>NC_133387.1:164045498-164359174 GCF_047511655.1 Castor canadensis
CCCCCAAAAGTCTCAGTAATAGTAATAGTGGTGGAGAGGGGGTTTCGGGTCATTTTTTTGTACTTTTCTTAGGCAGCGTTCCCTATTCTCTACTCCTCTTCCCATTAACCTGCTCTCCTTTCACAAATGCATGTGGAACTGCTTCGGTACCATTGGATCATTTTAATCATTTCACCTCTTCATCCACTTAAAGAGGAGCAAATACTGAAATCAGCATAATTAGGAAGCTGTATATAGTATTTCTTTCTAGAGATATTCAGAGATGATGTAAATGGTTTTTCTCTGTCAGTTTCAGGTATGTTTTATCTCACTTCTTCTCACCTGCCTTTCATAATCTACCCATTGTTTCTTTCTCTGCCTTTGGGCAGCTGGGAAATAAGGGATGGGCTACTTGTTCTTGATGGCCCATGAATGATATTGGACTCTGGTTGTTGTAATTAAAGGTGACTTAAATAGAAGAAATGAGGTATTTGCCCACTAATAAGCAAGGTGCTGTTCATGGTGGCTTTGTCACCATCAAGCTCCCAACTCAACCCCAGCAGCTTTCCATTAAAGCCAGGGATTAACCATTAGTGCATCACAGTGGAAGGAACTAGAAGAACTGCTCCTTGGGTCCCAACAAAAAATTACTTCTGAATCAAACCTCTGATTAATAGCTCCTCTCTGCTTTGCATAATTAAGTTTCATGGAGTGTTACAATTAACAGCCTTGCCATCACCCAGGTAGAAACAGCCACCATTTATTTGGCCAGCAGCATCAGAAAGTGCTTGGTGGTGAATAAGAAGCATTTATGGGGGGATTAGGTGCATTCTGGGTCATAAATTGAATAAGGCTATAATTACCTTCCAATAAAAAGCTGCAAACATGATCATCCCATGATACTACCCTGAGTTTCCTTTCACTGTTTTCTGCTGATGTGGTTCTAAGAACTCCTTTCCCAAGTCAAATAATAGCTGTGGTGCTGTGGAATTTACAGATATGCATGAATGTTGACAGCTTCCTCTTTTTAATGTGTCAAGGCCTTTCTGAACCTCGAGTGTGTAGCTTGTTTTATACCATTTATTATGGCTGCATTTGTTATCACACAAGTAGTCAGACATGCAATGCTGATGTCAGGTAAGCTTCACTCAGACTCTTGGAATTACCTGGGAAGAAAGCCAATATGTCATTAAAACTCCTGGGATACAACAAAACGCCAAGTACTTTGCTGAAAGTGAGTGGGCCAGGAATTAACCATTCATCAATTCTGAAGGATTAAAACATGACCAGAGATGTTCTTTTTAGAGGTTTTTCCTGCAGAATGACATTTCTTTGACACACTTATTCCCCTAACCAGTATTATTTAGATATTAAGGCAGGTAGGCCAAGATTAGGGATGAAATCCTCTGTTCTGCTCAAATCTTTCTTATATCATTACAGTTAGAGGAATGAACAATGGAGTTTCCTAGATGTTTGGTGCTTTTCTATGCTCTTCACTTATATAAATTTATTCATTGAAGAATTTGCTTACTTTTATCTTTTTCTACCTGTCTTATCTTGGTATTCCTTTTACTCTCCCATCTTCCTCAGTTTCCTCATTTCCTCCATTCTCCCTTCTTTTGTTCTTCTTCCCTGTCTTTCTTCCTGGCTATTTTTCTCTAGTTCCTGGTCCCTTTCTCCTATTGGCCTCAATCGCTTTAAAGTATCTGTATTAGTTTCTCTGCATTGAGGGCAACAAATGCTATCTAGTTTTTTGGGTGTCTTACTTATCCTCATACCTCCCTTGTGTGCTCTCGCTTTATCATGTGATCAAAGTCCAATCCCCTTGTTGTGTTTGTCCTTGATCTAATGTCCGCATATGAGGGAGAGCATACGATTTTTGTTCTTTTGGGCCAGGCTAACCTCACTCAGAATGATGTTCTCCAATTCCATCCATTTACCAGCGAATTATAACATTTGGTTCTTCTTCATGGCTGCATAAAATTCCATTGTGTATAAATAACACATTTTCTTAATTCATTTGTCAGTAGTGGGGCATCTTGTCTGTTCCCATAACTTGGCTATTGTGAATAGTGCCACAATAAACATGGGTGTTCAGGTGCCTCTGGAGTAACTTGAATCACATTCTTTTGGGTATATCCCCAAGAGTGGTATTATTGCTGGATCATATGGTAGATCTATGTTTAGATTTTTAAGAAGCCTCCAAATTTTTTTCCAGAGTGGTTGTACTAGTTTACATTCCCACCAGCTGTGTAAGAGGGTTCCTTTTTCCCTGCATCCTCGCCAACACCTGTTGTTAGTGGTGTTGCTAATGATGGCTATTCTAACAGGGGTGAGGTGGAATCTTAGTGTGGTTTTAATTTGCATTTCCTTTATTGCTAGGGATGGTGAACATTTTTTCATGTGTTTTCTGGCCATTTGAATTTCTTCTTTTGAGAAAGCTCTGTTTAGTTCACTTGCCCATTTCTTTACTGGTTCATTAATTTTGGGAGAACTTAGTTTTTTGAGTCCCCTATATTTTCTGGTTATCAGTCCTTTGTCTGATGTTTAGCTAGCAAATATTTTTTCCCACTCTGTGGGTGTTCTCTTCAGTTTAGAGACCATTTATTTGTTGAGTTTTATGAAGTCCCATTTATCTATGCTATCTCTTATTTGCTGTGCTGCTGGGGTTCCATTGCCTATACCTATTAGTTCCAAAGTATTTCCTACTCTTTCATGTGCCAACTTTAGAGTTTGGGGTCTAATATTAAGATCCTTGATCCATTTTGGGTTAATATTGACACAGGGTATTAAGCATGGATCTAGTTTCAGTTTTTTGGAGACTGTTAACCAGTTTTCCCAGCAGTTTTTGTTGAAGAGGCTGTCTTTTCTCCATCAGATATTTTTAGCAACTTTGTCAAAGATAAGTTGGTTATAGTTGTGTGGCTTCATATCCGGGTCCTCTATTCTGTTCCACTGGTCTTCATGTCTGTTTTTGTGCCAGTACCATGCTGTTTTTATTGTTATTGCTTTGTAATATAGTTTGAAATCAGGTATCGTGATACCTCCAGCATTGTTCTTTTGACTGAGTATTGCCTTGGCTATTTGTGGCCTCTTGTGTTTCCATATAAATTTAATGGTAGATTTTTCAATCTCTTTGATGAATGCCATTGGAATTTTGATGGGAATTGTATTAAACATGTAGATTACTTTTGGGAGTATAGACATTTTTACTATGTTGATTCTACCAATCCATGAGCATGGGAGATCTCTCCATTTTCTGTAGTCTCCCTCAATCTCTTTCTTCAGAAGTTTATAGTTCTCCTTGTAGAGGTCGTTCACATCCTTTGTTAAGTTTACACCTAGGTAATTGATTTTTTTTTGAGGCTATTGTATTGGCTATTTTTATATTGTGCTTAAGATTTGATCAAGAGAGGAAGAGAAAGCAATGTGAAACCAAGAGAACTCCATTCAAGCCCTGAGGGATGTACCGTTCTTTAAGAGTATAATTTGGGGTAAGCTGATTAATCATATTGGGTTCCCCCACTGACATTTACTGATTTTTAAAAAAGAAAAAGAAGGAGGAGGATGATAATGAAGGAAGTGGGGGATAATACTCGTTCTAACCATAGTAAAATGCTGTCATGAAAATCAAAGGAGATAGTGTCTTCAGAGTCCTTTGTAAAAAATTCAACTTGTTTTTGCTGACCTCCTAATGCATATTTTCAAGCAGCCAGGCATGTGTGAGGAAAGAGAGAGAGAGAGAGAGAGAGAGAGAGAGAGGGAGAGACCATTCTTTAGACAAATT
This sequence comes from Castor canadensis, assembly GCF_047511655.1. Taxonomy (NCBI): domain Eukaryota; kingdom Metazoa; phylum Chordata; class Mammalia; order Rodentia; family Castoridae; genus Castor; species Castor canadensis. Next base: position 164,049,265 of record NC_133387.1, read on the forward strand.
GGGTGCCTTGTTATGCACTTCCCAGGAGGAAAATGCTGCTGTTCCTGGCTAAAAAGCCATTTGTCTTGCAAATTTCTATAATGAACAGATTTTGGAATAAATACCATGTAATCTGTGATGACAGTTCTCTCATTTCTTTTTTATTAGTTCAATCTTCTCAGCATCTGAACCACATAACGACAGAACCTCCATAATCATTAAGGCAGCTGGGTCGTATGCATTTTTTCCCCTTTCTTTGGAACATAACTGACACCCCAGTCAGTTCCTTGTTACAATGCCCGTGTTCTAGTAGTTAAATGCACCTACATAAGAACATCAGAACAGAAAGAAAAAGAAGCAGCAAGATGTGTGGCCTTTGCAACAATGTGACACTCTCCCAACTGACCTTTACCTGGGAATATTTAAAACCTGGTTTTACTTGGAGCTTGCAGAGAACTTGAATTGCATTACTCATCCCTTTGCTCAAAGACGTCATCTCCATGGACCATGGTGTGGTGTGGTAAACTCTTAACTCTCCTTTTTCTCTGTCCCCTTTGTCTTTTGTCTTTTCCTAGGTAAGTGACATTTGGTTATTGTTTTGCGCTTCTTCAGGAGAGAGCTCAGAGGCCTCCCAGGAAGGAAAGAAGACTTTGGCCCATGACTATTCATCCTGCCCAAGTGGTTTCATTCCATCTCTGGGCTCCCACAGCACAGTGGGGTGTGTGAAGGTATGGCTACTCACTGCTGATGAGTTTGCGTCTGGTACTGGTGAAAGGATGTAATTGCTGAATCTGTGTCAGTGACATAATTATAAGAAACAATTGGGAGCTTAATCCCAAGTGACAAGCAGTGTTTTATTTTTGCGTATCAACTCACTATATGATTCTCGTGCATTCTATGTTGATCTACTCACTGAAATCAAATTTCATGAACTATCTAGATGAATTACAAGAATTTCATTTCTACTAATAGCATCACAAATAATTTCTGCTTTTTTGTTTAAAGAAGAAAGCAGACTTAAAAGTTTTTTAATATTCTAGTTGGGTGTGTAGTTGGGTCTGAGAAAAGTCACTCAGTACCACATTCCCAAACTGTGCAGTTTAGCATCCTTTTATATATACATAGTTGAAAAGATTGTGCAGAGTATCAGGAGGATAAACACTCAGAAGGACAATGGATGATGCCATTCTGAGGACTAAAATTATACATTTTCTTTGCATCTGTAGCTTTTGGCATATTGAGGTGCTGTCCATAGAAGTTACTGCAAAACTGTGCCATCAGCTATAGGATCAGAGCCTTTAATGGAATGTTGAGCAGGCCTCCAGAATCATGAACCTTACCATACAGCCTCTAAGGGCTTTTTAAACCAGGTGGTTGGGAAAGCCACACGTGGGCTGGATGACAATCATTGATTCTACTTGGAGCAAGCTGTTTTTCTCCAATAGGTAGTTAACTGCAGGCCTCAATCTATAGAAAATACAGGTATGACTGGAGTGTATTTTGAGTATTTCTACTAGAAATCCTCTCTGTCAGATTGATGGCAACCTTAACCAGGTATGGCTAAAGGAAATTCCTCACTGATTCTCACAGAGGATATGCCCTGCTTTCATCTGAGTCCTGTGTTATTCACTGACATTTTTTACATCCCATAATATTCTGTGTCTAGGTCATTTTCTTTATAAGGCCAAATAAGTGGTACACATGTCCTCAGGTGTTAAGAGATAATTTTTAGAAAAGATAAAATCATGATTCTAACACACATAAAAAATAATAAGCATTCAGTATTTTCTTTAACTCATAATTAATGAAGATACCATGCAGGTGTCCTATCTGTTTCAATTGTAAATCAGAGAAGTAGACTAGATATTGATGACAATTTGCAAGTGGATACAAAACTGTTTTGTTCCATGGGAGGAAGAGAAGCTGACTAAACCTGACCCAGACAGAATTTATTTCCCTGTCTGTAGACAAAAACTATGTCGTGTTGTTACCAATTATCTATAATTTCCAGAGTTGTAAAATAGCTCAAAGGCAATGAAAGACCAGAATGAAATAACCCAGAAGGATGCTTTTAAAATGCATTGTTTCCTACTGAAGATGCTTAGTAATCTCTTTTGCTTGATTCTAATTTCCTTATACACATAAGATTGTAGGCTTTAAAATAGGAAGACATCATCTGCCATATTTGTGGTTTCTAATTATCTATGTTCTTATTTATTAAGGATCAGATCTGTGCAGAATCCAGAGCTTCGGCCTTCAATTCTGTAAACATACTTACCTTAGTTCTGGAACTTCTCTGTGATGTCTAGTTTCTCCCTGTGATTAAAGAAGCAGTTTTTCATATTTCCCTGGAGAAGTGTAGATTCTTAAGAAATGTTTACCCAACAAATGAAGAAACCTTTAAAGTTAAGGATTGACTAGATGGCCTTTACTCTTTGGTGATTTACTGAGTAAATAATATCAAAGTATCCCTCGTGTGGAAGAAGTTGGGTTTGAAACATGGTTTGTCCTGAAACGTTTTTTCTATATAAATTCTTTGTCCTGGTTGGAGTGACATCTGTCAGACTTCACGTTTGCTTTATGTTGATATAAATATACAACCATAGCGTATGAGTTAGGTGTTCGTTTGTGAAATGTAGACGTATATCAGGATGGCTCACTCTTCACGTTGGGGCCACCTCCCCAAACGAGGAGGGATAGGAGGAAGAGAAAGGAAGTGGCTCCAACTGAAGGTGAGGAAAAGATAGGCATGGCCCAAGTTAGATAGGATGCCTTCTCCACATGGCATGTGGTCCAGCCTCAGCCTTGAGCCTCAGGGGAGCCTGCTGGTCTGCTGAGTCTGTGGGCGTGATTGCCTCCCAGCAGATGTGTGAGCTTGACTTCTGCAGAGCACTGATGAAAATCCCTCTCAGTGGGCTGGAGCTATGGTACCACATGGACCCAAGGGGATGGCTTTTCCGGGGGTGGGGTGGGTAGGGCAGGGCTTCTCTCCACCACTTCCAGAAAATCATACCATTTTCACTGTTAGCAGCTCTCACTGAGACTTCCCTAACTCCTCTCACATAGAAAATCCAGCTGTGCTACTGAGAGAAGTTTGAAAGTAAAGACCCATTCCAATATTTTTATTGCTTATAAACCATCTGGATGTTGTTTGTTTGTTTGTTTGTTTCAGTGTTTTTTTAGGGTGTAAGGAGGAAGCTTCCAAAGATATGAGTCTCTTCAGCCTAGACTCCCACTGCCTTGCTCAGGCCCTTTGCGCACTGGGGGCTGTTGGATGAGTATGTGGGCTTCTCATTGCTGTTGTGTGCCATATCTTAGCTTTCAACTTTGGTTCTCTGGGGTAAAGCAAGTTTAGGTGATTTAACTAAGACACTAACAGGGGCCATTCATGGCACTGAGCCCAGAACTTAGATCTATTCACTGTTTGCAATTTGTTGTTTGATTCTCCATGGCACATGCAGGGCCAAGATGTGGAGGACAGGCTCTAAATGTTTGGCTATTTGTGACTTAGTAGGCAATTTTTGCTGCCATTTACATTAAGAGCCCCCTATTTCTAAGAATAACCTGTTGAGTACATACTCAGGGTGAGTACCCTTCATTCTGAAATTCGGTCACTTTTTCTAAGGGTTCATGGAGTTTTGAGACAATCAGCATTCTAGTTTTAAACTCCGAAAAACCAGAAGAGTTTTATTAATAACCAAAATATGACCTCGAATAGTACCTCTTTCTCTCCCCTGCCACCCTGAGTCAGGGTGTATGTCTCCAGGACAGTGGAAGGAAATCAGAGTTGAAGATGCCAGATGGAGGGTCTTGGGGAGAATATGGCTGGCGTTCGTGTCTATCCTCCATGTGTGTTTGCTTATCCTCCTCTTTTTTCCTTCTCTGGCCATATCTCTATGTAGATTTAACAGCAATTGAAATATTGTAGAAAACTTCTTGCAGTTGGAGTGCAGGATTGTTAAGCTGTGCTTATCTGTGCTCTTAGACTACTTCATGGGAGGACAACTCAGAGTGGGACTAGTCACTCCCTGTAGCCTCTCTTCCCTTCTTGTTTTGTTCTGCCCATTCAGTGTCATAGAAGCCTCCTCCCCTAGCCCACAGTGCGGACCAGAGCAACCCCAAGTGCAAATTTTAGTCACAGATTGATTTCTGGAGTCATGATGAAAAGCCACAAGCGGTGTGCCAGGTGGTGAGGAGAGAGATTTAGCTTCCTTATGTAACTCTCTGCAGCTCATTCACCCAGTCTCATTTTTCCTGGAGTCCACATATTATCTCACTCTAGCAGATGCAGTAAGGTAGAAATACAAGGATGTTTGCAATGCAGTTTATTAAGACATGCATTCGAGCCAGTTGGAGGGGCACTGGCTGGAAATGTCAATCACAGTAACCACCAATGTGCTGACCACTTTCTATTCTCCTCTGCCCTGGGGTGGTGAAGCACAGCACTGGGCTGATACCATCCTAATTCAGGCTGTTGTGGTTATTATTATTATTATTATTTCCTTTCTGGAAAGCATATGAAAGTGTATCTTCTCATGGCCTGGGGGAAAAACATCCCCAAAATAACACTGAGGGAATCACAGCCAGGTCATTGTGCATATGTGAAGTGAAGAGAAAGGGATTCCTGGAGGGAGGGAGGCAGGACAGGGACATTTCGAACCTCTAGGAGATGTTCTGGGTGTTGGGAAAGAACCGAGAAGCCACAATGAAAAAAAGCAATATCGCATCTCTGTCGCAATGAGCTTTTCCAGGAGCTGAAAACGGCATTATTACTCTTGGAGAAAAGACCTCTCTTTTTTTCCCCCTCCTTTTTGATTTAGACTTCTGTGAGCCAAAGTGCTCTGGTGTTTTAATGGTCTGTTTTAAAGATGGAAAGGGCCCTTATGTGTCAGAACACAACCTGTCCCAGCCAGCATGGGGCTTTGTTTGATTATGAAGCTTGTTTGGGATAGATGATATTTTTATAGCTTCTGCTTTGCTTCACCGATGGCCATATTGATGTCGCACTCCAGGATGGGCCTAATAAATAGTTTATAAAACTGTAAGGCTATTCTCTTGGGTAATCTACCACTGTGTTTTCACAGACTGCAGATTGCACATCCAGAGCAAGCTGGCTTCTCACACGTAAGCCAGTCACAGGGTGGGAGTTTTACTCTGTGTGTGTGTGTGTGTACTTGTGCACATGCATGCCTTCAAAAGAGCCACCTGAAGTTTCCTATGAACATTTTGGAAGGGCAGCAGAGAGTGAAAGGCTGAGATTGGGTGTTTCATTAATGTTACTTAGTTTGTGCTCAGATGTTGCTGCTGCTGGGAAGACTGGGGCTCACAGAGCAGCTGTGAAAATCTCTCCCAGAGTGGTTTAAGCCTTTGTGATTTCACCATTTGCCAGAAAATCAAGAGGGAGGGAATTGGGAGCAAGTGGAGATGCCTGGAAGTGGGCATGCTGGAACCTCAGAGCGCAGGCAGGACCTGCAGAGTCTTTCAGATGACTTTTGGATGAGGTCATGATGCTAATTTTCCCTGGGGAAGAGCACAGCTGTGTTCTATAGGGACACTCTTCAACAACATTGGGATGGCCAGGGAAACAGGGTGAGGGTTCAGATCACACAGGCAATAAATGTGTGTGTGCCTGGTGGTGGAGGACTCTGAGAGCTGGATTAGATGCAGCTCCTCTCCAGCATCAGGAAGCACCTGCCCCGGGTCTGTGACTGTACTGAGAATTCCACCTGCATCATCTCATTTAACCCACAAAAGCCTCATGGACCCATGTTATTGTGATTTTAGAGATGAAAATAATAGCCTCAGAGAAGTTTACAAAGCAAACAAATAAAACCAAAAGATCACCACTGGCAATAATAACAGCATAAAACAAAACCCAAACCTGCCTCTTGGTGATTCAGCTAGGAGCAACAGAGTCAATTTTTGTCTGGGTTTTTATCTGACTACATGGCCTTGCACATTGAATTATGTGTGGCCCCAGTGATGGCGATGTTAAAAGCAAGCTGAACGGGCAAGTATTTGTGGAATGTGATTTTAAAACCTGGAGAAACCTCTTCCCCAGAAATCCCACTGCCCACAGTACTGACGTGAAGTGAAGCTCTTGGATGTCTGTCTGAAGATAGACCTCTAGTTTCAGGAGCTGAGACTTACTACAACTCATGTGTTCCTAAAACAGGGAACAACGCAAGCTGCTGGTTCTTCTTGAAACTCCATTTGTCTGGCCTCATAAGCACGTGCTTAAGGCATTCATAATAATAGCGCTGGCAGGCCTTTTTCAAACTTCTTACCCACCATTTGGGAATGGAAAGTCTTCTTAAATCCTTCCAGAGATTTCTGGAAGCCAGGGAATGCTGCCCAAGAACTCTGCAGAGCAGGAATCTTGGCTTCTGGAGTGCCTCTTGTTTCCTACTGTCCTCCTTGTTGGCTATGGTGTCATTTCCTGGTACGATCCCAGTCCGGGTGCAGGTGCACCAAAGAGCTGGTGTGTGCAGCTGTGTCTGACAGGGCTGGCAAGGCTGATGTGGAGGGCAGCCCTCTGCCCACTGCTGCTCTTACACTGGCTCCCATCAATGCTCATTCTGAAGGTGCTCCATACAGGACAGGGTGAGCTCTCTCTTCTGTTTTACTTATTCATTTACTGCAGTCAAAGTCATCTGGACTCAGATATAGGCTAGCAGGTGATCTGACTTAGGGACACCCTTCTCTGTTGAGGGTCATTTCACCCCAGCACTTGTCTACCCACATTGAACTAATTAGATCCCTGGCCCTCCAGGTCTCCAGAGGTACCCAGGCACACTTGAATGCTGGGACAAAGGCAGTGCCACTGCAGAGACAGACCCCTGAGATGCTGTCTTCATCAGGTTTCCTGAGTGTTGCCTGTGTATAAGACCCTGTGCTATGCACAGGGTCTTTTTGTTAACAGAGTGAGTGGAACTTCTGAGAGCAGATTTTCTTAGTGGGTTTGGAAGGAGAGGTTCCAGAAGTCAAAACACTGGGAAAAGACTCTCTATGGTTTGCCTCTGGTCACATCTTCTTCTAAGATTCCTTATGTACCCTTGCAGGAACAAACACACAAGGAGGAAATGGGTATCAATCTTCATAGAGCCTGTGAAGACCCAACAGTCTTTACCATTATCTGATGGGGAGCAGGAGAGTTATCAGTAGGCTTCTGTAAATCCTTGGAATTTTGAAACAACCAAGGAATAAGAAACAGGAATGTAAGCTTACTTTAAGGAACAAGATGATCTCATTCAATTCAGTGCAGCTCCACTGTCCCTTGCTCACTTTCCTTAACTGTGAATAAAGACCAGAAACATTAGCCCTATCCACTAACTGATGATATAATCAAGAAAATAAAAATGACTATTTTAACATCAAATTAAATTGCTATTAATATATAAAGAAGTCTGGAACTGTAAGTGTTTGCCATCTCTCTTATATGAAAGTTTCCCAAATTAATATTCACCATCCAAAACAAACAGTTTCAACCTAATCCATTATTTCCTATACTCTCATTTCAACAAAAGCAAACAATATCATCATTTAATCCTAGGATAATTCTGGTCCTCATGATTTTGTATTCAGATTATGGTTGTGATTTTTGAGTCCTTATCACACAAGTGTGCTAAGTTATGATGGACCAGGCACCGGGGGTAATTCCTTTTTTTTTTTTTTTTGCCAACCCCCTGAGATTCTCAAGAGAAATAGCCTAAGGAACAAGACAGAAAGATGTACACTCTTCATCCCTGAGTCTTTGGCCTGACCCCCAATGCGGTGGGTCCTATGAGCTGGCCCATGGGGCAGAGCAGAGATCACTGCCATTCTGGCTCTTCATGGGAACCACATAGAAGAATTGGAAAAACATGACCAAACCAAAACAGAGGTGCTCAAAGCCCTTCCCAAGGGATTCTGACCTGATTGGTGCAAGTAGAGCCCACTCAGGCATAAGTAGGGTTTAAAAGTTCCTAGATGGCTCTAATGTGCAGTCAGGGCTAAGAACCATGGATGTGGAATCCTCTTCCATGGGCTGCAGCACAGCTTAGATTTCAGTCTTTATTGTCTGAATCTGGCTCTTCTCCTTCTTAAAAGCACTCTACTTGAGAAGAGAAGAAATGCCACCTGAGCAGAATGAATAGTTTAAAGAGTTTGCCCAGCACGTCGATGTTGGGCCATGTCACGTCACCTTGGATAGTCTTCTGGTGGGTCACGTTCCAGCAGAAGTATTTCTTTTTTTTTTTTTTTTTTAACTGCACCTCTGATGCTAAAAGGATTTTATTTTATGCTGGTATAGCATACAGTACACAGAGAATTTATTAATGATCAAATTTAGGAGATGCAATATACTGCAGAATTTGTGAGGGACTGCCTAACATGTTCCTCACCCTCTCAGCTTGTGCAATCCATCTCGTATGACTTCATGTACATGCAGTATAATCCACATTTTATTTCATTAGTTATTCTTTGAATAGTCATGGATAGCATACAAAATGACATCATCCAGAATTTCTTCTACTTAGCCACAGAGTCACTAGATCAGATGCCTTCATTTCCTTCTGTGAGTTCATGATACTATGTCAGTTCCTTCTGCGTGGGGTCCTTACTCTTTTGTAGAGGGAGTGTTTGAAGGTTACCAATTCTATAATATTTACATGTCCAGCAGAAGTATTTCAAAGCCAGAATAACCTTTCTAGTGTCCTGGAAGCAAAAAATCCAGAAAAAGAGATAGAGAGGAGATAGGCTAGGAGCCTTTCCAGCACTTTTCCAGATCTCTTCTTTCTATGCTGACTTTACACTATGGAAGGTCAGAATTTTATATATATATATAAAATGGTGTCATTTTATTGCCTGCTAGTCATTTTTTTTGAAGGACAGAATTTAAAGAGATTCCACACAGTGGTTGACACCTCTTAACACCTTCATTTACTGCAGGAAGCTGCACTTCCTATTACTGATATAGAATGAAATACTTACAATTTACCCAAACTTCTCCGCTCTTGTCCTTCATGGAAGTGCACTCTGAGCAAGAGCTAAACCAGAAAAGAGTGGATTGCTTCCTTTCCAGTGATCCAGCTGGAGCAGAGGTCTGAAGGCATGGCTTAAAGGGTAGAGTGCCTGCCTAGCAAGCATGAGGTCCTGAGTTCAAACTCCAGTACTGCTCCCCAAAAAAGAAAAAAAAAATCTAGAGCAGAAAGACTATAAGCTGTATGCCTGTCCCTGCAAGTCATAGTAACCCCAGAAGGCCAGCAAGCTGGATGCCACTCTCTGGGGTGCCTGCTGCCTACTCTGCACACCTCCTGCACACCACCAAATTTTGTCTGTTTACTTATGCATTTATATTTTACTGAATATTCTGATGAAAAGAACCAGACATTGGCTATAGTTGTGTTCTGTCCCATCCAGGGCCTATTGGCCTCATGTGACTATTGATTATCTGAAATGCAGCTAGTATACAGGTTGAAATAATACTATTTTGACCATATCAGATTAAATAAAATATGCCAAAGTACTTCCAGCAGTACTGGGGTTTGAACTCAGGACCTACAAGTTGAGCCACTCCACCAGCCCTTTTTTGAGATGGGTTTTTTAAAGATAGGGTTTCTGAAACTATTTGCCTGGGCTGGCTTTGAACCACCATCCTCCTGATCTCTGCCTCCTGAGTAGCTAGGATTACAGGTATGAGTCACCACTGCCCAGCTATATTTTTTAGTTAAAAAATTGTAGCCGGAAAAAACAAAAAAGATGGGGGAGACTGGAGGTATGGCTCAAGTGGTAGAGTGTCTTTTTTGCAAGTGCGAAGTCCTGAGTTCAAACCCCACTTCCACCACCACCAACAACAAAAAAATGTAGTCAGTAGGACATTTAAAATTACGAGGCAAAACACTTTCTACATGATTCGTATTATATTTCTATCCGCTAGCTCTGGTCTGCAGTATGGAACAAAGGGTCAACTATGGCTCTGGCCATTGCTGTGTCTCTAGTTTATATTTTCTGTCCTCCCCTGCCCTCTCCAGTTGTCTCCTTCCTGGTACTGAGTCTGAGCTTTTCAAAAAATTAAATAAAATAATTCCCTTCCTCTTTCATTCTTTGTGACCTATTTTCCTTTCTGTGAATCTTCTAAGCTTCCCTTCACAGTGCCTGGAAGAGAATAAGTGCTCAGCTAATAATTATGGATTGGGTTCTTTGTGAAATTTTTATCTATCCTGTATTATCCAACATGGCTTATGTAGCCCTTTTAAAATTGCTCCTTCCTTTCTTGGGGTTTAGAGAGCTTCAAGTTCACGTCATTTATAAATGCACTCATCTCCTCAATGCCATGGAAGTTAGTGAAAGGGTAGATGCTCACACTGAAATTTGGGAGAATCACACCAAGAATAAAGATGTAAGGAGGCCGGGATCCTTGCATTGAACATCCTCATGTTAGACACCCTGCCTCTATCAGTTCGTGAACAAATACCCAATACTCCAAACTCCTCAGGGAAAATCCAGTGAGAACTGAGGCTGTCTCCCAGAGAGGACCAAGGTCTACTGTCTTTTACTTGGGTAGGAATATCTCCTTTTACTTGTGATGCCTCATTTAAACCTTTAAACTCTTTACAGGACCATGTTATTATCCCTCTGTTATACCTGCTGAAACCTAGGCTCAGAGAGTGTTGTCATTGTCTTAAATCACAAAGCCAAGATTTGAAATTGTGTTCAGTTCCAAAGAAGATGGTCCTTCCCCGCTACCAGCTGCTGTTCTCCATTGAAATGTCCTGTGCCCTGTACATAGCTAGTAGGAAATATAATGATAGTTAAATGGATGAGGCCAAGTTTCCCATTTCCAGAAACCCTGACTCCCTCCCCACTTGTCTGAATATTTTTCCTGCTGTTCCTCTCTTCCTTCCAGCACCTTCCCCACATCCCTGAAAGGCAGGTCATCTTCCTAGCTGGTGTCTGTTCTTTTGCTTGTATTGCAGACATTTCACCTGACCCCTGCCTTGACAACATCTACCTCTCCCCTTTTCCCTGACATTTTTGACATTGTCATCAAGACCTGCCATGAGTCTTGTGAGTTCTGGAAGCAGCCACAGGACCTCTGACAGGACACAGAGCCTGTCAGGGCTGGCCATTGTGAATTTGCCTCTGAAAGGCCTTGATCCTATTGCAGGTTTTGCTTTGGCTCCTCCTTCCCTCTGCTTTCCCTCCTCATTTGCTGTAGATTGGCACAGGGCACATTTTTCTCAGTGTAAGGACATAAAAACATGAAGTATTCTCAGAACAGGAAAAGGCCACACAGCTCAATATATTGACCTCTTCTGTTGATATTTCCAGTGATATTCCACTTTGGCAAAAGAGCTCGGCTGGTGGCTGATGTCAGCAAGAGAAGAAGCAGGAAGGTTCCTTGGCATTGACTTCTGGACATTTGAGGAGGAAGAGGGGGGAGTGCCAGGCCTCACTTTTCACTTTTTACAGATGAGTAAAAGAAGCTCTGGAAGATGGTGGCTTCCCCAAAGTGCTAAGGAGTTTAGAGCTTAGCCCTGATCAGAAAGTGGATTTCATAAGGCATAGGACATTGTTCGTAGAACACCCTTAGCCATGGCCTTCAACAAAATGACCCCTAGTGCTGTGGGTCTGGCATCCTAACTTGAATTCTTTTTTTAGCTGTACTGGGGTTTGAACTTAGGGCCTACTACTGTTAGGCAGGGACTCTTATCACTTGAACTGTAGCACCAACCCTTTTTTTCCTTTAGTTATTCGTTTGATAGGGTCTCACATTTTTGCCCAGAGCTAGCTTTGGACCATGATCCTCCTACCTATGCCACCCAAGTGACTGGGATTACAGACATGCACCACCACACCCAGCTTATTTTTTGGGGTTGGGAGAGTCTCACTAACTTTTTGCCCAGGCTGGCCTTGAACTGTGATCCTCCCAATCTCTGCCTCCTGAATGTCTTGGATTACAGGCATGTACCACCACACCTAGCTCCCAATTTAAACACCTATGTTAAGGCTTACCTAAGGGAGTTACCTTGAGGTCTAGGACTCAGCCCTCTTCTTTGCTTTGTACTAAAGGGCAAAACCATCTAGTACCAAGAGCAGCTAGAATGCAGGCTGGGATTATGACCAGCATTATCTATGGTTTGCTTTTCAAGCAGGACTTCTCCTTATTCCACTTTTGAAACTGTCCCTAGAGTGAGGGGTGACTCCAGCAAGGGACAGAGTGCAGGACAGTTCAGCCCACCATGAGGGTTTTCTTGCTTGGACATTACTCTAGCGCCTTTGTAGAAAGTCTTTAGCTAGCAGGCTGGAGTTAATCCTCCCGGATATATGGGAATACCACCAAGATGACTAGATAGCGAGTGAGCTATGGAGAACAACATGGATGCACTCCTCATTTGTAACAACTCCTGCTTCTCAATAAGTGCAGCGCCACATCACAAGGGTCTTCACTCTCTTGAGATAGCTATCACTCAATGCCATGTTCCTGGCAGGTAAAGTGGGTTACCAAAAATCTAAGAGTCCTCTTTGTTTCAATGCAGCCAGGGCAACAACTCATTAGCAAAGTTGTATTCCATGTGCCATCCTGATTGTGTGACTAGCCCAGAGGGTCCTCTGTTTCATGTAGACTAGAAATCAGACACAAACTTATTCTGAAGCAAAAGTAAAAATGAGTTTATCATAGAAAGGAAATACAGCAGGCTTTCCTCAAGGCTGAGCCATCCTTGAACAGACATGCTTTTCATTTTCGGGGAAAAGGGCTGAATATTCACGTTGGGTTTTTTTTGAGGGGGATGGAGGAGATATTCTTTGCATATGTGCACTTTGTGCATGGGTCAAAATGTGCCTCTATTTACAGCAAACCCCTCCCCTTGAGAACTTACTATGCTAATGTATTACAATGAAGGCTCAAGGACAGTTTTGGGTCAGATTTGTCTCCATTGTGGTGGCTGCTGGTCTCAACTAATGTGCCTGCATTTTGGTTTGCTTGCTTGCTTGTGGCTGCTTCAGCCAGGACCTGTCCATTTTCTATCTCAGTTGCTCCCATCTCTTTTGGAATGTGTGTTGATCACACTACCAAGTACAGGAAATGCAATTATCCAAACATGGTACCTAAAGCAGTTGGTGGTCTGCAGAACACTGCTTGTTCTTCTGAAGATGTGCATAAATGCTGGAGGATTTAGTTTTGTCTTCAAGTTTAAGGGTAGGGGTAGAGTAGGCTTTGCTAACCAAAAAGAGGGCTGAGCCTTGGACCTCAAGGTAACTCGACCAGAGCTATTGATATTTTAGCTGGAGTGGCAGAGCATTTTTTAGTCCATTCAAACCACTTCCTCGGGGCTGGCGGAGTGGCTCGAGCAGTAAGAGCACCTACCTAGCAAGTGTGAGGCCCTGAGTTCAAACTCCAATGCCACCAAAAAAAAAAAAAAAAGGCAATCAAACCACTTCCTCACTTCCCATAAACCAAGGATAATTCAGACCAATTCTTGCTCAACATTTTCTTCTGCTGCAACATCTGATGATGTCTGCATTTTTCAACTGTGATGGATGCTTTAAGATTATACAAAATTCTGAGCATGTTATTTCTAAGGAAGGAAAAGGACAGGCTGGTAAAAAGGCTGAATTTATTTGCAAGGTTTAAGTAAATGGGAGGATACACTAAAACACATAGTGGTTTAGATGCAAATCTAGAAGGGTGCCACTATGTTGTCTGATGAGCACAACCTCAGTGAGAACATATACACTCCAATGCTTTTGCACAATTTACCCACCAATATTTATTTGTCCATATTATAACCCACTTCTTACTCCTTCTTATTCTGGTTTTACAGTCTGCTTTATTGTTTTGACATGGATGGAGAGAGAAGAGGGAAGGGCACAGGTTATGTCCTGTGACTATTTCCTTTCAGTGAGCAGCTAATTCATTGTACACCGGTATTTACACAAATAGCTCCAGGCTCTTTACTAAGTTTTGAGTAAAAATGAAATTAAAAATTTTTTTATTTCTTTCTTATTCTTTATGCACAGAATTGGTTTTTATTTTTGTGCTTGAGAAAAGGAAGTGATTGAAATGGGGGAATTTTCATTCCTCTGCCTGCTGTGGAAAGACATTTTTCAATAATGCATTGAGAATCTGTGCAGAGGTGGATGGCCAGGCTGGCAGAGCCAGCAGTCGCCAGGAGTGGGGTTGAGGTGGAGAGAGGTTTGAAAACTGCTCCAGGAGGCACACTGAGCTCCAGGCAACTGCAGCTGGAGGGAAGGACTCTGGTCTGCTAAGACCAGAGCCTGATTCTGCCTTCCGTCCTTAGCCAGACAACTGCTTATCAGGAGCCTTCAGATGGGAAGACAGGAAATTAATGTTGGATTGTAGGTCCATTTGTATTAAGCTGCCCATGGTTGCTTGGGAGAGCTCACAGCAGCAAAGCCTGGCCACACTTCTCTGCTTTCATTTGCATGACAGATGCTGAAAAAAGAAGTGACCTGTTCCTAGAGGGTCAGAGCACAGGAGATTATTTAACCACAACAAGAAGACTCCAGGTGAGATATAGGGTGCATGCCCTGTGACTCCTCTACTTGAATGCATTTAAGGGAGAGACACTGCTGTTTACTTACTGAGCGTCAAGTGCCTGGAAGCCAGGGTTTTAGAATCAGTGAGGTCCTCGCTTGGGTTCCTGCTATCAGTTCCAGGCTCAGTTGGCAAGGTCTGGAGAACAGGACCTTGACTCTAAAATCACCCAGAATTAAGCAATAGTGAGCTGTAATTCAGTGCTTCAATGCCCAACCTTTGGAGTTGAACATGCTTGGGTTTTAATTCCTGTTTTGCTGTTGACTAAGCAAGAGAAAGGAGGCAAGTTACATAAAGGCTATAAACCTCAGTTTTCTCAACTGCAAAATGAGGACAGTTCAGGCTCATGGAATTCCTATGAGACTTGAATTAGGAACATTACAGTTAATCACACCTCTTTATTCCTCACCACTGAATTTAGAATCAATGAAATAGGTGACAAAACAGATAAAACAAACAAAAATTAGGAGCTTATTGATATAGGTGTTAGAGACTATAGCTTGGATCTGGAGCTAAAATTGGGCTTTTTGACAACCCCAGATGGAAGTTCACACACCCAGAACTGCAGCCTTCTGACTCAGTGACTCAATGCCCCACTTCTTATGCTCCCCCAACATGTGCACACATGGATGTTTCCAGCATCGGCCCATTAAGTCCTCATGGGAACAAAAGAGAAGGGAAGATGAATCTTAGGGTGACAGAAAGGTGAGTCAAATAACTGTTAGTCCCGTATTTACAGAATTATTATTCTATTGATGGTCATTTTCACCTTTATGCATCTCTAAAGGAATTGATTTGTAAAGCACTTATTTTTTAAAGACAAAGATAACAACACCCAAACTAGCGTGTGTGTGTCCTTCATTTCTTGCTCTCTGTGTGTTGGTTTTCATAGCATCCTGAAGACAGAAATTGATACTCATGGTTTCATTCTTTTAGTCATGGCATTTGGCTGCTTTCCGTGCCAAAAGATCTGAGCCTGATACTCAAACAAACTCAAAAGAGTCAATCAGTGTGTCAGTGACTATCAAGGCCAACTATTCCAGACTTCCCTATAGAATTCCAGGGCTGATGGATCCCACTTGGAAGAACAGCATTTAAAGGGAAGCTGTGACATTCCAGAAATAACTGTTAACTGGAACACATGCTTAAATCCATCTCTATGGTGCACTTGCTAAGTGACCTCACACAGTCTCTTTATTTCAACACTGTTTTTCCTACCTATAAAATGAGGACAATAATACTTATAGGACTCTTCATAGGAGCCAATAAAGTAATTACATGAAAGATCTTGACAATAGAAAATACTTAAATGTGTATACACTGGATCCCAATGGAACATAAAACAAAGAATTATCCAATCGTCTGCCCTATCACCTGCCCACCTGGTCCCACATAACTACTTGAAGGTGAATGATTTGAGGGAAATGTAAGACAAGTTATTGTCTAAGTTCATGTAGCTAGACAGCAACATGTATTCACTAGAATATTTTCTGCATGAAATTACAACTGCAGCTAGGAGTGACCCAGATCCCTAAATGAACAGAAAAATTAATGAGTGCATAAAAAGATTTGATTTGTGGGTGTTTTTTTGCGCCTGAAAACATGACTTGGTTTATTTGCTATAAGATGTATGACTGCTAGCTGACTCCTTATGTGATCATCCAGTACATTTTCCTTTTTTTTTTTTCAGAAAAAACATATTGCTAATGACACAAGGACTTTTGTACAGTGGCACAAGTTGTCTACATTTGTGTGGGCCTGAGTTAGGGGCTGGTATTGCGTTAAGGAGAGATGACCAGACGTGACTCAAGGACAAAAAGGAGTCAGAGGTGAACAAGTAGCCGGGCCTGGGAAGGCAGAGAGGAGCTCTGGAGCCTTTTGCAATAAAACTAAATCAGAAAATAGAATTTGTTTGTGCAAGAATAGCTAAAGTGAAAGAGTAGGTGAATTTAAAATTCTTATGGGACATCTGTCTATATCTATATATCTATATCATATCCATATTCATATCCATATCTATATCTGTATCTATAAACTTGGACATATGTCTGAAACTTGAGAGAGATGTGGAAGTCTTCTTTGCAAAGGAAACAAGTAGAGTCATCGAAATAGACCAAGTCTTTCATCTTGAGAAGATCTCAAGTGATTGCTAAAATTCCCTGGACAGAGGAATGAGGGAAGAACCAGACCTGTCAGAGAAGTTAAAAGAGCATTTTAAAGAATGGGATGGTACCTTCAGACACTCTAGAAAGAATGAGAAAAATGAGGAAGAAGAAAAGATCTTTGGATTTGACAATTAGGGGATATCAAGGACTTGTTTCAAATGGCAGCATGCTGGATTAAGGAGGAGGTGGACCTGAGGATAAAGACAGTAGCACTCTTTTAGAAAGACTTAAAATAAAAGATGTAAAACACAAAGAAAAGAGAGTCTGGATTTCTTTTTCTGTTTTTGCTTTCTTTGTAAAGAAAACTTTAGACCTGAGCATCTTACAGGTAGAAGTACAGAAGAGTAAGCTTGGGCACTTGTGTGCGAGGACCAGGTTTGATTCCAAGCACCACAGAAAGTAAAAGAGAAGAGTAGAGGAGACTGAAGGTTTACAAGAGGGAAAGAACCACAGTCTTAAGAGCTGAAGAAGACCAGAGCAAAGGGGGAAAATGAGGGGCAAAGGAGGGATCACAGACTCTTAGGAGGAGGCAGTAGGGCCTCTCTGATAGGGGAGGAGAGAGGATGGATAAGGAGCTAAAATGCCATCAGGGATGTAGCAGACGGTTCCCCAGAAGGGCAAGGGAACTCATGCAGTGAAGGCTCTGCTGAGGCTGCAAACACAGTGTGCCTCACCATCTTGTGTTTCATGGCTTGTTTCACTTATTTTGAGTTGTCAAGGTCAGAATTTGTTTCTCAGTTTTCTACTTTAGGATGTAGGAGGAGTCACCTATGTTCTATTAATAAGTTCCTAATCATATCAACATGTTGGATGAGTTTTTAAATATGATAATTACCATCCATAGCTGAATACGGTATTTCATGCCTTGCAGTTCCATCTACTAGGGAAGCAGAGATCTGGAGGATTGGGGTTTGAGGCCAGTCCAGGCAAAAAATTGTTGAGCCATCATCTCAACTGGGAGACCTTAGATAGGAGAACTGCAAGTTCAAGGCCAGCCTCAGGCAAAAAAAAAAAGTACTACCCAACCTGAAAATTAATTAAAGCACAAAAAGAGCTGGGTTTGTGGCTTCAGTGGTAGCACACTTGCCGAGCAAGTATGAAGTGAGTTCAAACTCCAGTAACACCACCAAAAATAAAAAATAATTGCTTTTCATAGAACATTTTCTGCAACAGAGAGATATATTTTTCTTGGCCCCATGGTTTCTGTATTCCAGTTTCTGATTATTGAAGAGTCATTGCCTAAACTGAATCTTGGGATTGGTCTTATTTTTGAGCCTTTGGCCAACTTTATCCTTTTGTTGTTTTTTATCTGGTCATCATTTAGTGTGGATACAGGCAACTTAAACACCTCATGGAGGAATATACTCACTCACTAAGAGCAGCAGGAGGAGAGAGAAGAGACTATCTCAGAGGGATAAAAGAGAGATAATGGTTTCAGTATTTTAATGACATGGTGTCAGGAAGAAAATGATTACAACCTCAGGAGTTATTCATACAATGCTCTCTTTCCTTTCATGAACAAACGTTTACTGGACACTCATTGCTGGGCTCTTTCCTGGGAGCTATGGATGCTGTGGTGAGTAAACAGATCTGCCCACCCATTCTCAATGTCCAGCAGTGGTCATATTTTCAGCTGTGGTATATGCATCTCAAATTGTTGTCCTCCTCGTGGGGGCTAGAACTCATATCCGCATTTGTGCAGGCAAAGCAAGATGGATACCGATAACATTCTTTCTGTCCGTAGTTTCAAAATGCTGATCTATGAACTGATGCTACCCCACCATGAAGCCTCAAGCCTGCAGAATGAGAAAAAGAAGGGGAATAGTGCGTGGGAGGTCACTAATATTCTGTTACATAGCAACTGTCCTTCATACTGAGATAGTATTCCCTTTACCTTTGTGAATAAAATATACCTCATGCTAGTGAGAATTAATGAGAAAAGACAGACAGTTTTACTTGGCAAAATAAAAGGCCTTACCACCTAGTTCCTGTCCTTTTATTTATTTATTTTTCTTTTTCTTTGACTTCTTATTGATCTATAAGGTCCCAAAGTCTGGGAATTTCTGTTAAAAATGATCCAGGTTATGTGAGAAGTACATGGTTTTTGAGAAAAAAAGAGAATTCCCCAGTTAACATGACCCAGGGAGGCTATTGACAACAGCCTCCAATGTACCTGACTTCCACCCCATTGCCTCAATAGAGTATAGGTTCTGCCAAGCAAACTCTCCAGGAGGCTGAAGGGTGCTTGTCAGCAAATCAACATAATTGCTAACTGTATCCCAACCCAGTAAAGTTCCTGAAGCATCTAAAATCATCACTGCCACTCTGACCCCAAGGATAAGAAACCTAAGTTTGAAAGACAAAATAGAAGTTAATTGTCCCAAGGAGTAGTGCTATAAAGGATACCTAGGGTTTCTGAGAAAGAAAAGGGTTCAAGCTTTTCTCTTTACTTCTAACTCTTTTCTTTCATAATGTTTGAAGTAGAAATTCTAACTTAACACAAAGTAGAAGTTGGACTTCATTAATTTTTCTTCTCCTCCTCTCTCTGCCTTCCCCCTTCCTCTCCCTCTCCTTCTCCTTCTCCTCCTCCTCTTTCTCCTTTCTCTTCTCTTGATCTTTTGACACTGGAGAGTAAACTTAGGTCCTCACACATGCCGCAAAAATGTTCTACCATTGAACAACATCCTCAGCCCTTGACAATTCTTTTTAAAATCTTTATGACTCAGGTGTAATGGTAATGAGGGAAACACTGTCAGTTGGTCTCTATGCTCTGGTTTTAATTTCCTAGGACAACCAAAACGAAGTGCCATGCCTTAATGATTTAAGTTAACAGAGTTTTGTTCTGGTTTGTTTTGTTGTCACAGATCTGGAGGCCAGGGGCCCACATTCAAGGTGCTGGCAGGGACCATGCTACCTCTGAAACTTCTGGGAAAGAATCCTTTCTTGTTTCTTCCAGCTTCTGGTGGATTTTCTTGTTTGTTTTTGTTTTACATTGAGCCCAGGGTCTCATGCTTGCCAGGCAAGCACTGTACTACTGAGCTACACCCCCAACTTCTGGTGTCTTGCTGAAAGTCTTGGATGTTCCTGGGTTGGCAGGTGCAACACTTGAGTCTCTGTCTCCATTGTTGCATGGCCTTTTTCAACTTCACATCCCTGTGCCTCTGATTCATCTCCTATTCTTGTAAGGGCACAGACATATTGGATTAGGGGTTTACCTGTTCCACTGTTACTTCAGCTGATCTCCTTACATCTGCCAAAAATTTATAGTCAAGCAGGTTCACAGTTGAAGGACTGGGGGACAGAATTTCAACGTATCTGTTGAAGGGAATACACTTCAATCCATAGGAAGGAATTAATAATAAACACGAGTAAATGATTCTTGGACTCCACCAGTTAGGACTTTGGCTGTGTAGATGGCAGGTATTGAATAGAACAGTATGCACTGTCCTCACTGCTGAATACAGACACAGATATAGATATAGGTGTTGGTAGATTAGAAAGCTAGAGATATACAGGTATAGACATATGTATGTATTTGTTATATTTTACATATTTGTGTAGTGTATGCTAATAGCTAAAATTATATTACAATTTTTTTGGCAATACTAGGGTTTGAATTCAGGTCTTGTACTTGTGAGGCAAGCATTCTGCCACTTGAACCATACTCCTTGACCTTTTTTGGTTTAGTTATTTTTTGGATATGGGCTCATTTTTGCCTGGGGCCAGCTATGGGCTGTGATTCTCCTATGTATGCCTCCTGAGTAGCTGGGATCACAGGTACCTGATTCCATACTCAACTCATTTGTTGAGATAGGGTCTCACTAACTTTTTGTCCTGGCTAGCCTCAAACTGCTTTGATCCTTGAACCCTCTGATCCATGCACCATCACACATGGCCTATGTTACAATTTTTGTTTCTTGTTTGTACTGGGGTTTGAACTCTTGCTAGGCAGGTGCTCTACCACTTGAGCCACTCCACCAGCTCTTTTTTTTGTGTGTGTTGGGTATTTTTGAGATAGGTTCTCAAAAACTATTTGTCTAGGCTGGCTTCAAACTGCGATCCTCTGATCTCTGCCTCCTGAGTACCTAGGATTACAGGCGTGAGCCATTGGTGCCCGGCACAATTTTTAACTTTTGCTTTTTTAAGATCTAAGACACAAATCCCTAAGTAGAATAATTAAGCTTGCACATGTTCAGATCTTATCCACAGATAGAATTGACAGAACTGCTCACAATCCTGAACCTTTCCCTCACTGAAAGATTACACTGACAATAATATCAACTTGCATTGGCACAATTTCTTGTAACACATTCAGATACAACCAATGCTGGAGGAGGGGGGTGCTGCAGATATGCAAGTGGTCCCTTTTTTAGGAATCAGTGCATTTGTCTGGCAGCAGGAGGAAGACCTTCTCCCTTCAGCTTCTGGCTTAGTAGCTCCCCTGAGGAACTATTTAAAGCCTTAGAAGAGTTTTTGCTGATTCGTTTTTTTTTTTAAAAAGTTTCTGCAAAATAGAAACTTGTGTCTCCTGAACTCTGATTCAGCAGAGAAATCACAAAACAGATTCATGTGATTGCCGTCTTGTCCTTCAATGGAGAGGCTTATGCCAGAGGGAACTTACTTTGGGGTTTGGCCTGTGGTTGTGAGAGCTGGTACCCCAGTCCCACACTCACTCTTGAATGAGCACATTTGCTGGCTTTTGTCACTTTTAGTGCTTAGAGGCCTGCTACTCTTCCCATCTTGCTCTTAGGGCTTTTTCATCTCTTTCAACCCCTCCCACCCCTCTTGGTCACTTTGGTGTTTGAGAGATGGGACACCAGCTGGAATAAGAGCATTCAGATTGCCATGCACATCCATGGGCTTTGATGCCTTAGTTCTGGACATCTTCTTGCAGTGGACCACTGGCTGTCACTTGTTTGCCAGCCCTCCTTGAAGCCCCTGGCAGCCTTCTGAGATTAAACGCAGAGCTCTTGAGTAATCTAAGCCCAGCGGGAAGTCACTTTCTCAGCAGCAGGCCTGGTGTTCTAGACCTTCATCTCATTAAGAGCAAAGGGAAATTTTGATTTACAGGAAGGTCCTTCATTTTCCAACAAGGAGTGGAAGTGATAACATTTCTTCCATTCCCTGCTGACTCACTGCTTCATAAAAACTTGGCTTCTCCAGGTCCCCAGCCTGCCTTTGTGCTTGGATATTTTGTCAGAGGCTTTCTTCTGAAATCCCTTAATAGGACAGACATTGAAGTTGAGGGAAGGAACAAACTGATGCATATTTGTTACTTTGGCAACGTGAGAAAGATGTGCTCTCAGCATGTGATTGATTGTGCATGTTCAGACCTGGCTCACCTGCCACTTCCAGGCCACCTCCATCTGCTACTCACCTCCCCTTCTCTGAACTCACACTGCCCAGAACATCACCTGGATGGGTCTAGCTGAAAGTGAATTGCCATGCCTTCCACAGGACCACAGGGACAGGCTGGGCCAGAAGTACAAATATAATTCTCTGACAAGGAATACTGTTTCAAAGGAGTGTTCTGTATGTGAAAAAAATCTACATGCTGATATATATTCCCCATAACATAATCACCACGGGTCTCTTGCAGCATATTTTATTTAGTCAATAACCCTGCACAATCCAATAATAAATAAATACAATTTGCATAATGTTCTGGGATGTTACATATTTTTGGTGGCTTTTCTACAAGCAAAATGCATTTATCTTTCACTCCTCTTTTTCAGTACAAATATCCTACAATTGCTTAAATAAAGAGACCTTCAACTTGCAACTTGTTGCTAACCCTAACTACAACAGCAAGCAGAATAGACTATGGCTTGGGTACTGTCGCACAAAGGTGGTGACTACAGGTGAAAATCCTTCCACTCGGGATTGTCTCTGCATCCAGAGCTTGTGCCTAGGTGAAAGCTCCAGTAGTGTGGACAGTGGCACAGTGTGTGTGTATCCACCCTAGACATGGGCATGGCTGTAGTCCCCCTTTTTCTGTGGTTTCAGTTACAGGAGTTCAACTGCATTCTGAGATATTAAATAGAAAATTTTAGAAATAAGCGTTCTAGTAGTCTGAAATCTGTATTTTTTGTTGGTAATCACTCTTGAGTTCTGCCTAACGGCTTTGTGGAACTACATCTCTTTCTTTCAAAAAATAAACAATTCATAAGTTTTAAATTATATGCTCTTCTGAAATAGCATGTTGAAATCTTGTGCCTTCCTTCTCTGTCCTGCCTTGCAACATGAATTATCCCTTTGTACAGTGCATTAAGTCTATATTGATTAGCCACCCACTACCCACCCAAGTAGCCATCTTGGTTATCAGATAGATGTCACGGTATTACAGTGCTTATCTTCAAGTTACTCTTATTTTTACAGTGGCCCTGAAATGCAAGAGTAGTGATGTTAGCAATTCAGATATGTCACAGAAAAGCCATAACTTGCTTCTTTTAAGTGAAAAGGTGAAACTACAATGAGATGTTTTGTGAGAGAGACCACATCCATATAACTTTTATTTAGTGTATTATTATAATTGTTATACGATTATTTTTAATCTCTTACTGTGAGTAATTTATAAATTAAGCTGTATCATACTTATATGCATACATATATATACATATATGAAACATGGCATATATCGGATTTGGTATTACCATAGTCTTGGAGCATATCACCTATGGAGGAGGGGATGCTGCATTTTATTTGGTTTGTGTCTCTATCAGTGATCTGTCAGACCCTGAGCATCTTAGATTCAAGACTACACGCCATCATCTTTGTAACCCTCACACTGAGCACACTGCCTGGTCGCCCACTTTTGTAGGATGAATCAGTGCACAAACAAATGAGAGAATCAGTTTGGATTCAGTGCAGCCTATCAATGCATAATCCACACAAGTTTAACTTCATGTGTGCAGTAGTTTCTGTTTGCAGTAGTTTCTGATGCATTGTCATAGACTAGGTAAGAACATCATTTCTCCCGATGAGCTTCTGTTCTTCACTTTCTTCTTTGGACAGTGGGAACAGCATTGGCTGTTTCTTATGCTGTGTGTGCTCAGGGAAGCAATGCATAGAAAGTATCTTGCATAGAGTACCACACAACCAAATGGGAACTATTTGGTATCATTACTAATGATGGCTGTGATGACATCCTTACTTCTTGCCATTTAATTCTTGTTTATTTTTGGTGATGCTGGGTTTGAACTCATGACCTTATGTTTGCGAGACAGGTGCCCTACCACTTAAGCCATGGCCTAGCCCTTTTTGCCTTAGTTTGTTTTTAGATAGCATCTTGCACGTTTGCCCAGGCTGGCCTCAAACTGCAATCCTTCTACCATTGCCTTCTAAGTAACTGGAATTACAGGTATGTGCCACCATGCCTGGCCCTTCCTACCATTTAATTCTGAAAATGTTTTATCCTTAGTTCTACCTTCAGGTTTTCAGTTTCTATTCAGGCAGTATCTGTCAGCCTCAGGCAAAGATCCAAGTTGTGACCTGGGCTGTATTTCAGTGATAGAGTGGTTGCCATGGATTTGATCTCCAGTAACACACACATACACACACACATGTACACACATACACACACCACACACACATACACACACATACATACATACACACATACACACACATACAGACACACACCACACATGCATACACACATACATACATACATGCATACACACATACAGACACGCATACACACATGCACACACACACATACAAACATACACACGCATACATACACACACACACACACACACACACACACACACACACACCCCAAGTTGTGAGAACTGAAGAGAATACTTTGTGTGTGTATGCTTTAAAACTTTGAGAATGGTTAGAGAGGATGACTGCTTATGCTATTCCAGGGTATGCAATTCACTTGAAGTTATGCATCAAGTTAATTGCGAATTTGCTCATTCTTGGCTGCAAATTCTGATCTTCTTCCACTTTGTTAGGCCAGTATACCCTTCCCCATCAGCCTCATGGTGAATGCCAAGTTGGTACATATACTGCCAGGACATGAACAGATCTTAACTAGGACACAACATGCTAGGTTTTTGTCACTCCTTCCTGGGGTTGATGTTTCTGGGAGTCCTTCTGGACCTTCAGTGCTTCCTTTGTGAGATCAGTAGCACAGTGAGACTGCATCAGGTGGATTCAGGATATTTTACATGATTACCTACCTATAGACTCAGGACTTGGGTTGGGTCACACTTGTGGCAAATAGATTAGGGCAGTTATGAACCATTTAATTGGAGGGAAATTTTCTTTTTCCTTTTCTTGGCTAGCTGAGTCTCCCAGAGCTTGCACACTGTTGAAATATAAACCACTAAAACCAGCTGTTTGTAGTGTTTTCAGTCTGTCAGCCAGTGGCACACCATGTTGAATTAAACAAGAAATCACTTTGGGAATGCACACAGATGAACAAATAGGCAGATATCAGGATATATATTTTAAATGGAAGCCAAAAATATATCATGGTACTTAGTATTTTGCTTCCAAAATGCTCCTTAATATGTCTCTAGAAATCAAAGATATATAGAATTTCAGACCTGGAAAAGACTAGAAATCATTTATGCAGACTTCTCATTTTCCAGATAAGCAAAAGAGGTTCTGTTCTTTTACCCAAGTGTGTAATACTTTGGAATTCCCTAGTGGCATAATTTCCCATCTAGCTAAAGCTCATGGAATGAACCACCTGGAGAAAACACTGGGAATTTTGGTGTGTATCATACATTCCACAGTATCCCAAATGTGTCTAAAAGAATAGGCTTGCTCTGTTTTCTTTTAATCAGTCAGTCAGTCAATCAATGAATCAATCAGGCCAACAAAAATAATCCCAAAATGAAGCTCGCAATTAAACACAAAATTAAGAAAGAAACAATTGATCTATTCTTGGTATCTTTGCTATCATTCTTGGCACCTCTGTATGTAAAGGACTGGATACAGATTTGAGAATTAGATTCTAATGCCTGCATGCAGGGCTCCCAGGAATCATCTTTTATTTAAGCTTTCCTGTATTATTTTTAAGTGATACCTCGTAGTTATCTAGCTACAAAAATAAAATGTATAAAATCACACTTCCTGGAGGTATTTCCTTTTACTCATTCCTGTCGTTATCATGAAAAACCTCCTCTGCACAGGCACCAAGTTTATCCCAGACCCTATACATGTTCTCATGTTTAGTAAGTGACAGGATATTCTTGTTTTTACAAACAGGTAACCTTATCAACAGTGTTTCCCTAGTCAGAGAGGGGGTTTGCTGCATGTTAATCCTATTGACCATTCTGACATGGAATTCTGGAATTCGGCCTGTGTGCTGCTTGGTCATGTTCGTGAATACTAGTTTTTGCCACTGCCTGAAATGGATAGCAAGTGGTTTTGCATGAGATTCATGGTGTTCATCATTTTCTTTTAACCAGAAAAAATAAGTAGTAAAGGAAAATATTCTCAATGTGATAGCCAAGGCTGGCTGTTGGGAGACGGCTTGCCAGCAGACCAGCCAGCAAGAAGGCCATGGGATCCCCAAACATGTTCCATCGTCTCCTGAAAGGAAGTTCCTTGCCACTCTAAGATCTTTGAGGAGAGTCCCTCTGCCCTGAGGAGAGCATTCTGCTCTCTGCAGAATGTCAGAGCCCAGTTATTCTTTTTTCACTGCCAGGGATTTCTGATTTGGAATCTGATCAACCTAGTTGCCTCCATGGTTGGAGGTATCACTGAAAACATCATGTACATGGAGTTTTTATTCTCAGAAATGCAATGCTTCCCAGGCAAGTGTACCATCACTCTTGGATATGAAAAAGATTTCCAACTTAATAACCCACAATTCTTTGTGGATTCTCAGACTCACATCTCAACCTTGACATCTTACTGTCTGAATGAAGAGGCAGAGTACTGTTGTTTCAGGGTCACTAGCTGTCCTGAGCACACACTAAATGGGTACCCCTACAGTGTACAGATACATAAGTGCTAGTTGGTTCTGCACTTTACACTAGATGTAAGCTATTGGGACCAACGTTTTCTATTACAAAGTAAAAAGGGGCCTGGGGTTGTGGCTGTAGTGGTAGATCACCTGCTTATCAAGTGCAAGTTCCTGAGTTCAAACTCTAGCACTCCCCTCCCCCCAAAATCCTAAAATGTGTGGTGGCAATAGCCTGCCATTAGGGAAATGCATGCATTGCTACCCAGTTCCATTTCAGTCCATGTTACACAAGAGCTTATCCACCCATTTCATATTCAAAGCTCTTCTACTGCTACTTGCACTAAGCTGTTATGCTCAAAACTTACAGATGCTTTCTTATAAGATATAAATTTAGCTTGCTCAATATTAATCATAGTTTTGGAAACAGAATTTCTAATATATGAGTTACCTAAAAATTGTTAATCTATGGTTTTGCATTTCTTCCTGTCAATCTATAATTAAATTATATGAAAACACACTGATTTTACATTATTATAATGAAGGCGTGTTCTGATATCTCTGATGACTGTGGCTCCCTAGCATTCATTATTTAATTGCTAGACATTTTGCTATCAGCTCATATGGTGTTATCTAAATTAATTGTGAACTTTAATATATGTGGATCTGAAAAAGAAATCAGCTCTCTCCTTCATAAAGGAGACACAGAAAGCTGAATAGACCAATTTTATGTTAACAACCTAATATCCCGCTGCAGTTAGGAGGAAAATCTGAATGTTTAGGGAAATTCCCCTTTCATTTACTTCTAAGAGCTTCTGAATTGTGACACCATTCTGTCAGTTGAGTGGAATGAGAAGAGTTTTATTCAACTGTTTGGTGATGGTATTTCTAAATTAATTTTACAATAGTGAAGTCAGCGGGATACAAAGATTTCCCTTAAATATGGTCTGAATATCCAGGGCTCTCCACTCTGGCCTGAAGAGGTTTCTGGAAATCCTTGGTTGGGCTAGGATGGAGGATGGGAGGCAGCGCAGCGCAATCAAAGGAAACGTCAGGGCTGTTGTCATCATATCACTGGGTGGAGGCTGGGTTCATCCAATATCTATTGGATGGATAGAGAGAGATAAATTAAAATTCAGAAAGTCTCTCTACCATTCAGACAAAACAATTATTTGACAAAATTTCATTGTAATTAACACAAAAAATAAGCAAAAAGCACATGTATTTATGCGTCATATTATTTAGGTACGGAATTAAGAACTTTGGACACACACTTCATTTAGTTCTCACATTATTCCTGC
This sequence comes from Castor canadensis, assembly GCF_047511655.1. Taxonomy (NCBI): domain Eukaryota; kingdom Metazoa; phylum Chordata; class Mammalia; order Rodentia; family Castoridae; genus Castor; species Castor canadensis. Next base: position 164,077,174 of record NC_133387.1, read on the forward strand.
AAGGAAGATTTGATGGTCTCCATTTTGTAGATGAGAAAACCAAGGGTTAGACTTGATCATCAAACTTGCTTAGCAACACATAGCTAGAGGCAGGCAGGATATGGAATATTCTTTTACATTTTTACATTCCATTGGTAAAAAATACTGAGGCTCAAGTCCGTGTTATAATGTTAACCTGGGTAGCTGCAGCAATACTTAGAGAAGGGCTCAGAGACTAACTTCACCCAAATCACACTGCTAGTAAACCGCAGAGCTGGGATTGGAGCCAAAGTCATTTTAATGCCAAACTTAAACTCCTACCCACATATCACATTCCGTGGCCTACAAAGTGCTTTCTGTTTTACTAAACAGCCTCCCTGGGGAAACAAACAACTATTTATCTGCCTAAGGTGCAGAATCATAGTTCTTCCCTTAAGACAGACAGCATAGTAGATGAATCTGGAAGTTCTATATTTGTCCAAAGATTGACAGGCAACCTCTGAGAGGAATTTGAAAGGGGCTTCCGCTTAGACATCTTGCCTGGTCAGAAGCCTGGGAAAGCACAAGAGAACATAGTGAGATAGGATTCTGACCTATAGTAGTAACATGTGCACTGGCATTGACCGTGCCATTCTGGTTGGAAATGGTAAAGCTTACTAAAGTCTGTTCTGGCTTTATACTGAGCACATTTTCATTCCATTGGACTGTGTACTTATTAGTCACTGCTTTGGTTAAAAGTTTTCTTAAGGCAAGGTGTGTGTCTCTAGCAAATCATTCCCCACATATTTCTTGAGATCCTACTGTGTGTTCATCAGTTTCCAAGTCCTGAAGGCAAACCATTGAGCAAGACAGACAGGTTCCTGATTGTGCTCCTTCATAGGAGAAACCTACAGGCAATAACAACATGGTGGATAGGGATTATAATGGGAAAGAAAAGTGTATTCTGCCCACATAATCCAAATTTAGAGACCAAGGAAGATTTCTTTTTTGATAGTACTGGGATTTTGAACTTAGGGTCATTGTGCACTTGTTAGCAGGAGTTCTGTCATTTGAGCCACACCCTCCCAACCCTTTTTGCAATAGTTACCTTTTGTTGTTGTTGTTGGATAAGATCTCACAATTTTGCCTGGCTGGCCTCTGACTTTGATCCTCCTCTTTGTCTCTCATGTAGCTGGGATTATAGCCATGTGCCATGCCCAGTTTGTTGAGACAAGGCTTTCACTAGTTTTATTTCCCCCTTTTCCCCCAACTCCTGCCACAAACTGGCCTCAAGCAGTGATTCTCCCAATTTTCACCTACTGAGAAGCTGGGATTAAAGGTATGCACTTGATTCTTGAGGGAGGGCTGGCAGAGTGGCTCAAGTAGTAGAGCACCTGCCTAGCCAGCATGAAGCCCTGAGTTAAAACCCCACTACAGCCAAAAAAAAAAAAAGATTCTTGAAGAAATAACTAAGAAAAGCCTGAGAGAATGGGCAAGAGTCTGTCATAAAAGTTTGGAGCCCATCATTGAAGAAGCAGCATGTTGGCAGGAGTGGGCTTGAGTAGCAGAATGAGGAGTTCAAGTAAAAGTTCATCTTGATGGAGCCCAGAGTGTGTGGGTTGGGAGGGACTTAAGAAGGGAAGCACAGGAAGCCAACTTGGTATCCTCCTCAGTGCCTGCTCTCCTGGTCTGTTATTAACACGTGGTCTGTTATTGACAGGCTGGCAGTGTCTCAGTTACTCAGCCTGATTTCTTCATGCACATGGGCATCCATGGGTGAGGATGCTGAGTGAATCCCACTGCGATGGAACCCAGCCCCAACTGATTCTTGTGCTAGAGCTGCAGTGACTTCCCTATGCCCCAACCCTGGGTTCCCTGTTTTGTTTCAAAGTCATCAAAGTTTGCTTTCTCTTGCTCTCTGGAAATTACATTCTTCGACAGTTGTCAGAAACAGCTAATGGTAAAATTCTTTTCCTCCCTGTTTTCAGAGGAGAAGCTAATTGTTAATATTCTGTCCTTTCTCCTGACAGTTACATTCTCTGGAAAGACAGAAAACAGAACACAACAGTGTCAGAGATAAATTTGAAATGTGTTTTACTTGGCTATGAAAGAAGGAACAATCCCTGCCAAAGGCAAAGAGATGTGACGCTTGAGGGACAGGCCTGAAGATAGAGACAGTGTCCTCTTCCCACCCAAAGCCGGTCCTGTTCCTCTCCACTCCTCTCTGGCAGCAGGTCAGAGGATTGTACTGTGTTCCTCGTCTCATCCAGAAAGTTGTCTTGAGTCTTGCCATTTCCCTCTCCATAATGTGCTCTTTCCAGTGGCTGAATGACAAAAAGCTCACCTGACCTCAAACCCCAGATCTCCTGAGGATATTTTATTGGGTCCCAGGCATTTGAAAATCTCTGAGCTTGACTTCACTCTTGAGGAAGAGAGGAGCAGTAAACCTGCAAAGGTGGCAAAGAATTCTAACATATAATTCACTTAAAAGGTCTATTGCACACAGCAAATGTTGGAGTCTACCCACTTAAGGCATTTAGTTTACTGAATGTTCTATGTACTATTTATAATGAATTATGACATATGGATGACAGTTGTATAGCCGTGTACATTTTCTAAAGGACTATTATGTACATTTTCCTATTGACTTGCAAAAAGTCCTGTGAATTAGGTAAAGGAGTCATTATTATCATCTTGATTTTAATGTTGAGCAGTGCATGGTTCACATGGTTTTAAGAGCTCTGGTACTGTGTTATAGATGCCTCCATTTCTGGTTAACTCTCATATGTCAGTACACCCACGGTACCCCCGAGGTGGGCTGTGCAGTTGCCACATGGGACAGCTTTGGTCACAACAGACTAGGATCCAGAGAAGGGACACCCGCTCCCCACTCCCCCCGCCCACCCCCACCACCATGCCAGGAGTCCGTGTGTCTGTGTTGGATGGAAGTTCTTAGGTTAGCGTCACTTAGACGGTCACTAACCTCCATGACCATTTCCCTTTGAGAATTCACTAGGGCTTTGATTGTATTTTCTCCTTCATCGAGTCCAGGAGATGAGAACATGCTCTTGTTCGTAAAACAATAATATCCTGTCTGGCACCTCATAATTTGCAATATGGTGCTTCCATCTCTTGGAATGAGCCATTCTTCCAACATGAAGACTTGCTTGGGGATTATTTCCTTTCACTTGTTAACTTTCCTTAGTCTTGAATTACTTTCATTTCTCTTATTTCTCTGACTTTTCATCTCCCTGCATTCCATTTTCAGCAACTCAATGGTTCATTTTTCTTTGGTTCGTTTTTTTTTTTTTTTAGAATCAATATATTAGTTTTCAGTGTGATTTTTTAATTGTTGCTATCTTCCAGAGTTTAGGAGAGAGAATAAAAGATAAAAGCAAAAGGTATGTTCTTCCATGACCAACTTACAATGTAAGCCTATCAGAAATTGTCACAATGAATACTCCGTCCAATGAACATATCCTAATTTTAAAAAAGGTGATTAGACAATAAATAAATAAACAAATAAATAAATGTGATGTGGTGTCCAAGGAACAGTCTGTAATGGGATTTGTAGCTGAGTCTTCCCAAACCAAATTGCAGAACTTCACAAATGCAGCCTGGGAAATTCCAAGTCTGAAAAGTAGGCCAAAGTTTTGCTATCTTGTGAAGAAGAAAGTAAACATGCCACTGTGAATTTCTGGTTTCTGTTTTCTCTTCCTAGAAAGCTCTTTCTCTCGCACCTCAGCAAGTCTTAAAGCCCCCTTTCTACTCTCGGCCACACCCCCAGCCAGCTGTTGGGTGGGAGAATTATGTGAGCAGGACAGCTACTACTCACTGAACGCATCCTATCTAGGGATGGGTCTGAGCACTTTAAATCATTATCTCATTGAAACCAGTGAATAGGTTTTTAAAGGAAAGATCCTACTATTAACTAGATTTTGAGAAAACTGAGCTGTGAAGTATTTTTACCACACACACATACACAAAAGTGTGCAAAGTAATCCATATGTTAATTAGCTTGACAAAACATCGTATTGCATACCATGAGTATATGAAATTACTATTTCCCGTTAAAAATAAATAAGTCTGTACACACACACACACATATATATCTATATCTACATATATACAAATATGTATATAATTATAAAACAAAGAAAATTGAGGCAAAGGTAAGTAAGTTTACCCCATGTCAAGCAGCTGGAGGCAGAAGAGGAAGAATGGTGCAGACGAGGTGAAGATCACCTGACTCTCTCAAAGGCAACAGAGGCTAGGAGGAGGGTGATAGTGGTGACTAGGGGATGCTCACCAAGCCCTTGAAGCAACTACTGCATTTCACCAGTGCCATCCCCAGCCAGAAACACACGGAATTTGTTCTCTCCATGCCTCCACCCACCCTGTCCTTCCTCTTTCCTTCCTTCAGTCTCTTCCTGCTATTAAGTGTCATTGTGCATGTGTTATGTGATGTTCCCTAAACATTGAGGATACAACAGTGAACAAAAAAAAAAAAAAAAAAAGATGAGAACGCACCCATTCCTGAGGTCAGCATCCAGGAGACATGCCTGGGGTGTAGAACATCCAAACAGTTGAGTCTGATCCAGACTTTGCTCTCGCCTCTCAATTCTTCACTCGGATGCTATCATGAGCAGAGGCAAAGGGACTGTGGTTCTCTTCATATCCAGACACTGAAAATATTTGAAACTCAATGGTGAAAGTGGAAAGAGAAGGAAGGAACAGATTTTCCAGTCTCTGAGGGAAGGAAGAACTGTTGGAAGAGAGGCCCAGTAGGACACTTGAAGAAGGGAAAGCAAGGAGTGGTCAGATGTGGATTTTATCTGGCTCTTGCCGTGGGCCCTACACAGGAAGGCTTCCTGACATTAAGTTATGGCTTTAATCTGAAGCAATCTCAGGGGATGTGTTTAGTGGTTGTCCTGGTACCCAAAGCATGTTACAAGTGCATGAACCGAGTAGGGAAGGCAGGCAGGTCACCTGGGGAATAGAGTGTTCCAGGGTATGCACTACCTCTGTGCTCCACCTTGTCTGTGTCTCTTCTTTCCTCTTGGTCTGTTTCAAAGAAGACCAGGCACCAAGGCATCGAGGAAGAAAGCAAATCTTTCTACTCCTAGATCTGGGGAGTTCAAGGGAACAGAAGATCCCAATTCCAAAGGAGGTTTTTGGCAACTGAAATCTGAGCTGGAGTCACCAGTTTAGGCCAAAACTTCAGTCATTTTTGCTTCCCCACTTACATTCCATCTCTCACATCCAATCCTGCCACCAGTGCAGCAGCTCTACCTCCAGAGCCTTTGCTGATTCTGAGCCCTCCTCACTGCCTGTGTTCCTAGTACCCTGACCAAGACCCTTCCACCTGGATCGCTGCAATGGTCCTGTTCCACCTCAGCCCCTCCTGTATGCCAGTCCAGCCTCCGCATGGTTGCCAGAGGGTTCTCTTCCAACTGTAACAGTAAAACCCCAAGTCCTCAGCATGGCCTCTAGCAGCCTGCTTGATCCACCTTCCCTCCTTCCTTTCAGAGTGACTTCCTACCTCCTCGCCCTTCACTGCTGGCACCAGCGTACTGGACTCTCATGGTCTTTGAACTTGCCAAGCATGTCTGCATTTCTGCACCTTTGCAAAGAACCTTTCCTCTTCTTGAAATTGTTTGTCCCCAAGAGCCACCCAGCTCACTGAAGCACTGTTTTTGCTGATTGGCCTATATAAAGTCACACTCTTACTCCTAGAGCTCCCCTTCCCCTTTCCTTGCTTTATCAACACTCGATATATGTTCAGATTAATTTTTAAAAAATTTCTATTGGCTTAATTTCCATTAAAAAATAAGCTCTGTGAGTACAGGGACTCACCTGCTACATTCTCTACTCTATCGTCAGGACTGAGAGCTGGGCCCAGGGCACAGGTGTGCAGTAAATAGTCACTGAATGAAATATAGGCAAAGTTCCTCTCTCCTCTCTGTAAAGAGTTGATTGACAGCCTCTTCATCTCATTCTATCCCTTATAGTTTGGTTTTCTCTTAGGTAAGATAACTTTTGTTTAATTAACATTATTTTTTACTATAATTCTCATGTTTTGGGTTTTTTTTTCTTAAGTTATGGTTTCTTCTTTACTTTTCTCTCTCACTTCTGCATCCAAGATTGAGGGAATTAGCTTGTTCCCAACAAATCAACTGAGGCTTTGTGCCTAGGTGGGAATACCTGGGTTTTTCATCACATTAAGCTTTCCCACATCTCAGATTTCAAGGGCCTGTCTTTCTCTGAATGGAATAAATGCAGTATTCCAGGTGGTCAAGCAGTGGTGAAAAGCATTAACTTACAACCTCATGGCTGCGGTTCAAATCCCAGCTCGGTTTCTTACAAACCAAGGCCTTGAGTAAAGTGCTAACCCACTCTGTGCTTCAGGTTCCCCTTCTAGAAACTAGAGAAGGCAATGATGGGATTAAGGATAGAACCTCATGAATTTAAATTGAGAATCAAATGTGATAACATGTTAATACTTGAAAGGTACTCAGAACCAGGCTTATCATGTAAAAAGCTTTGTTTGAAACAAAGCAAAACAAAACATTTCCTTTTCCTGGCTCTGCAACCACAAACACGTCATTTCCTATCACAGGGCCTCAATTTCTACATCTGTAAGAGGGAGGGAAGACAGAAAAAGCTGAACAATTTTTGACTGGATTTTATTCATTCTAACATTCCAAGGTGAGCTTGCCTCCCAGCCAGCAGACAGGCTTTGTACTTCTGATTTAATTTAATTTTTAGTTTACTTCTGCTCAGGCTTGAGGTTTCAAATGGATTATCCAGATTTCAAGTCCAAAGCCTGCCATTCCCTCTGTTCTACAGCAGTTCTTTCTGAATGGCAGGCTGATGCCTCCTAAAGCGTTCTCCGAGGCTTCTGAAGAGGTGTGGAGCAGGCAGCCTGTAGGCAGTGGCACTCCTCAGGTAGGGCTCCAGGCACCAGAGGAAAAACCCTGGGTCTCCAGCATGATAGATAGAGTGGCCTGGGCCAAGGGTGACAGAGGACATATGTCTCAGGATGACTATACAGGAGTCATGGCCAGAAGCCCCTCAGTGACCAGCCCAACAAATGCCTAGGATGCTGACTGACAACCCTCACCACAGAGTGGTAAGATGCAAGAACAGATGGAACTCCAACCCATGCCTCCTGGGCTCCTATTACCTCCTCAGGAAAAACTACAGAAGCTGAATCCTGCAACACCTGGTGAGCCTTCTTGTTCAGATTGACACTGAATTAATTGCCACTCCCTGATGTGATAAAGAGGGACAATACCTGTAACCGTAGTGCCCACAGACATGCCTTCCGACCCTTGATCACCTGTGCCCACTCATTCTGGAAGTATTGATGAATCTGTCTGCCTAGCAAGCTCATGTAGAGCCAGTCTTTCCTACTCAGGTGGCTTGTTAGTTTCTCTTCCATCCCCTACTCAAGGGAATAAAAGGATCTCTGTCACTCTGTACTGTGATATGTGGGCCTTCCAAAGCTAGGCGTCATTCAAATGGTAGGAGCTGGAACCAGTTGACTGTGCCAGTCCATCTTCATCTTTGTCTTTTGTATCAGTGAACAGTCTCCACAGGCTCAGGCATGAGGACGCTGGGACCAGACTTTAAGATATGTCACTGTTTAGTCAGCAGGAGAACAGAAAGGCTGTGAGCCCGTACTGAAACCCCTGAAATTCTCTGCAGCTTCTTACTTCATCACTGGAGAGAATCCTAAACAATTCCAAAGGCCAATGAGCTTTTCCAATAACTGCTGCATTTAACTACCTGGACCTTCTATGTTCCACAAGTTGTCTCTAAAAAGTTCAGCTACTTTAATTGTCAGAAAAAGAAAGGCAGGCAGGAAGGAAGGAGCGCGTGGCATAGGTGCTCAGTCAATGCTTATTGGATTGGAAATGAATGCGGCTATAAGTCAGTAAGACTGTCAGACACCAAAATGGCACCAATGGCTACTTTGGTAGTAAGGAAACGCAAGTCATATGCCACAACAAAAGGAAGGACACAGAATTGGACACCTGGGCTTTCATCTCAGTTCTGTCACTGCCTCACAGAGTGACCTCTGCAAAATCATGGACTGCAAAGGACTTGGGTTTACCTCCTCTCTTCAGTGTCAGGGAACATGCCAGGCCATATTCTCACTTATTGCTAATGCTAAGAGAGGTTTGTTTGTTCCTCCAGCCCACAAACATTGACAGCACAATCTTCAAAATCCTGGCGATAGAAAAGGAAGATGTTCAGTAGCTGAGAGGGACCACCAACCATGTGGACAAGAGTTGTGGCTTGGTGGGTAGGGCTGCAGCATGCACTCCAGGGCTGCAGGAGTAGGGAGCAGTCTGGATGTCTACCCAGGAGCAGACATGCAACCTGACACATGATAGAGGTTCAGAAACAGTGGGTTGGGGTGCTGTGCAATGCCTTTCATTAGTGCGGTATGCTGTATGAAACTGCAACTTTATTTCAAAGCACAGTAAAATGAGAATTGTCCCACTGGGCCACCTTTCCTGATTGCTGACCTTCAACTTACCCTCAACCCTTCCTAAACACTTGGACGCCTGTTCAGGATGAACTTTCTCTTGCACATTTGTGAAATTGTAGGGTAGAAATACAACTTACTGAAATAGAATTCTGAATACCTTATTCATACTTGGTTTTTCCAATTCAGTTACAAAATTTCTGAGTTTAATAGCTCATGTTGAGTGTGACGTGCTGATTGTCAAATATTTAGGAATGTCAGACGCCAATTAAGTTATTGGAAACTCGAAATTGGCCATGGTGTGAGTATCGACCTTACAGAAATCAGTAAACACTACAAATCAAAGCTTTCTTTTTTTCCCCAGAGAGCCCTTCACTGTGTAGAGCTAACATGGTTCAGACACTAGTTAAAAAAACTTACTTAGATGAATTTTTCATAACCCATGTTTCTAGAAGAATTTATGCAATGCACGATAATAATTCAAAATGTTAATCATTCTCAAACTTTACATTTTTGTCATATTACATGATTATTATTTTCTAAATGAAAGCTATTCATGTCTTTACTTAAGTACATTTATTATTAAAGGGATTTTTGTTACTTTTGTATGGAGAAAAGTAATACCAGTGGTGTATCCCTTATCTGAAATGCTTGGAATCAGAAGTGTTTTAGATTCTTGGACTTCTTCATATTTTGAAATATCTGCATATACATACCGAGATAGCTTGGGAGTATAAACCAGGTCTAAACACAAAATTCATGCATGTTTCCCATGCATCCTATCCACGTAAAGTGCACAAGGTGATTGTATAACACGTGGTTAAGGCACCTGCATTTTTTCCCCTTTTTCCTATTTTTTTTAAATTTTTATTTTTTTATTATTCATATGTGCATACAATGCTTGGGTCATTTCCCCCCTGCCCCCACCCCCTCCCTTACCACCCACTCTGCCCCCTCCCTCTCCCCCCACCCCCTCCCTCTCCCCCCCACCCCCTCCCTCTCCTCACACCCCCTCCCTCTCCCCCCCACCCCCTCCATACCCGGCAGAAACTATTTTGTCCTTATCTCTAATTTTGTTGTAGAGAGAGTATAAGTAATAATAGGAAGGAACAAGGGTTTTTGCTAGTTGAGATAAGGATAGCTGTACAGGAAGTTGACTCACATTTATTTCCTGTGCCTGTGTGTTACCTTCTAGGTTAATTCTTCTTGAACTAACCTTTTCTCTAGTTCCTGGTCCCCTTTTCCTATTGGCCTCAGTTGCTTTTAAGGTATCTGCTTTAGTTTCTCTGCATTAAGGGCAACAAATACTAGTTAATTTTTTAGGTGTCTTACCTATCCTCACCCCTCCCTTGTGTGCTCTCGCTTTTATCATGTGCTCAATGTCCAATCCCCTTGTTGTGTTTGCCCTTGATCTAATGTCCACATATAAGGCAGAACATATGATTTTTGGTCTTTTGGGCCAGGCTAACCTCACTCAGAATGATGTTCTCCAATTCCATCCATTTACCAGCGAATGATAACATTTCGTTCTTCTTCATGGCTGCATAAAATTCCACTGTGCATAGATACCACATTTTCTTAATCCATTCGTCAGTAGTGTGGCATCTTGGCTGTTTCCATAACTTCGCTATTGTGAATAGTGCTGCAATAAACATGGGTGTGCAGGAGGCACCTGCATTTTGATTGTTCCGTCCTCTGAGATCAGATGGGGAATTTTCCACTTGTGGCATCATGTCAGACCTCAAAAAGTTTTGAAGTTTGGAGCATTTCAGAGTTTGGATTTTTGGATTATGGGTGCTCAGTCTGTATCGCTTTCCCTATAAGTGAATAACAAATAATCCATTTATATACAGTGCACAATAAAGACTTTGAAATAAATTCTTATGATAATTTGCAGTACCTTCTTTCTCAGGAACAATATAAGTGAAGGTTATGGTACCGTTACTACAAGGCATCATTAGGTTACATATAAATTGTATATGTAATTATGTATAAATTAATATGCAGTTAAATATAAATTAATAAATACAAGTATAGTAGTTACATATATTGACTTATTTAATCATTGTTAAAATGTGGGTTTTTTTTTTTTTTGGTGGTATTGAGGTTTGATCTCAGGACCTTGTGCTCACTAGGCAGGTGCTCTACCACTTGAACCATGTCCCCAGCCCTTTTGTTTTGTTTCATAGTACTAGAAGTTGAATTCAGGGACTTGCACTTGCTAGGCAGACACTCTATCACTTGAACCATGTCCTCACCCCTGTTCCCAAATCCTCTTTCTTTAGGTATTTTTCAAATAGGCACTCACATTTTTGCCAGGTGACCTAGACCCCGTCCTATTCACATTTCCACCTGTAGCTGGGATAACAGTGATATGGGGTCTCATGAACTTTTTGCCCTGGTTCCCTTGAACCTTGGTCCTCCTGATCTCTGCCTCCATAGTAGCTAGGATTACAGATGTGAGTCTCAGTGCATGGCTTATTGTTTAAATTTACTGATGACAGTTTTATTACACTACAGATAAGGAGACTGAAGCAGAGAGTTTCAACTTGCCTAAGATTACTGGCAGAGCCAGGCTGAAACCCAGGACATTGGGCTCTTGAGTTGTTGTTCTTTATCACTGTATTCACTGCTGAGATTGGTAACTTGTTAAAACTAAAAAATATACAATATTAGGATTGCTCAATAATTGTAAACCTTAGAAGACCTAGAAGCTATCCCATAGAAATGAAATCAATATAAATAGCTGTATGCTTGTGGTAAAGTTATTACAACTTTGATCAGCTTTGGCAGTAAAAAATCATGAATTACCATTAGTAAATGAACAGTAGAATAAATGCAGTCACATATATACCATAGAATATTATATAGCCTTTAAAAAGAATGAATTCAAGCCATCCCAGATAACTTGGAGGGACTTCCATCAGTACCATTGAAGAAGACAAGAAAATTACTGACAACAAATGTTTGGCAATCTCATTCTTCATTAAAAAAAAAATGCTTTCTCCTGCCAGCTGTAGATGGTTATCAGCCCTAAAATGATTACCTGCCTAATAAAGCGTTAAGTGATGGCTGTATAATTTCTGTTTATTCTCCTTTGCCATTTGCATTTTGCTGTAAAGGAGTCTACAATTTTTATTTGTTTATTAATTACCTCTTTAGTTTACAAAAATTCTGCTTTTGTTATTGTCATTGTTTTGTTTTTAAATGTGTGGCCTCTTCTTTGTTTCTTCCCTCCAAATCTCTTGAATTTATTTTTTGACTTTGTTATTCAAGTTTTAATTTTTTATACAAGAATGCTTATCTTTTCTAAAATGCTGATGCTTTTTTATGCTCATGTCAAAAGTGGAAAAAGCTGAAAAAAAAAAAAAAAACAATAGCCTCAAATAAAACTGTGACTGGAAGGTGCCTCCTTCTTGCAAGACTCAGAACCTCAGATCCCCGGGTGTCATACTGACCCTCATTGCATAACTCCACCAAACCTACCTGACAACAGCAGCTGGCGACATTACTCCTGCCCAAGCGTGTTCCTCCCAGTTTGAGGCTTTCCATGCCAGTCTCTCCACCAGTCTCTGTCAGTCACAGGTGGGCTTCTTAACAGAAGCTGAGAAAAAAAGGTGGAGGAGTGAGCTGAGTTACATTAGCATACTGATGGCACAGCAACTCTTTGTGTTTTATTACCCTAATTAGATGGGTATTAGGTTATATTTAAAGCTTAAATCTTCATTATGTCCTATTTCAATTGTGGATTTAAAAAAATCCAACATGTCTTTGAATCAAGGTAGATTCTTAATTTGGCTTTCCTGCCAATTATTTTGTCTGTTTGCCTGATTCTTCCTTTTTTTTTTTGAACTCAGTGCTGTGTTTAATGGGCTTGTCAAACCTATGTTTAATTTAATGTTTCTCCAAAGATCTCCTGGGGACTCGTGAGGTGGGGGAGAACCTGTGGGGGTCTCAGTACACTCCCACACGAACTGGCCTCCCTCCACCTGACCCTACAGACCCAAGTGCCCAACTTGAAACTGTCATTCATCTGTGACTCCCCTCCCCACCGACCCCAGCACAATCTAGGCATAAATTCAAATAGAGGTGCTATGCTTTGAATACGAAATGTCCTCCACAGGCTCATGTAGTCCCCAGCAGGTGGCACTATTTTATAGAAACTTTAGGAGGAAGTGGGTCACTAGGGGGAGCCTTTGAAAGTTATACCTGGTCCCCAGTGGTTGCCTTCTTCTTTCTGTGCTTCCTGTCCACCATGAGGTGAAGAACCTCCTCCACCATGCACTCCAGCCCCCATGATGTTCTGCCTAAACTCACAGGGCCAAGCAACCATGGACTGAATCCTTTGAACCTGTGAACCAAAATAAATCTTTCCTCCCTTAAGTCATTTCTGTCAGGTATTTTGTCACAGTGACATAAAAATAACACATACACCAGCCTACAGGGATGTCTTTTCTGCTCCAGTTCTTTAGGCCTAATCTTCACCTTCTTTGGCCCAGACTATCATTGTATAATGAGTCAGCACCCAGGCCTTTCTTTCAGTCACAAATTGCTGCCAGTTGGACAGCATTTCCTTTTCTTCCCTGTTTAAAGAATCACTAGTGCTTGGAGAAAAAAATGTAAATTCTTTGGCTCAGTACCCAGATGGCTTCACGTTCTGACCCATCCTATCTTTCAACACTACCCCCACTAATCACTCACATGAACAACTTGCAAACCCTTGCGTGATGAGTCTCTGGTAGTTGTGTGACATGGGGATCAAACTCTACTCTCTCCATCACATATTTCTTAATGGGGCTGCACATGCCCTTCCTTTCCCTCTTTTTCTGGGAGCTTAAGTCCTACTCATCATTCAAAGTCCAATTCAATGTCACATCCTCTCTGAAACATTCCTAAGTATTTTACTGAAAATGAACCCTCCCTTCTTTGATACTCATTTGTACTTTGGAATACTCTAATTCTAGCATTTGCATTTATCCTAGTGAATTGGGGTTCTGCTATCTCTTGACTGATTGCATGTCTTTGAAGAAAAGGCCAACATCACATCATCTTTGTAACTTTGGGCATTGCACACTGAGAGTAGTTACTTCATATGTACAGAAGGGAAGGAGGGGGAAAGGAAGGAGGAAAAATGGAAGGAAGGAAGGAAGAAAGGAAGGGAGGGAGGGAGAGAGAAGAATTTGAAACAAGTACCCTACTGCATTACACTTAGTTTGTTTGCGTCTTGCTTTCTTGTTTTGTTTTACAAGTCTGTTTATTCATTTTAAATGATCAAATATGCATTTAAATCAGCTACGGAATTTTGCTGATTATGAAGATTTAAACTGTGATTTGCCCTGTATTAAACATATGGAAAGACCCCAAAAGAGTACATGTCATTGTCATCATTAATCACTTCATCATTTCTATTTTTATTAATTCCAATTCCGATTCTAATGCATGCTAAGAGGAAAAGAAACTTTCTATAGAACCAGGGGCTAATGTTGTCTGTATGTCTTTGTGGTTGTAATTGTTGTGCTTTATTCAGACATTGATCATCAACCTCCTACCCTTTCCCATGCTCAGGAAACAGAATGGGCCCTAAGGAACAGAGGGAAAGGCTGAGAAACTGACATGGTCAAATCAGAGCACTAGGGGAACCAGCAGAAGTCAGATGGGGGGTTATGGGGTCAATAGGAAGTGGTCATGAGAAGATAAAAGAATTGAAACCATTTGGGAAGTTGCTGAGAACAGCCCAAGTGAAGCAGAAATGGGATCTTCAGAGTTTCCCATCTCTAGCTAAGCATTACAGCACCTTATCAGGTGACTTTGGATGCTGATGGATGACAGCTTAATTTACAAGAATGTCGAGCAACAGCAAATTTGAAAATCAACCAAATATGTACTTTATGAGGAAATGGAAATGTAATTCTGCACTCCATTGCATACTTTACTGGAAGCATCATCAACCCCATAATTAGATGATACCTAAACTGGATGAGACTTTATTATAAAATATTATGAGAAATGTACTGGAGACTGTACCATACCTCCTGTTTATATTCCTGGCCCAACTTGTTTCTCCTATTTTAATAAACAATATGCATGTCTGTGTACATTTTAGAAATTTCCATTAGGAATTAATTCTCGTGTCTGAATAGATTAACCTTGCTTCTTCCTAATAGAATTTATTTTTTTTAAATGAAATTCCTACTGTAGCAAATATTTTAATGGGTAAGCATGTTTTTTTTCCTCTCCCTTTTGAAGCTCCCTGCCTGATACTGCAGTTTTCCTAAAGGCCCACTCCTCAGTGTACTCTGGTGTGAAACCTGCCCACCCAGCAGCTGTGAAATCAGACCAGAAGTACTCCACAGAAGCTCTAAGACAAAGGACGGGACTCCTGTCTACCTGAGCATTTTGAACAGTCTGAAAAAACTTAGTCTTTCAATAGCATCAGCCTTTGTATCATATTATGGCTTAGATTTGTCTCCACTAAAACTCACTTTGTGGATTACTTTACAATGTGACAGTGTGAGGCCATGGAGCCTTAAAGAGCAGTGGTTAGTTCTTTGAGAGAGATTAATGCTGTCCTTGAGGGAGCACATTCTCACTACTCTCTCTCTTGAGGGAAAGCCCCCCATCTTCCACATACAGCTTGTTGTAAGCAAGTGCAGCACTTCCCTTGAATCCCTCTTCCGTCCCTGCTGCTCAGCACTGTCACAAATGATCACATCACATCATGAGGCCATCTGCCATGTTGTGGTACAGCAAGGAGGCCCTCACCAGAGGTCACCCACGGCCACTCAGTCTTAGGATTTCAGTCTCTACCTGTGGCCTAAATTAACTTTTTTCTTTTCTAGTGGTATTGGGGATTGATCCCAGGGCCTTGTGCATGCCAGACAAGCACTCTACCACTGAGCCACCATCCCAGCCCTCTTGGTTTTTTGAGACAGGGTCTTACTATGTGGCCCAGGCTGACCTGGGACTTGCTACTAAGGCCAGACTGGTCTCAATCTCAAAATCCTCTTACCTCTGCCAAGTGCGTGCTGGAATGACAGGTATGTACCACTACTCAGCTAAACTTTTCTCTTTATACATCACCCAGCACTAGGTATTCTGTTAGAGAAACACAACCTCAGCTTTCCTGTTAACAATGGCTCAAAGAACCAAGAACTTAGCACTTCCTAATGTCTTTAGACATTTAGATTCTCTGAGACATGACTTCAAAACGCTCTTTGATACTGAGTTTTCTGGGAAATTATGATTTCAGCAATCATATTACTTCCTCTGTCCAAAGTTTCTAAAACAACTCTGCCTCCTAAATATATCAAACTGGATCTGGTTCTTGTAGACATTTGAAGGATGGAGGGCACAGAGAAAGTGTAAAGCTTGGAGCTCTTCACCTGGAGGCTCTTTTCTTTGTCGCTTCTTCATCACAGAGAAAAGATGTGTGCTTATCCCTATCTCCAGGGCTCAAAATCTATGCCATCGGAGTCATCTGATGTGAGAACACACAATCAACTCTATTTCTGTACCTGTAGATACCTGCTGGTTTGGAATGCTAGAGCTACTGCTCTGTCTCCAACTCTGCCTTAAACCTTTTTCCTGTTCTGTAAAATGGCTCATGTCCAATTTCAGAGCATTTAAAATCATCTCTATAGAGTCTTCTGTTGTAGCCAACTCTAGTGAAACATGTCTTATTAAGTACACTTGAAGAGTTCCACTTGGTGAGGGATTTCCTTTCCAGTTATCTTTTTCAGGAAGTAAGTGGATATGGAATTCCCTGTGTAAGCCAAATAGGGTCACTAGAGTGCCCACAAGCCCTTACCTCAAAGGAGAAAGGCTTCTCTTATTTCCTGTGAGCGTCTTTTCCTCAAAGCACAGCAAAGCCTTTCAGCCTCAGTGGGAGAATGGCAGAAGACTGTCCCTCCTCCTACTTGGGCTGTATGCGATGCAGGTGCGCAGAAATGGCAGGCTGGAAGGGAGGGACTTCTGCATGAGCAATCGTTTTGAATTGTAGAGGTCCATTGCTAATGATAGGCACAGGAATTAAATGAAAGAAGCACTGTCAGTTGTTGTTTTTCCTTGGATCTCTGAAAAAAGGTGCCCTCTTTATGAGCTTGAAAAGTCCTAATTAAGGAAATCTCTCCTGATTTGGTCCTTGGTAAACATTGTATTCTTTCAGTTTAATGGAGCTAAGATTAGGATGATATTCTTTTCCTACTCTTCATTTAGTGTCACAATGAACTTGTTAAAAATTGAATTTTCCAAAGCAGTTTCCTCCTCCCTCCATTCCTCCCTTCCATCCTTCCATTTTCCTCCTTTCCCTCCCTCTTTCTCTTCCTCCCTCCTTTCCTTCCCTCTCTTTCTTCCTTCTTCCTTTGGCTGAAAATTTATTTATCTTGTCCAAACCCTGGATTGACAGTTTGACTGATCTAGAATGACAGGGATATTGTTCAAAACCTCAAAGCTTCACCCTCTCATAACTTCTTTTAAAAAACAGTAATAACTATTTTATTATAACAGAAATACATAAGGGAGAGTAAATCAGAAGTATAAAGCCTAAAATAGTTTTGCAAAAAGTAAATACACTCCTGTCACCTAAGAGGGGCTTCAGGTTACATGAATGTGTTTTTTATGCTATTGAGCAACTTTACTTTATTTACAAAGAAAGCAAAAAACGCTTTGCTATATGAGAATAGTCTTTGGGATGAGTTGGGGACTTGCTTGCTTCCTTCATTGTGTCTGACCAGGAATGTTGGGCCCCTGAGGTTGTTGAATGGCATTTCCCAAGGTTAAGGATAATAACTGGAATTGCATTGCTTCCTCTTGGCTAAGTCATTATCTAGTTTTGCCAATGGTCCATTTCTATATCTTTGTCTTCATTATACCTCTGACAAGTCTTGCACAGACTGTTGGACTGCCTTCTGGCATTGTTATATGGAAAAATTAATGAGCACAGTCATAAAGTGCTTTGACATTCTAAAGAGCTATACAACTGCCTAGTGATGATGGGATTACCACGGAGCTGTCTTGTTCCAATCACAGCTTCTGAGGGAGTCTAGATTGAGTTGACAGCTCTGGTAGGTGAAGTTTAAAATATATGAACTGTCAGAAAGATCAGAAATGGGTGGTGACATTGCCAGCTTTTCCTCCCTCGCCTTTGTCTTGGTTGACTCAATCCTGTTGTTAATACCCCTTTCTAGAACAAAGAGCACATCACACATCACAAGGTCCATCCCTGCAAGGGTCAGGACGAAATGGACCAATAGCTGTTCCTTCAATGGGTTTTGGTTGCACAGACTCTAGGTGGTTCAGCATGAGAAACTAGAATGAATAATTGTTTTATATCTCCAAACAACTCTGTAGTGTTAGGGAATGTTGAACAGACATGTTGAACCTGAGAGCTTGTGCCCCAAACCTTCACCATCACTTCACTCTCCTGGTCACACACTGGAATTCAGAAGCACTTGAAACCTGTATAACCTTACGCTCTATTTCCTGACTACCATGCCTTCTTTCTGGTCCCCAGTCCTATACCATATCTAAAACTCCAGGCCCTCTTCTCCAAGTCTGTTGGTTTTCTCTTGGCTTCCCTCAAATGGTATATATACAACTCACCTCCACCTTATCCCTTTGTCACAAATTCTTTATATAACCTTATTGCTGAGTATCCACACCATCTTATCATCTACCCTCAGTGTTCTAGGCACCCCTGCAGGGAGATGAACTATGCTGCCAGTGTCACTATAAGCTTGTATCACTATAAATTTAGGGCTTTCAGCTGAAGTGTGCCCTCTGCATTTTATGGTATTTCTCAAATTGAGTATTCTACTCTGGACCACTCGCCTCAAGTTTCTTATGTATCTTTTTTATTCTTGCTATGGTTTGAATGTCTCCCACTGCAACCCATGTCAAAATTTAATCACCATTGTGGTGTATAAAGCAATGGGATCAGGTGAGACCTTTAAGAGTTGAAAAGGTCATCATAGTCCCTGCCCTCATGAATGGACTAATGCAGTCATTGGTTAATGGATTGATGCTTAATAAGTCACGAGTGGGTCAGTTGTAAAAGCCAGTTTAGCTCCTCTTATATGTTTCCCTCTCACCATGTAACACCTTGTACTGCTCTCTCAAGACTCTGTAGACTCCCCCACCAGTGAGAAAGACCTCACGAGATGTAATAATCTGATCTTGAACTTCTCAACCTTCACAAACATGAGCCAAAGAACTCTTTCTTTACAAATTGCCCAATCTCAGTTATTCTGATACAGCCACAGAAAACAGACTATAATTCTCAAGAGCTGGCCTTATCCAAATCATAAAAAAAAAATGCCAAGGTACAAGTTCTCTGAAATTTTCTAACTGTGTACCACCTACTGATCACCTGTGTTTTTATCTACCCAGTCTCGTCCTCCCATCTCAATCAGGGAGGTGTCCCACACTACTTAAAGGGAAGCCCAAGTCACCTGCATCACTCCATTTATGACTGAACCCATGGCTTCTTTTATATATTCAAAATCAATTCTTTGGCCATTTTCTTTTTTTAAAAAAAAATACATGCTCCATTCTCTCCCAGCTTTATAAAAATCTTCCACTCAACTGCCCATTCCTTGTAACTTGACTATCTCATTTTCCTTCCATCATAACTCACAGAATGAAAGAATAATTGACACTACTTATTTCCATTTTCTTTTCGTGGGTACCTGTTAGTCCATGGAAGTGTAACTTCTTTGTGTCTCTTTATTCATATTCCTTTCATTAAAATAAGAATGGTCAGTGTCCAGCCCTACCATTTATCTGACTTCACATCTCTCTGGCATTGATATTAGTCACTGTTTCATCTCTTTTCTTTTTAAAACTTTGGAGTTCTTCACCATGACATTATTTTCAATAAAAGTTATTTATTAGCATAATTGAATGAATATCCATCTCTCCCAATTTTATAAAAAACTCAATAGAGGGGGAAATCATGCATTTTTGCTAAATATTTAAGTTACAGTATCCTGTATGCATAGTAGATATATAACTAATATTTCCTTAAATGAATAAATCAATGAATACTTTCATGGAAACTATAGCACAATTCTCTCTCCTAGTCTTTCTTTCTCTCTGGGTTCTCATCTTTGATTTCCCTCAGTACCCTGTCATTTACATGTTATCCTATCAAGTTAGCATTTTAGCTTCTCTTTTCTCTCTTTCTTTTTTTCTTGTGGTGCTGGGAATCAAACCCAAGGTCTTGTGCATGCTAGGCAAGAGCTCTACAACTGAGCTATACCCCCAGTTTCTCTTTTCTCATTCTTCATGGTATGCTTACAATCTGTTTTATGGTTGTAATTTCAAGTATTCCTTTAGAAGCTTTGGACTTATACATCCAACCCTTTACTGGACATAGGTATCTTAAAGTCATTTTTTCAGAAGCTGGTTTCATCATATCCCTCTATTTTTAGTCTAGTCTCTAGTCTAAATCACAGCTACTGGCACAATTTACAATGCCTCAGCCCAAGAGGCCTGGCAGTCTATTGAAGTTGCTACCCTGTTCTCTGTTGCTACTGCCATTACTAAACCCTTCTCTGCTCTACCTACCTAACAGGTTTTTAATTTGACCATGCCTTGTGGTATATTATTAGAATTTCATGCTTGCAAAATTGCTTCCTAATTTGTTTCCCTGTCTCCAAACTTGCCACTTTCAATCTACTTTCTGTGACAAAATATAATTATACAGTTGCTTACTTATCCATTGTAAAGGTTCAGGTCCTTTTGGTAAGAAATACAAAAGGTTTCATGGCACTCAAATTCAGTGTGAACTTACTTACCTTCCTGTCTGCCCTCTGAGCTCACCCTACCCTCAGCTGCACTGAACCACTTCTGAGCCCAGCCTGGGCACATTTGTATGTTGCTGTTTCATCCTCCTACTGCTGCCTCCCCCACCAACTTTTTGCCTGGAAAATTCTCTTCCTTCATCATTAAGTTCATCCATTATGAATGCAATACAGACCTTTCCAAGCCATGATGTGTTATGTGTTCTCCTTTGCTTTTCCAAAGAACCCTATCTGCACTCCTGCTTTAGTGATTATCACAGCATTCTCTATATAGGTTTTTTCTCCATACTTCCACTATGAACAGTGTAGGGCAGAGACTACATATCCCCAGTGCCTAATACTCATGGCACCCATCATATAGTAACTTAATAAATGGACATAGAATGAAATTTGAATTCTTCCTGTTAGTGTCATTAGTTTGAAATAATTGAGCCATCTTCTCATCAAGATTCTTAATTTAAACAATAGTGAAGTTGTTTGGGGCAAAAGAATAAATGCATGCTTGCCCTTGCTGAGCCATGAGGATATTGTGTTAATTAGCTTTATATCACAGTGACAGAACACCTGAAAAAAGCAACATAAGGGAGGAAGGACTTACTTTGCCATGGTTTCAGAGGGTTTAGTCCATTGCCCCATGTGTTGGGCAGAACATAATGGTGGTGGAGAGCATGATATAAGAACTTCTTCACCTAGTGGTAGTTAGGAAGCACAGAGAAAGGAAGTGACTGACTAGGGATCAGGTATCACCTTCAAAGGCATGCCTCCAGTAACCTACTTCCTCCAGCTAGACCTGCCTCCTAAGGTTTCCACCACCAGCCAACATATTGCCACCAGCTGGGGACCAAGCATTCAACACATGAGCCTGAGGGGAACATTCCACATTCAGACCACAACAGGTATGCCAAAAATTCTGACACATCAGCCTCAGGAAGTCTTTAACTCTGATATTTTGGTCCCTTATTTTTTCCTGGGACCTGCTGGCTGTGCTGGGTGCTCAGGGGATTTCCTATTCTACCTCAGTGGCAAAAGTGCAATCCCCAGATGGCTCCCCCAGATATTCAGAAGACTTTGACTCACATCCTCTGTCACTTGGTATATGCTCAAGGAACAGAGATTTGTTGTAAAGTTAGCATAAATCACTATGCTATGTCTAGAAGTTCTTAAAAGCGAACTGTCAAGAATTTTGAATTATCCAGAAGTCCATACGTACATCTCAAATCTTTCTGTATAGCACAGTGTTGAGAATTGTCTGAGAATAAAAGTTATACACTGCTGAAGACAGCCACACACTGCAAAGAACTAGAAAGGACACTTCTTTAAGATCTGACCTCAGCTTTTCAGAAAATCACCTTTTGCACAATGGCAGACTCACTGTAGGTCTAACCAAGTAAAATCATGAAGGAGATGAGCAACTGGGGATGTTCTCCACCTTCTCACGGACCACTCCAAGGACAATGAGCTCCTGGGCAGGGGTAACCTGATCACCTGTTTTCAATAGGCTCCGTGTTCTCTGAATCACACTCATCCCCTTGGACCTCTTCAGGTGGCTGACTCTGCAGCTTACGTGTTGTATGCCCCATGCATTTGGGCATATACTCCTTGCTACTTTATTAGGTTAGCTCATTGGTACTGGTAATGTTAGTACTTAACAATATTTAATGGCTAAAATTTATTGGGTACTTGGTAAATACTCAGAGCACGGCATGGATTATCTTCTTTTATCTTACCTCAGCCTTTTAGGCATGCCCATTACTGTTAATTGCTTTACTAAGATGAAGAATTTGCAGTACAAAAGATCAAGTAATTTGGCTGCAGCCACTCTGCTACTACATGGAGGAGCTGGAATTCCAAGCCAGACAGTCTGGTTGCAAAGCTATGCCTCTAACACCCCTCTACATCCCCATGTCATATAGACTGGAGCACACTCTGTTCCTAACAGGAGGCTGGAAGGACTGGGAAGGGATGCATACCCACCACCACCTATAGCAGCCGGCACCAGTGACGTGGGAGGCTGTATATTTACACAGTAGCCCCCCACTCACCTCCACCAGGGTTGGTCTGAACTGTGTGCTCTACACTGGCTCTAAGAATTCCCTAATTGGCTGGCAGCATTCGCCCACTGGCTGGCAGCATTACCCCTTCCTACAGGTGTTTTCCTTTACTTTCCAATACACATTTTGTCCTCCTACTCTCACCTGTGTGTCTGCTTCTGGGGGAATCAAACTACAGCTGATGACTTGCTGTTGTCCAAGTCTAGGTCCCCTGCAATGATTTTCAGTGTCATAAATAAAGCATCAGACTGGCATGAGGCTGGAAGACTGTGAGGGTGGCTGCCTTCTCTGTCTTTGCAGAAGCCTGGCCCTGCCTTCCTCTGCCTCCCACCATTACCCTTTTCTCCCTTTCTCACAGCAGATGTCTGGTCCCCTCTGCAGGGCCTTGTCTCCTTGCTGTGAACACATTTGCGATGAGTCACTGCACCTCGCTCCATTGCACCTGGAAGGATAAATGGTTCTCACCTCTTGTCCCCTGGATCAAGTTATTTGGCGGCTGGTTATTGCAACAAAAATAACTGCAGGTGAAAATGGCAAATCAGTTGACTGTTCAGTGCAGCTCGCCTGGAAACCCAGCTTTTTCTAAGCAAGGCTCTTTCTACTTCCCAGCAGAAACTGCACTCATGGTACATCAGTGGTGAGCAGTACAGCACACACCTCAGTGGTTCATACCTCACACTCTGCCAACCTGTAACTAGTATTAGGAAACTTTCCCTCAACAATAGCATCTTTGCCCTGAGTCTGGGCTCTTATACATTTCAGGAGATGCTGGAGTTTCACACCACTCTCTGGGCTCCACACAATTTCCTGCAGCAAAGAGAGGCTAATCTCTGTGTTCCCCAGCACAGAGAATCCAGGGTCATGAGGCCAGCAAAGCAGAAAGCAAAGTGAAAATGTGCTTTGATTTTACCTGCCTAACTTTGTTTCACTTTTTTAAATAATATATTCTTATTTCTTTTCATTTGGAACTTAGGAAGTTAAAATGTTTGTAGGTACTTTTAGATGGGTCAAGAAAATACCCAAACAAACAAATGAAAACAAATAACCACAAAAGAAAACCAGCTGGATGGGGTATATCATGCCTGTAATCCCAGCTACTTGAGAGGTAGAGATCAGGAAGACCATGGCTTAAATCCACCCCTGGAAAAATGTTTACAAAACTTCATCTAATCAATAAGCTTAGCTTACTGGTGTGACCCTGTGGTCTGATGGGAGGCTGTAGGTAGGAGGATTGCATTCCTGGCCAGCCTGGGCAAAACCCACAAGATTCTATCTGAAAAATAGCCTAAAAATACAGGACTGGAGGTGTGGCTCAAGTGGTAGTGTGTCTGCCTAGCAAGCATAATGCCCTGAGTTGAAACTCCAGTGTCACCAAAAATAAATAAATAAATAAAAATAAAGAAAGAATGAGAGAGAAAGGAAGGAAGGGAGGGAGGGAGGAAGGAAGTCACACATGCACAATAGTTCTTTTCCAAAATCAACAGTTCACTCAACTTCACAATATGGTGCTATTATGGGTGGAGTGAATTTTGCCCCCATACCTTCTCCCAAATTCCTGTGTTGAAATTGTCACCCCCCCAGTACCTCTGAATGTGACTAGGTTGGGTGGGGTCCCGGCTTTGTACATGCTAGGCAAGTGTTTTGGTGCTCTGCCACTGAGCTACACCCCAGCACTCAAAAAAGGAGTTTTTAAAGGAAGTACAATAAAATTACGTCATAAAGGTCAGGTCCTAGTTCAATTCAGCTTAGAGGAAAAGAAAGAGGCAGTGAGGATGTACACACACACACACACACATACACATGACCTCTTGCAGGAGGGCAGCTGTGTGCAAGCCAAGGAGAGAGACCTCAAGAAAACCAACCCTACTGACATTTGGATCTGAGATTTTGCCTCCAGAACTAAGAGGGGAGGAGTTGTGTTGTTTAAGTGGTCTGTAGTATTTTGTTACAACAACCCAAGCAGACTAATATAGATACTCCAGTGTATCAGGGCATTGGATTAAAATCATAGCTGAGTCACTAGTTTTTTGATCTTTATAGTATCACTTTGTCTCTCAGAGGAGTTTGCATCTCTGATGGTTTAATGAACTCCTTCTCTAAATCTTGTGGAGATGCTACATTCACAAAGCATGCATGAAGGCATCCTGCACACAAGGCCTGGCAGAAGGTTCCCAATATGCACACCCTGATTTATTTTCTGGGAGTGGGAGGAGGGGACAGGACCCAAATATTTTATGACTTAGCTGCCATGTAAGTCATAAACATTTATCAGGGCCCACAAAACTATATGACTCACAATAAGTGGTATAGATAGATCTTAAGAGATTACAGAAAAGGATGCCAGTGGATGATATTTTGGGGGCAACCAGGGAAGACCTTCTGTAGGTGGGCATTAAGTGAGAGCATAGGGTGGGTAGCATTTGGAGGACAGAAACTGAAAGAACAGTCTGAGCTGTGACAGGTTGAAGGACAGTCTGGTCTGTGCGGTTACCATGGTGGATGAAAGTGTACTCCTGAAGGGTAGCAGGCTGCTAGTGTTTTCTTTGGATTGGAGAAAAACTGTTTCCTAGAAAAGGGAGGAAATTGGACAACATTAATGATTTAGGACCTCTTTCAATTACAGGATTCTTGAATATGGCTGAAAAGTGAATGAGAGCTAGTTAGGCAAGTTGAGAAATTTAGACTGCATCTAGTGTGTAACTGGGAACAAGTGAAGGTTGTTTTTGTTTATTTTTTTGCTATGGTATATGATTGCTGTGGTTTGCCTCCCCAAGGTTCATAGAGTGGGAGGCTTGGTCCCCAAGGGAACAGTATTGAGGGTATCTCCCACAAGATAAATGTATGGGAACTGTTAGGAAGCTCTAGGTGCCAAGAGGTGGAGCCTTGTGATGGGTGATTAGGTCATGGGGCTCCAACCTAGAGAAGGATTAATGCCCTTCAGCAGGAGCGAGTTATGTCTTGTGGCACTGGATTACTTCCTGTGAAAATGGGTTGCTATACAGCAAGTTTGACTTTCTCAATTTGCTCTTTTATTTCCTCTGTCTCACACACATGTTCCTTCTGTGTGTACTCACTTATCTGCCAAGGAGAGGGGCTCCTACCATTAGAACTACAAGCCAAATATATTTCATTTCTTTATGCGTTACCCAGCATCGGGTATTCTTTTGTAGCAACACAAAATACATTAAGATGATGATAAAACATGCTCAAAAAGAATTAATCGCATGGTATGGCAGAAGCACCTGTCAAGACTAGTTAGAAACACAGTAGAAAAAAGAGCTTAGCCTAGTTCTTGACTACCATTTACTACCTATGTGACATTAGGAATATGGGGTCACTCATTTATTCTCATACGTGCACTCATTCACGGGGAATAGCTCAGTGTCTGTTTTCTATCTTCTAACACTCTAGAGCAATGTGGAAATGACACTGAGGAGGTTCTAGTCTCAGCTCTATCAGTCTCATGTGAGTGGTGGAGAAAATATTGAGTATTGTAGGAGTTAAAAGAGGCACAAAATGAGTCTTCAGGATTCAAGGAAGGCTTCTTTGGGGGAAATGATATCAAAACTTTATAGGGTAAACTGTGTCAAGTGTGCACTTAAGTATGAGTCTTCATTTCCTCATCTGATGAAAAAGAAAGGGAGAGTATATTTTACCTGCCTATTTCGTTAGGTCTCTGAGTACAAATGAGGTAAATATATAGGAATTGTTTAGAAGCTCTAGATGCTAATTAAATATAGGGTACCATGCTTTAAAAAAATAATTAAGCCAAGGTGTAGCTCAGTGGTAGAACACTTGCCTAAAATGTATAAGGCTCCTGGGTTTGATACTCAGCACTGAAAAAGTAAAAAGAATTAACAGAGCTTGGTGACTCACTGGATATGGAGTGAAGACAAAGAGATAAATAAGAGCAGACTTTAGTTTTCACCCTAGAGGAAAGAAAGATGTAGGATAGCTTCAGGTTCTTTGAAATTCTTTTTGTTGTGGTCATATGGACAGAACTCAGGGCCGCAGGCATGCTAGGCAAGTGCTGTACCACTGTGGTATACCCCCAGGCCCTGAAATGAACTCCCATGGGTTGGGTGGTGAAGATAGCAATGTTAGGCAAGTTGATTTTGAGGTGACCTATGAGTATAGGATGAGGCAATTGAAAATGCAGGCCTTCGAGGCAGGGCTTAGCTGGGGAAAGAGGAAAAATCCACAGAGAGGTGAAGTTTTGGAGTAGGACCAGTGTTTAGCAAAAGAATCGCAAAATGGCCTTCCATATGTTATTTCTAAAAAGAATGTTGGAGTGTCGACGTTTTGTATCTTTGAGTTGAGGCCTGGTGAGCTGGCTGCCTGGTAGCTTGATCTATGATGAGGACCCTTCTGAGTCATGGAATGGAAACCAGGTGGACAATAGGGAGACCATCACACTGTACTTAGAGTGGTGGGCCAATAGGTAAGGATTTGTCATCTACTGAGTGACTGATGAATCACGGGTGGGAGGAAGAAAGCAATTGATTGAGCCTCAGGTAAAACCCACACTGGGTGGGCAGGAGGAAAAAATAGTTGAGAGGTGATGAATAAAACATGGATAGACATCCTTAGCGTAGATGGAGATGCATGCAAGTCTGTTTTTTGCCCCTCTCTAAGCCAAAAGGGTGGTGACGTTCAGTCTATTCTAGACAAGACTTATTTACAGAAAGGAGCACATAAGACAGAGGCTCTGGAGGAAAAGACTGAGTTCCTCAGGAGGCCCGTGCAGTGTGTATATTCTAATGCTTTTGTTGGAGCCATTTCCAATTATTTAATGTTTGAATCTAATCATTTCCTTGATTTAGCAAATCAAAGATTTTTTCTCCTCAAGGGCAAAATACCTTCATTTTATTTTCTTCTCCATAATTAAGTAATTTCTTAATTAGTAATGTTCAACTTCTCCAATCTGAAATGACACATTTTATTCCTTTTTATAAAAGCTTGCATACACACATACCCAACCCCGCAGTGGTGGAGTACTTGTCACTCCGCGCTTCCCCTCCTCCCTCCTTCTCTCTGGTGAGAGAGATTAGGCATCTCCAGCAGCTCTTCCTGAGTAGTGGGGGAGTCCAGCTGTGTCATCTCACACTGTCTGACTTCCTGGTGGCTGTAATTACCATAAAGGAGTTTATCCTCCAAGGAGATGTTGCACCACGCTTTGTGCCTGGCGGGCAGACCTGCCTTTTGGTCCTTGTGACTTGGTAGGTAGATGGGGCTTCTGATGCAGAAGCCCTCTGTGGGGCTGGGCTGTGACTTTTCTCAAGACCTTGAAGCACTTTGCACCTGAGCTGGGGCTGAGACCAGGGCTGCAGGGAGCTCAGCTCTTCACATGCACCTTTCTATTTCTGTAGACTTTTTCTCTCTGCTTGACTAAGCCCAGCGTCAGATGTCACTCCCCTGTGTCAACCAGATGTAGACTACAGAAAGTGGTGGGGGTCCAAACAAGGTGGCCTGGATTGAACTGAACCCCCATTTAAGCACTGTAACTCTTCCTTTCCAAGGTTGTCACATCCACCATCAAGGCTGACAATTAATGACAGATACCTCCTCCACCCAGAGCTCTGTCAGCCAGCCAGCACTCACTGAGTGCAGAAGCTCCTTTACTTAGGATGGGGTTGTGTCCGTATAAACCCATTGTTAAGTTGAAAATGACACAAGTCAAAAATATCCTCAATACACCCCACTTAACCAACATCACAGTTTAGCCTCACCTCTTAAACATGCACATAAATAACACAGTAGCCAATTGTTGGGTAAGATCATTAACATAAAGTCTATTTTGTAACAAAGTGTTGAATATCTAGTGCACACACACAGATGGGCATTTTGAAGTCATGATAGGATGTGAAAACACAAAACACAATATCCAAAAACCGTGCAACAGTGCGCCATAGAGTCTGATGGTTTTCCCTCAGGACAGCAGGGCCACCTGGTGCTGCCATGAGCTGATGCCCAGCATCCTAGGACAGTATGGTACTACATGTGGTCAGCCTGGGAACAGATCAAAATTCAAATTTCCAAGTATGCATTTTACTGAGTTTTTACCACTTTCATGCTATCACTTTTGCATTGAGTTGAGAACTCCTTAGTTGAACCGTCGTAAGTGGGGGACCCTATGCTGGGCATATGCTTGGACACAGGGAAAAGCTACAGTGCAGCAGACAGATCTCCAAGGCAGACAGTGTCTAGTGTAGGCGCAGGGTCCCTAGTGAAGGATGCTCCTCCCTGCTTGTGCATGAGATCACTTGATTGGAGACTTGGGCTGGGGAGCACAGAGAGCTTCTCGCTCTCTCCCTTGTCACCACCTGCTCTGACCACTGTCTGCTCACTACTCAGCTTCCTAGGACCAGGTGGAGAAGATAATGATCCAGCACCGCAATGAGGTGCAATTAATGTTAAAGTAATAGGACAATAATGTCCACCTGTGATGGGGACATTGACATCACCAGATGAAAGGCTCACAGGAGTACGGTGGGTTATTATTAGCATTTATGCAGCACATTTCATCTTCAAAGCACTTTGAAAATATTAACTAATGAACACAGAATACCGTCACTCCCCCCTCAAGGACTGGTCTCTGATGAGAGTCTGGACTTAAATGGCAACATTATTCCACGATGTGGAGGCAGCGACTTCCTCTCAGTAGCCATCTTCAGCCTCATAGGGAGGCTGTTCTGACCACCAAAGAAAGAGACCGCGCTGTCCCTGTGGTGGGGACAAGCTACACTGGCACCGTCCAATACAAGTATAATGCAAGCCACACATGATTCTGGATATCCTTGAGACACATTTAAAAAAAAAGGTGAGATTAAATATTTATTTAACAAAACACATCTAAGATAGAACCATTTAAGCAAGTCATCAATATAATTTTATTAATAAATTTTTTTTGCTCTTTTTTGTACTACTTCTTTGATGTCAGTGCTTGTTTTATACTTAGAGCACATCTCAGTGTGGGCCAACCACCTTTCAAGTGCCTGACAGCCACGTGTGAGTACAGACTATCAAACAAAACAGCATAGAGATAGACTGCCTTTAAGAAAGGAGCCCAGATGTCTGGTCCTGTTACTTAGGGCTGTGGCACTTCATGGTCAAGTATGTAGTCCGTAGTCTAACAGACCAATATCAAGTCCTGATTCACAAGCACTAGCTGTGTAATGTTGGATGGGTTGCTTGATCTACGTGAGCTCAGTTTCCCTGTCTAAAATGTGGAAGTGCTGCTAACTCCAACATCACAGTTTTTATGAGAATTAAATGAGATCAATTCAGCAAAGCACTTAGTGTAGTGCCTAGCATGCAATCATCATGCTATCAAGAGCAGCAGCTATTATCATGGCAATGAAAGAGCTTGTGTTTCAGAGCCCTGGTTCTATCCCACCCTCCAGGCACCAGACACATCCTATTTGCAACTCAGAGCATGGTTGGGTTTTGGCAGTAAGGTTGATAGATGAATTCCTTTGACCTCAGCCCACCCAAGATCAGTGTTCCCTGCATGGATATATGCTCAGAGCTGAGAATGGACAGGGCAAGGATGTCACATGGTTTAAAGACAGAAGAGGTGAAAGATGCTTGGGGTCTGAAGGTTATTTCTTTACGTCCCTTATACCCTTTAATTGCTCTCCACTGTCTATCTCTTAATGAGAATACCAGGTCCTCCAAAACCTGTCCACCTTCAGCCTGACTCTCTCCTTTCTCAGATGTTAGCTTCTGATTATAGCAGAATGTTTCTTGTGCCTTGCTTTTGTTCACTCCACTTTCCATCTTCATAGAGTAATGCTGTAGGAAGCCGAAGCACCCAGATATTCTGATAACTTAATTTTTCCCCCTTGCAATATTTTCTTTCCCTTTAATTGTTCCCAACACAGCAACTGAAGCATGTTAACTTCTTAATCCATGCTCACTGAATCTTTGCTGAGTCCACAGAGACGTGATCCAGTGACAGGAGTGTACAGGGGACAGGTATGCATATCCAGGCTGCTGTGAGCAAGTTCATTTGTAGCTTGGGGTTTCCAAATGTTATCTATTGAGTGAATTCCTTCACTATAACTCCCTCTGAAGCAGAAATAGCCTTGCTGGCCTATATTTGAAAGCACCACCTCTGGACCCCTCTTTAAACATGAAGTTTCTCAACTGGAGAAGGGGTCTTCTCCTTCTAAGCCTAGCTGTCCTGGAAGATAGAAAAGGTGGGCTCTAGTTTGGATCTGGAATGTCCTCCAGAAGTCCATGTTGGTCACCAGCCTGTGGTGTTATTGGAAGATGTTGAAACCTTTAGAAGGTGAAGCTTAATAGGAGGCCCTAGGTCATTGGGGATACCCTGGTGGTGTCTTTCTCTCTCTTTTTACCCCAACAGTGAGGTAATAGGTCTCTTATACCTTTTGCTCCCACCATGATGTGCTGCCTCAACACAGGCCCAAAGCAACAGGGCCAATCAGTCATGGATTGAAATCTCCAAGCTGACCTGCACAGGTGCCTTCATGCATGTGTTGTTAAACCATCCTATTTCACACTTGAGGCTACAAGCAGCCAGCTTCCTTCCGGCCTAAGATGGTGACAGAACGAGATCTGTTACTGACACCCCACACATGGGTAACTGGTCTCTGAATTAATGCACTGAATCCCACCAGAGCCAGAAAGCCCAAGTACCCATAAGGAAGGAAGCTCTTGTTGGGATCATATTGCTACCTTGATTTGACAAGGGTCACCAAAGTTACGCTAGTATCTCTGCTCAGCCAGGGCTCCATTTCCTAACAGCCTGATCTCTCACAGTTCTAGCAGGCAGCTGCAAGCAATGTGTTCTGACTTCTGCCATGTGGCACAGTGCATCCTGGGCACTGGTACTGACGCAGTGCTCCACTTATGCCTCGTGTGTGAGTTGCATGTGTCTGATTCCTTCCCATCTCCTCCACCTCTGCTTTTCCTTCCTAACAGTTTATTTCTCTTCCTGTGTTCTCATTCCCTTCCCTATGCAAGTGTCTGGTCCAAAGTTACATCAATAGTCACCTGCTTGTTAACAGAGGGGCAAACAGAAAAATTAATTTTTCTGAGAGCTTTGGAGTGGCTGACCAACTGGCCACATAGGTCCCTTACTGCTCCTTGCCTCCAGGAACTGCCTTTGGGGGACTTCTCAGAAGAAAACACAAACCTACAAAATGCAACTGACTGATGGTGCAGAACTATGTGTAGGAAGAGATAGTGTGGTTGGGTGGGGACAGGAATTCTTTGTGACCTCTAAGGTGGCCAGCTAAAGCTGTGGAGCCCCTGAAGCATGAAATTTGATTACCCTTATCTTGGTGCACAGCTCAGAATCTGCTGCCGGTCATTCAATTACCCAGCAACCTCTACAAATGTCTCTGTAGCAGTTAATATGGCATTAGGGCGAAAAGCTGCTGTCCTCCTGGTACCCCTGAAATGGCAACAGGCTGTGGGAACCAGGGAAATTAACTGAGCTAGAGGGGCCTTGGGTTTTGATCGCTGCTCCTAAGTGCTTCCATGCAATGAATGAATGCTTCTTTAAGATTCCAACAACTCCCTATTCAGATCAGCTAAGGTATTTAAGAATGGCATGAAAAGATACCAAGATGATTAGGTGTGTGGAGGATGAAACCAACTGAAGAACAAGGACTACTTATCCTGGAGAAGAACATTAAGGAGTGACTTCACAACCTGACACCCTGACCAGATGTGCGGAAGGAAGCAGGGAACAGCTGCTGAGGCTGCTGAACCCCCACACTAATCCAGGGGGTGGAGGCATAGTTAGGGGCCACTGTGCAGCCCTAATCCTTCTGACCCCAGTCCTCTGGGTGGCCTGGCTGTCTCTCTGGGCATTCCACTAAATAGCTTGTAGACTTCCTGCATCTTCAGTATCTGTCACATGGTTGAGTAGAAAGCACACATTTTCACTGACTAGTGTGGGCCTGTCTTGACACAGAGAAGCTGCTAAATAACCCTCCAAATAGTGTTTAGGGCAATTTCCAGAGATTGAACTATTCACAGAAAAAAATGAAAACTGGGATTTTGTGTGTGTAGAAAACAGACAGAACTAAACGTGAGAGTAGGGCTGGAGAAGCTGTAGTTTCCACTAGTATAGACCAAAAGTCAACAACCCTATTCTTTATTCTTAGAACAATGTTACCATTGTCTTCCTGTAATCAAGGAGTACCAGTTCAGGGATGGATGTCCAAAGAGAGCAGGGCAATGCTCTGGGCATGTGACACACTGTGGACATCCCAGTTTCCCCCCATACAGGGCAATAAAGACATTTCTTCTACCTTCTTAGACTCTGTAGTGGGGCCCTATGACTTAAGCTGAAGACAAATGAAATTAAGGGGAGAAAAGTATACAAGTTTCATTTTAGATTATTATTTTTATGTGACATGACAGAGCTTCATAAAACAAGTGAAAACTTCAAAGCAGCATTACAGTTTGACTCATATACCATTTTAACACAGAGCAATGGAATGTGCAGATAAAGAAAAATAGGGTTTAGGCTGGGGTGATAAACTGTAGGTGAGTAGAAACTAACAGAAGATAAAGCTTATTTGGGAAGTTATTGAGAAGTAAGGCTTGTTTTTATGGCTTCATCTTGGGATTGACTCTCCATCTCCCATAAAACCAATATCTTAGTCCTGTTATCTGAAGGGCATTTTTCAAACAAGAACATTATAACCTGCCTTTAGGTAGAAACAGGGAGGTCAGAAAGCCCTTTTTGCATGTGATGTTTCCCAACTGCCTGCTGCTCAAAATAAGCAACAGACCAAAGTGGCATATTTTGGGACGGCATGTTCTGACTCTCATCACATTTTTCCCACAAGAGATGTAAAACAGCTGAGAAATGCAGGTGCATCTTCTCCCCAGGCTGGAGGCTCGGCACTTCTTTTCTTGACTTCTCTGGATATATTTTCACAAAAGTTGTTATTGCTCTTTTGGAAAGATGCTCAGTTGCTACATGATCCAAGATTGGTATTTATAGGATACACCCTGTCCATGGTCACCTGCAAGAGCAGGCTGGAGGAAGACCCAAAAACCAGCCAATGCACCCAGGTGTCATAGCAATGGAAGCAGGTGTTCCTTATTTGGAGTCAAATGGTCCCCTTGATGCAATTCCAGCCACAAAGGGAGTATATCTTCATTAACTACAAATGCCTCACTCATAAAGCTGTCAGCACCAGGTGCTAATGTCTGTGCTTTTAATGATACATTTGATTAGAAGGTAATTTTATTCACTTGATAGCAGTCAGACTTCTTTGAGGAGGGTCTTTTTGCCCACCTTTTCTGTCCTTCTTGAAACACTTATGAAATTGTGATATCTAAAACCATCTAATAAGTAAATAAACA
Source organism: Castor canadensis (assembly GCF_047511655.1). Taxonomy (NCBI): domain Eukaryota; kingdom Metazoa; phylum Chordata; class Mammalia; order Rodentia; family Castoridae; genus Castor; species Castor canadensis. The sequence goes on from NC_133387.1 coordinate 164,110,833, forward strand.
AATCTATCAAAGCAATGCCACAATGCCTCCTTTGCAACACTTGCCCCTGCATGTGTGTTTACATGTGCATGTGCTAGCTTATGCAATGGGATTAACTGAAGAGTGAGTGACCCCTCTTTCACATGGGGTCCACACCTAGAATTTCCTTTTCTTTTTCTTTCTTTCTTTCTTTCTTTTTTTTTTTTTTTTTTGTGGTACTGGGGCTTGAACTCGGGGCCTACACCTTGAGCCACTCTACCAGTCATTTTTTGTGTTGGGTTTTTTCCAGATAGGATCTCACAAACTATTTGCCCTGGCTGGCTTTGAAACGTGATCCTCCTGATCTCTGCCTCCTGAGTAGCTAGGATTACAGGCATAAGCCATCGGCACCTGACAAGGTGGAATCTTCTTTTACAACCTAATATTGCTTCACTTTACACCAAGACCTAATGATTGATATGACTTTTGTCATCTACCACATTTTGCCACATTCCTTCATGTCCTTAACCTCCCAGAATAAGCCTATGCGGTAGTTAGTTACACTAATGATGAAGGTACCTTGAAGCAAGTTGATGATTTTGTCACCTGTCTTAGGAACCCAGTCTGTACATCAGAAACTCAGAATTAAGCCCCAAACTGAATCCTGTGCTTTCTCTACCATACCATTCATTTCTCTTCAAAGAGCAATTGTATCCTTTTCCTCAGAAATGAAGCACAGAGCTGCCCCACACTGGAAATTTACTCTTGCTAGGGAACATTCAAAAAGCCACTGAGCCTGAGGCTCTGTCTAGCCAGGGTCACACCTTTTGCTATAGAAACATTATATGATGCTCAAGTCACTAAAAGTCCAGACTTTTAAAACCTAAATGAATGCTTTGCCTCTCTCCCTCCTCCCCTACCTCATGGCTTGTGCTGGTGCTGGTGGGTCTCTTGCAGGGTGGGTCAGGAGGCTGTTATATTGAGCACCCATCTTGACGTAATGACTTCACCATCCCCATCCACTCCCCCTTCTCCTTTCCTTTCCTTCCTTTCTCACAGCCTCCTTACCTCTGAGTAATAGTAGCTAATATTCTGTGAGGACTTCTCTTCACATGTTCTTTACATGTGTCATCTCATTAATGTCCCTTGGTCTTAGCCAGTTCTGCATATGGCCAAGGTCACAGAACTAGAAGTGAGGAGCTGCAGGTCAGGTCTGATTTCGGAACTCTGGAGTTCAGGTCTCCATTGTTGCTCAGGTCAACAACATATTGCTAGGAGCTGTCTGCTGTGTTTAACACTGAGCTGGCTCTGTGAGAAGGGCAAGTGATGCTGCAGATTTCAACCTAGGCTGGCTCCCAGAAGAAGAGTACTTCTCTAAAATTGTAATTGAGTGTTTATCAGCACAATACTCTACTGAAAGTTCAGTCCCTCAACTTGGTGACAATTTACAAACAACAATTTCCTTTTCCTTAACGGTTTCAATTAATTCACCAGATGAATGAGAAGGACAGTTAGATCCAATCTCAAAGCTTACTGTCCCATTCCTGGAAGAAAATATTGATTTTTTTTTTTAAGGGAAGGCTCAGAAGCTCCACTCCAGGTTCTTGAAGGAGTGCATGGCTCAAGACCAGATGGTGGCATTGGTTCTTCTCTCAGTTATTGGTGCCATACTTCTGAAGCTGTCTGTTTTGTTTGGCAGAGGTTTACTCCTGCCTGTATTCAGAGAGAGATGGGGATTAGGGATTGCCCAGTTTGGTTGTAAGAGTGTTAATCTCTTGAGTTTGAGCTGCCCATCATGTGGAGAGAAAGGAAAAACCTGTCTGTTTGAATCCCTATGGATAAGTGGCACAGCAAACTGGCCAGCAATCTAAGTTGGCTGCAATGGAAAGTTGTTTGGTAGTCTCCATTACAACACTGTTCATGTCACTGAGTGAGTGTGGACTGTTCTGGGCTGCCAGGACAGTCTTCTGAAATTGAAGGTCAAAAAGGTTATGTGACTGTCTTGTGAAGGAATTGGATCCCAGGTTTTGGGGTCCAGGGTCCAGTCTTTTCTACGCTTTGCTACACTGCCTATCAGTGCTGATTAAGGCACCAAGAGGAGAATGACAATGACTTACTGTTCCCTGCTCCTCGGAGCTTCACTTTTCTTCTGCCGTGTTCCATCCCTAGCTCCTCTTTAAGTGGTTGCTTAGATGTCTCAGAAATTTCCATTTGGAGGAAAGTCATGTTGCATGTTTTAACAGACAAAGCAAAGTTCATGAGCTTGCATTGCATTGCACTGTGTCTCCCTCCCTGATATGTCTGTGCAGCTAGCAGGGATTTTGACATATTGAGGCAGACAGCCCTTATTATTAAGTCTGTTTGCAAATGTGTGGAAAGTCTCCTGCACCTCTCCCTGGTTATGACAATGGCAGATACAGATCTGAATCATAAGCTCCTAGAAGCTTCTCTTTTTCTTCTCCCTTTCCTTAACTTGGATTGTCCACATTTCAGAAACAGTGTGGATATCAATGCAGATCACCAGAACTATAAAGCAAGTGTCCTGCACCATGGGGATAGGACACTTTGCCAAAGTGGGCAGATTAGGGGACTGTGCTCACCTTTCAGGAGATGGCTCCAGTTCACCCCATGGGGGCTCAGATGGAGTGGCTAGACTGTGGCTGGTGACTGTCCACCAACTGCTTTTACAATGCACTGGCTGTGTGCAGTTAGGACTGACTGCTGAATGTTCTAGGAATGTGAAGAGCTGGATAAGTGTGTACAGAAAGTAATAATCTAATAAACTATGCAGTTTGGGTTTGATGGGCGATGGAGAAAGCCCTTTGGGAAAGTCTTTTATTCCAGTTATGGTTCAAAGCCTTGCTCTATTCCTTTGGTCACAGCCCATCCTGGTCTGCAGGGAAGGCCAGAGGGAGACGAGGATAAAGAAGCCAGTAACAGCAGTGGCTGGCTCTCCAACATCTTGCCCAGTGCAGGACCCAGTTCTCTGATGGGCTGCCTCTAGGCATTGGTGTCTGTTCTACCAACCCAGTCCATACCATTATCCCAAGCCTCTGTATCACCATGCTTTTTGCTGAGTGATCCCCCCCTATTTAAGTTGAAAAGTGGTGTTGTGGGGCAAAAGGAGCTTTCTTTCCAGCCTCCAAGGTTTAGATAACACATAGACAATCAATTAACAGGAAGATGGCACATAAATATGCTAATGTGAATATCAAAGAGTCGCACCAAGTACGAATCCCAAAAGACAGGTGGCTGAAGCTTAAATATTCTCTCCACATGGCAAAGGAAGTGGGAACATCAGGCAAGTTTGGAAGAAGAAGAAATGAGTTTTAGGAAGCTGGAAGTACAGGGAGTGGCCTGGGACAAGGTGCACACAACCGTGGGCATGGTGTCAAGTCAACTCCATCTTTCTTTCTGCGGGTTCATCTGATCTTTTGGAGCATCCAGACTTTAGGTTGGTTTGGGAGTCCACAGAGCCCTTTTTCCTCAGGAGGGAAAGATGGAAAAGAGTGAGAAAGCCTGGAGGTCAGCAAGATCTTATTCTCTTTAGCCAAAAGCATTTGGCATGCTAAAACATCATACTTTGGAGAGTCATTCTGGAGCCCCCACATTTTCACAAGTACTCCATTCAATAAGTATCTCCAAGCAGTCACCAGGCAATCACTCCCCGGGGATGTCCCCATGTGCACTAATAAAGCCTTTCCTCCTGCTTAAAAAAAAAATATTCTAAGCAGCTGACTGTATATTGTGGGAAACCGGGCCTTGGGAATAGTGAGTGGAAATACAGAACGCGTTGGGAAGCCTTTTTTAAAAATCTTACAAATTAATCATTTTTAACCAGTCTGCCTAAAAATCTTAGCAGTGTATTTTTTGTGGAATATTTAATGCAGTCAAGGTGTTGCTTAGGTACTCAAAGGGAGAACTGATGCGTGTAGTAGAGCTTAGCAGGTGAAGAATGATACACAGAGGCACGTCCACACAGTCATACACGGTACAACTGACAGGGAGACAGGAATTAGCTGCACAGTGTAAAGACTCTGGGCTGGTCTGAGAACAAAATGGACCCTTAAGGGATGCTAAAAACTTGTGTTCAATACCTGGGCTCTGGAGTGAGAATTATGCCCCAGGAAGGAAATACTCTTTAATTGAATCCTGAGCATCCTGTCCTTGCCCCAGGCCACCTGCTAATAGCAAATTAAACAAAAGAAAAACAATTAATCAGGCTGGGCTGGCTCTCTTGGGGTGTCCTTTGCTGTCCCTTCTCTGCCTTGGGCCTGCTTCTGTGCCCTGCCTGCTCCTAAGTGAAGATAAGGCTTCTTCCTAGTTTTCTGGATATTTTTTTCTGATCAGAAGGACTGAAAATGAGGTGCGAAAGCTTGCTGAGAACTACAGAGTTCCAGTGGAATCCTTTGGTTTTAAATTGAGACATCAGCACATGAAGATTCTTCTACATGTGCCAAGGCCTGGCTTCAGAAAGTCAAGGCTGTCACTTTAAACAGATTTCTCCTTCCTGGGTCTGCTCCTCCTGGTCTAGCCTGGGCAGGAGAGAAGGGATATTTTAAAGTGACAGGTTTAAACAGCCTCTGTGTGTGTGGTGCAATCATTTTTCATGTGCAGCCTCCTGGGCTCATGCTGAGGGGCCCTGCAGGATCCAATCTCCTTCCATAAATTCATGAGAGGCCCCATGCTGCCTGGCAGCACAGGCCATAGGAGGGGCTGCTGAGCAGAGTCAGGTAGCAAGACTGAGGACTGAAGAAATGGAGCTCCTGGGAGCTCAATACATATCCTGCTGCTGTTGAGCGCCAACAGGAAGGTCAGCCCAGGGATGGCCCGTGCCAGGTGCCCCTGGACGCATGAATGTTTTTTGATGTTATTGGAATTTGAACTCAGGGACTCATGCTTGCTAGACAGGCACTCTACCAGTTGAGCCACACCCCAGCCTACATGCATGAATTTGAAAATCATCTCTGTGATTCTATTTCCATGACATAGTGTAGAAAAAAAAAAAAACTAGAGGCAGAAGCAGACAACTTGGGATCTAGTCCTTTGGGTCAAGTGCTGGTGTTGCACGACCTTCACCAAATTTAGCCTAGGCAAACCTCAGACCTCTTCCCCAGAGCTTATTTCTGTTTGTAAAATGTGGTCTGTGTCTGCTGGGCTTACCTCAAGTGTTGTTGGGAGGAACCATTGAGCAGCTGCTCTGGAAGTGCTTTGTGAAATGCAATGGCGTACAAAAGAATGGTGTGTGTGGCATCACGATGGCAACAACAGTGCCAGTGAGATTGGAAATTTGGTGTTCTTGCACCATCTTAGCAAATGCCAGTCTCCCTTCAGCATGCACTCAGACCAGTACAGCTGACCCTCCTTCCAGCTGATTCAACCAACAGATCAAAACTATTCCAAACAAAATCACATCTGTACTGAATACAGTACACACTTTCCTTTGTCATGTTTCCCTATGCAAAACAGTATAACCACTATTTCATAGCATTTACATTGTATTAGTTATTGTACATAATTTGGAGATTATTTAAAGTATGCAGGAGGATGTGTGTATGTTGTGTGAGACACTCACCATTTCATATGAGGGGCTAGAGTGTTTGTGGCTTTGTTATCTGCAGAGTCTGGGAACTAATCTTTTGCCTATACCTAGAGCCTCTGTTCTGTCGTCGTTAATGAGGGGACAGGACTCCCTGAGGACAAAGTTCTTCTTGAAGGCAAAAGCCTCACCTAGGAAGCTGAGTATCCTGGCCCCAGCTCTCTTGGCGAGTCCCGGGTGTTTGGCCTCAGTCCTTCCACAACCACCAGGAAAACTGGGACGTGTTACTGTATGGGCTATAGCCTGAACCTGACTCCCCTGAACATAAAGCTGTTGAGCCCAGCTCCTCACTTTAGTCTTGGATGAAGAGATGAAGTCCAGCCCTTCCTTGTCTGATTCTGACCAAACTGTACCCACGGCTCCTGTGATGAGAAGAAAAATTCATCTGGGGGAGGGAGGCAGCCCCTGGCTACTGTCTGGCTTTGCCCATGCCTTCATGCTGGAGGCCCCAGCATTTCCAGACAAAGCCACAGGGAGCCCAGCCTGAGGGGGAAGAAAGAACTGCCTTTTTTTTTTTTTCCTCTTGTTTAAAATCCTGTGATTTCCTGAGCAATTCTGAGGTTGCTGGCTGTGCTTCGCAACCATCGTTATATTTAAACTTTCCGTATTAAAGAGCTCAGCAGTCTGTCCCAGGAGGAAATTACCTCCCCAATTCAAGTAAGCCAGGTGCCCTCTTGAGACATGTGGGATTGGTGTGCCCAGCAGAAACCTCTCTTTTCAAAATGGAAGACAGCAGTGCATAGGCCTATTACTGGTAATAGATGCATTTATGAAGTTCAACATCCTATTAGTGGTGATGGTCTGACAAAATCACGAGAATGGAGATATTTGGGTGTGCAGCTGACAGATGATTTGTGTGCTTAGATGACATAAAAGTGTCGACTGTGCCTCTAGAGAGGTCCTTGAGGAGTGGGTGCAGGGTGCAGCTGGGGTGAATCAGAGGTCCCATCAGTATGGCATGGGAGCCGTCCTTGGAATTTAGGGGGAACTCAGGGTCATTGGTACTGACTGAGCAGGGGGAAAGCACAGAGGGTGAGCAGGTGTGGAGCCTGGCAGGACAGAGACCATCGTTCACACTCCAGTCTCCTTGAAACAGGTCTGAGCTAATACGTCCACATCAGCTAAGGTAAATTTCTTTTCCTCAGATGTAATAATTTAGCTAGAATTGATGAAATGAAATATATTTTGAAATCACTATCTATGCCGGTGAGATTGGATCATGACAAGAATAGACTGTGTTATGAATGTCTAAGTGTGGTTGTGGAAGGGTTTCTCCATCTCCTGCGGTGCTGCGTTGGATGTGGGATGTGCTGTTGTTAACAGGGTGCCCTGGGCTCCTCTGGGCTATGTGGACTGTTTATGCAGAAACTCCACCTTCCCTCTTCCCCCAGAGCAGTGTTGGCTCAGTCTTTATTGGCGTTGTGCACTCTCAAGCTCTCTCCATAAGAGAAAAATTCAATCGGTCCCATTAGCTTGATTTTAGTAGTGATAGAGAAAGTAATGGATTCTGGGCTTGCTTGCCATTTAATTTAGATGTTAAAATATCTCATGTGATTGACCTAGATACATCACTGCCACTGCCATAGTGAGTTTGAAATGCACAGGAAGGGATGCTGGCGGCCTTTGCAGGCTATCATTTGTGAAGCATCTAGTTAATTCAGGAAAGATGGTCACCAAGTCCCAGTGGAGTCCCTTGGGGATACAAGAATGAGGTTGAGGGACAGTTCATCATAGTATGGCTTTTTCACCTCAACCAGCACCATTTGAGGATGTAAAAAGAAGGGAGCTTTGTCCTGGTTTGAAGTAGAGCATCTCCAGTCCCCCTACTCTCCACACACTAGCATGTTAGCCCTATAGCTCCAAGGGGGCAAGAATTGTAATGAAGTTTACTGCTGCTTCTCAGGATCCATTCTATCACCTGACACAGGGAAGAAAGAGGCCTCTGTGAAGATGAGCAGTGATTACTGAAGGAATCACAGGTTGGAAGGGAATATGGAAGTGTATCTAATCTATTTCCCACTGAGTTATCCTACTTAGAGAGGATTCTGCAGTCACCACAGAAAATTTTAAAAATCCCAGATCTGCCACCTCTTGTTCCATACTCTGGTGCAAGTAACTTAGCCTCTCTGTAAAGTTTCCTCATCTGTAAAATGCCAGTTCCAAAAATGCATGCTTTATGGAACTGTTGGAAGAGTTAATGACTTGTTGCATGAAAAGCTCCTTGAAGAATATTTGGTATTGATTATAAACACTTAAATGTTCCCTAATACTGTTATCAAATGGTGTTTCCATCTTGCTTTTCATCATTCTATCCTTAAGCCTAATTAAGATTGAAAACTCCATCTTAAGAGTTCTGAATCTGTTTTTCTGTGACCTAAGCCTCTTTTCCTTATACTATGCTCACAGAGATAACAAAATTCTCTATGGAAACAACATAAGTGAGCCTGGATAAATCTCCAATTGTCTTTAGGTTTCAGCTTTCTTTTATTTTACCATGCGGAGGCCATGCCAGCTGATCTATCTAGGTCTCTCTCAGCCCTAGGGAGCTTATTGTAGCCACAGCAACAGCCACACACCAAGCACTCACCATATGCTAGGTGTAGTTTTAGGTGCTTCCCTTGTGTCAATTCAGTTAATTCACACAGTAATCCCATCAAGGAACTTGACATCAAAACCTTCATTCTAATGGTGAGAAACAGGCACAAAGAGGTCACCTGCCCAAGACTGCCCTGTCAGTAGATGGAGGTGACAGTGTTTGAATCTTGAATAGTTCATTATTCAGTCAATGAGCCTGTAGAGTAGAATCAGTTCTTCTATGGGTTTTCTGTTACTATGGTTTTATGATGTTTCCTGGACTCAAGGTGAGTCTAGAAGTGAGAATATCGCTCCTCTATTGGCTTTATCCACTGACCTGACCTTGACATCAGAAAACATTTACTATCCATCAATAGCAAAGCACATGACTGCCAAATAAATAGGAGAATATTTGTTATTGTGAAAATGCCCCAACAAGCTGAGTTATTATTACTGTCATGATTATAACAAGAATAATGTGCATTTATGTTACTCTTCGTGTCCCCCAAGTACTTTCATGGCCGTCCTAATTAGACAGCCTGTTGACACATTCTAGAGAAATGACTGCAAACATTTATTTCAACTCTTCAGTGCCATGAAACTTAGAAGTACCTCTCATTTTGTGATGGAGGGCCAGGAAGGAGACATGGGAAAACCAACAAGGCCAAGATAAGAGGAATGATTGAGCAAGGATTACCACCTAATATGTTAAAAAGGCAATACTTGATCCAAATCTTTTTGGACTAAATCAAAAGTTAATTACTGGGAAGGCCCCATTTGTACTTTTATTGCTTTATTTGCATTTTATGAAGCCATCTGGTATCATTAATATGTTCAAAGTCAGTTTAGTTTTATTTGTAATTTTATAGCAAAAGAAAAAGCTTACGCTCCTTAAGAGGGAGAAACTTTGGGGAAGTGGCATTCAGCCCAGGTGAGCTTTTAGTTGGATTGGTAAGACATGGATCAGCAACTTGGACTCTGTGCAGATAGGATGTGGCCAGGCTTCTAGGGATTCTGGCGACACTTTTGCGGTCACTTGGAGGGTGGCTTGGCCCTCTGCATCAAGGGTAATCTGCATCTCTGGGATGTGCATCCCTTGTCAAGAGTGGTACACAATAGGCCGAAGAACAGAGCAACAAGCCCACCAGCTGCCCTTCCTGGGCAATGAGCTGCAGTGAGCCCATCCAAGCTATCACTGTCTCCAACAAGGCCCATCTTCAGGGACATCCCAGGGGCCACACACATGGATGGAACCTACAAGCCATCTTGTTCTTTTTTCTTGTTCTGCATCCTTAGGACACAGCGCAGTGATCCCCTCGGAGGTGGCTTAGGGAGACCAGAAACCATCACCAGACAATCTTGGCTCAGGAACTAACTAATGGCAAAATGTTTCTTCCCGATCTCGACCCAAAACGAGCAGCTGCTGGAGGATTAGAGCATTGGACCTTCTCATTTTCATTTTAAATGTTATCTCAGCTGGGCAGTTCTTGCAAATGAGGCTTTCTCCATCCCTTCCTCCCCAGCCCCCACCGCCTCCATTGTGCACTCTACCCAAGTCCGCTCTGGCCAAAGCCAGGGCCTACAAGGGGTGCACATTAACTAAACTGTGGCTTACTGGCCACTTTGGTGCAGTTCCCAGACTGAGTTTCTCTGGCTTAACAGTTGGATGCTAATGACAAGAGCTAGTAGGTCAGATGTGGCGAGGAAGCGCCTTCAAAACTAACATGGCAAAATCAGCTTTGGTTCTAGGCTTGTTCCTGGCCCTTAGGTAAGGCAGGGCAGGATGAATTTTTGTTCTTTTAAAAAAAAATAGAAACATCTTTCTGCTATAGAAAAACTTGTACTTCATAACTGTCTCAAATAGTACCCTGCAGGTTTCAGAAACACAAAAACAGAAGCTTTTATTGATTGTGCCGGAAATGTGACTGTGTTTTTTTTTTTTCCTAAGCACTCCCCTGGTGTAGTTTCTTCTTTCTGACCCTATCCCCATATTTGTCCTGACTCTGTATCCTCCTCTCTGCCATTTTCTTCTTTACTACAAGATATGAATGGGGGAAAAAGGATGAGAGGCTTGCAACAAGAAAAAAATGAATAGTAAAAGCAAAATGAACCACTATGCCTGCTTAATCATTTCTCCCCAAATCTACAATTGGTTAAAACCCAGAAAGAATATTCTGTCATTCCTTTCCTAGTCCCTGTCCTGTTTCTCTCATTTTCTCCTCATCAGTGCCCTTCAACTGATTCTAAAGAACTTTGCTGATGGCAAGTCATTTCAAAATCTGAAATCATGGCACTAGTGGATAAGGACAATAGCTAGGCTGCTGAACTTGCTGAACAGGCAAGTAGTTAAGAGAAAACTTCCTTCTAGGGTCAAGAGTCAAGGTCTGATGTTGGACTCTGTCAAGGTTAGATGCTGAGACCTGGGAGGCACTGACACTCCTGCCTTCCTGGACTAGGACTATCCACATCCTGGTTGCTGCTTGGCCAGAAGAGTCTAGGGCTGCCCAAGGGCAAGCACACACTCTGAGGAAAAAGACCCGAGACCTAGGCATTGGCCCCATATATTTCAGCATTGAGACTGTGAACATCTGCAGGATGTGTTATAGTGGCGAGAAGGGGCTGGCTACAGGCTTGAACACAGCCCATCCAGCTCTGTCTGTCCTCCAGCATTATAAATTATGTAGCTGTCTTCATCTATTATTCAGCATAATTTATTTTGGACATTTGTATCAGCAGTTTATGTACAAAATAAACCAGATGTCAAAGGAAGGGGGAGAGAATTAAAATGGACATGCAGGGAAAACAGGGGTGGTAAGCAAGGGGAGGAAGGGATGGGAGACCCCAGGGCCCATCATCAATCACACATGGGCTGTGCGGGACAGTAGGAGAAGAGACCTAGGTGGGAGGCACTTGTAAGAAGCAGGACACCTGATCAGATCTCTCCAGGACCTGTCTTGTGCACTTCAGACATTTGAGTTTCATCTGGGGAGTGTCAAATCATCCACCTTCCTGAAACCATGTGTGTCACAGCAAAGGAAAGTATCCTGACTCCCCATGCAGCCATCCTGCTGTTGGATTTGTCCGAGCCCCATGATCTCCACTGTCACCTGGTGAAGCCCAGCATCTCTGGCCTGCTCCCTGGCCAGCCCCCAGTCTTTTCTTTAGCTGCCCCCTACCCCTGTATCTTTGTAGGCTCCTCTCTTCCTTAATCTTTTGCACCTGGTGCTGTGTGTGTTCAGCTTTTAGGGCACCCTTCTACTCACCTTCCTGTGGTGACATGGATTTCTCTGTTTGCATAGGTCTTCTCTGTCCTGTCTCTTTAGTCCTGCCCTTCGACAACCCAGGACCAGACTGATGGCAAGACCTCGTTAGCTGGCTCTGAAGCTTGCCTGTGCTGCCCAGGCCTTGGGAAGTTGTAGGAAGAAGTAGGTGAAACTGGAGTTGGGAAATGTAAAGAGAAAGCTTCCTTTGCATTGCAACCTCAGAAAGCCAGTTCTGCCCCCGTAAGACATATGCAGAAGAGGGACCATTAATTATTTTTCCTGGTCTGTGGTGTCTGCTCTGATAATCAAGAATGTTGAAATGACTGAGATCACAGCATCAGTCTGATTGGCTAACAGAAAATCTGAGTTGTGTAATTATGAGACCAAATTCACACAGGTCAAAACTCATTAGCCAGAGTGTAAAAGCAGCCTTCTATTATAATACAGCATTTCCTGTGAGTCACTCACATTCTCCTTAATTCCCTTCATGACTCAGAACACTCAGAGATAGAGTGGCACTCTCTCCACGCAAGTCTCTTGTTTCCTGTGCAGAGATGCTGCCTTGCACATTTGCACACAGCAGGTCTCTGGCCAGGGATCTGTGCCCAGTGGTGCAGACACCATAGAAGAGCTTCTGTGTTTCCTGGATGAGGCACTGCTAGGCACATGAATAGGGGTATCTGACACCTTTGATCATTCAGGGATCTGGGGCTCCATGTTTCAGAACAGGAACCCAACTACTACACCAAGCTGCTTTGCGGAAGACACAGAACTGGCACATGAAGGACCCAGAATGTTCTAAAAAGAACTGGAGAGCAGGAGGCTGAGCTCTGACTTGGTGATACTGCAAACAGGGCTTGCCATTCTCTTTTGAGCTAACTGGCCTGTCACTGATCCATCACCCACTGGATTGTCTCTGTCCTGAGCTGCCAAGGGGGCATTTGACAGAGTATGATCAGCCAAAGATTCAAAATGGCAATAGTCAGCCCCTTGCTGTGTCATAAAAAAAAGACCGCAGTTGCATTCAGGAAGGCCTCAGAGCATTATAAAATAGTTTAGAAATCTAAAAAAGGAAAGCAGTTTCAGGCCATGATGAAAGTCACTGGATGATTTCAGATTCTCATTTCTGACAAAAAAGATGGAAAGGCCATATAACTGTGAGATGAGGTCTGTCCAATTTTACATCCATGAGTCACTGGTTCTCCCACTGCCCAGCAGAGAACTGCCCTGTGAACAGTTTTGTAAACTGCATTTGGGACATTGTTATGCATGTGGAGGCTCCTGATGGCCCCTGTGAAGTCCAGGACTTACACATTAAGAAGGGTGTGGGGAAAGCAGAGGAAGTGAGTTTAGTTTCTGAGAGTTTGGGGAGAAAATTTGGTGGTGAAGAAGGAGGTGTGTGCAGTGTGTATGACTTTACCACTTAAGAGGAAGACACCCTCAGGCAGACAGGAGACCTGTGGCTCTTGCTCCCTTGCTCCTTGTGTTTCTTAAGTAACCTCATGCTGGCCTCATGTCTGGAAGGCCCTAGGATGTTCAAGAGAGGCCTCTCCTGTTCTGACCTCAGATTCCGCCAGACTTCAGGGCACCAGAGGCTGCTGCCTGGTAGCCTTGAAGCCTGGGAAGGCAAGCCTTCTTGGACACTAGCCCCTGTTGTCTGACAAGCTTTACATCCCTCTAATAATTCTCTGATAGGAGCTGGTGACCTGCTGCACTCTGTGCAGTCTCCAGTGTGGAAGCCCAGGGATACATGTGTATAACCAGTGTGGTATGCCACAACCAACTCAATCTCTCAGCTCAGAAGTCTTGGGAGTGAAGGAATAATATTTGATCAAAGAATGAGTTTAAGGCCTATGAAGGACAAGGGTTAACACTGAATAGAATGACATTACGGTGACCCCTTCTGCAGTGGAATCTGCAATTAGCAGTTCCCCAGCCTTGGTACTTTCGATGTCTTAAGCTGCGTTATTTTTTATTGGGGCGCCTATCCTGTGCATGGTAAGACATTTTGCAAATCCCTGACCTCGACAAAACACATACCAGTAGCACCCTTTCCTCTAATTGTGACCTCCAGAAACGTATCCAGACATTGCCAAATGTTCTCCAGGAGGCAGAGCTGTCCTTGGTTGAGGACCACTGAGTTAAGTCACCCTGGGCTCCTCCATCAGGACATTCAAGGTCAAATCCCTGGACCCAGCGGCAGCAGTATCACCTGGGGCAGCAGCATCTGCCTTATAGACGCAGGTTTGCACATCACATCTCAGACCACAGAAAGCATTTCTGACTTTGACACCAAGGGGCTTATGCTTAGGTTTTATTATAAATTTTTTTGGTTTTATTTTTATTTTATTTTATTTTTATTTTTTTATTCATATGTGCATACAATGTTTGGGTCATTTCTCTCCCCTTCCCCCTGCCCCTCCTTTACTCCACCCCCCCGGCACCCTCCCTCTCCCCCCCACCCTCTTGATACCCGGCAGAAACTATTTTGCCCTTATCTCTGATTTTGTTGAAGAGAGTATAAGCAATAATAGGAAGGAACAAGGGTTTTTGCTAGTTGAGATAAGGATAGCTATACAGGGAGTTGACTCTCATTGATTTGCTGTGCGTGTGTGTTACCTTCTAGGTTAATTCTTCTTGATCTAACCTTTTCTCTAGTTCTTGGTCTCCTTCTTCTATTGGCCTCAGTTGCTTTAAAGTATCTGCTTTAGTTTCTCTGCGTTAAGGGCAACAAATGCTAGCTAACTTTTTAGTGTCTTACTTATCCCCATATCTCCCTTGTGTGCTCTTGTTTTATCATGTGGTCAAAGTCCAATCCCCTTGTTGTGTTTGCCCTTGATCTAATGTCCGCATATGAGGGAGAGCATACGGTTTTTAGTCTTTTGGGCCAGGCTAACCTCACTCAGAATGATGTTCTCCAATTCCATCCATTTACCAGCGAATGATAACATTTTGTTCTTCTTCATGGCTGCATAAAATTCCATTGTATATAAATACCACGTTTTCTTAATCCATTCATCAGTGGTGGGGCATCTTGGCTATTTCCATAACTTGGCTATTGTGAATAGTGCTGCAATAAACATGGGTGTGCAGGTGCCTCTGGAGTAACCTGTGTCACAGTCTTTTGGGTATATCCCCAAGAGTGGTATTGCTGGATCAAATGGTAGGTCAATGTTTAGATTTTAAGTAGCCTCCAAATTTTTATCCAGAGTGGTTGTACTAGTTTACATTCCCACCAACAGTGTAAGAGGGTTCCTTTTCCCCTGCATCCTTGCCAACACCTGTTGATAGTGGTGTTGCTGATGATGGCTATTCTAACAGGGGTGAGGTAGAATCTTAGTGTGGTTTTAATTTGCATTTCCTTTATTGCTAGAGATGGTGAGCATTTTTTCATGTGTTTTCTGGCCATTTGAATTTCTTCTTTTGAGAAATTTCTGTTTAGTTCACTTGCTCATTTCTTTATTGGTTCACTAGTTTTGGGAGAATTTAGTTTTTTAAGTTCCCTATATATTCTGATTATCAGTTCTTTGATGTGTAGCTGGCAAATATTTTCTCCCACTCTGGGTGTTCTCTTCAGTTTAGAGACCATTTCTTTTGATGAACAGAAGCTTTTTAGCTTTATGAGGTCCCATTTATCTATGCTATCTCTTAGTTGCTGTGCTGCTGGGGTTCCGCTGAGAAAGTTCTTACCTATACCTACTAACTCCAGAGTATTTCCTACTCTTTCCTGTATCAACTTTAGAGTTTGTGGTCTGATATTAAGATCCTTGATCCATTTTGAGTTAATCTTGGTATAGGGTGATATACATGGATCTAGTTTCAGTTTTTTGCAGACTGCTAACCAGTTTTCCCAGCAGTTTTTGTTGAAGAGGCTGTCTTTTCTCCATCGCATATTTTTAGCACCTTTGTCAAAGACAACATGGTTATAGTTGTGTGGCTTCATATCTGAGTCCTCTATTCTGTTCCACTGGTCTTCATGTCTGTTTTTGTGCCAGTACCATGCTGTTTTTATTGTTATTGCTGTGTAATATAGTTTGAAGTCGGGTGTCATGATACCTCCAGCATTGTTCTTTTGACTGAGTATTGCCTTGGCCATTTGTGGCCTCTTGTGTTTCCATATAAATTTAATGGTAGATTTTTCAATCTCTTTGATGAATGTCATTGGAATTTTGATGGGAATTGCATTAAATATGTAAATTACTTTTGGGAGTATAGACATTTTTACTATGTTGATTCTACCAATCCATGAGCATGGGAGAACTCTCCACTTTCTATAGTCTTCCTCAATCTCTTTCTTCAGAAGTTTATAGTTTTCCTTGTAGAGGTCGTTCACATCTTTTGTTAGGTTTACACCTAGGTATTTGATTTTTTTTGAGGCTATTGTAAATGGAATTGTTTTCATATATTCTTTCTCAGTTTGTTCATTATTAGTGTATAGAAATGCTAATGATTTTTCTATGTTGATTTTATATCCTGCTACCTTGCTATAGCTATTGATGGTGTCTAGGAGCTTTTGAGTAGAGCTTTTTGGGTCTTTAAGGTATAGGATCATATCGTCTACAAATAGGGATATTTTGACATTTTCTTTACCTATTTGTATTCCTTTTATGCCTTCTTCTTGCCTAATTGCTCTAGCTAGGAATTCCAGTACTATGTTGAATAGGAGTGGGGATAGTGGGCATCCTTGTCTAGTTCCTGATTTTAGAGGTAATGGTTTTAATTTTTCTCCGTTAAGTATAATGCTGGCTGTAGGTTTGTCATATATAGCTTTTATAATGTTGAGGAACTTTCCTTCTATTCCAAGTTTTCTTAGAGCTTTTATCATGAAATGGTGTTGGATCTTATCAAAGGCTTTTTCTGCATCTATTGAGATGATCAAGTGGTTTTTGTCTTTGCTTCTGTTAATGTGGTTTATTATGTTTATTGATTTTCGTATATTGAACCACCCCTGCATTCCTGGGATGAAGCCTGCTTGGTCGTGGTGAATAATCTTTTTGATGTATTGTTGAATTCAGTTTGCCATTATTTTATTGCGGATTTTTGCATCAATGTTCATTAAGGAGATTGGCCTATTGTTCTCCTTTTTGGAGGTGTCTTTGCCTGGTTTTGGGATAAGTGTAATAGTGGCTTCATAAAATGTGTTAGGCAGTTTTCCTTCCCTTTCTATTTCATGGAACACTTTAAGGAGGGTTGGTATCAGTTCTTCTTTAAATGTCTAATAGAATTCAGCAGAGAATCCATCAGGTCCTGGACTTTTCTTTTTGGGGAGACTCTTGATTGCTGCTTCAATTTCATTTTGTGTTACACATCTATTCAGGTGATTCATATCCTCTTGGCTCAGTGTTGGATGATCATATATATCTAGAAATCTGTCCATTTCTTTTAAGATTTTTGAATTTATTTGAATATAGGGTCTCGAAGTAGTCTCTGATGATTTTCTGGACTTCCATGGTGTTTGTTATCTCCCCTTTTGCATTCCTAATTCTACTAATTTGGGTTTTTTTCTCTCTTCATTTTAGTCAAGTTTGCTAGGGGTCTGTCAATCTTGTTTATTTTTTCAAAGAACCAGCTTTTTGTTTCATTGATTCTTTGTATGGTTTTTTTGGTTTCTATTTGATTGATTTCAGCTCTTATTTTTATTATTTCTCTCCTTCTATTTATTTTGGGATTTGCTTGTTCTTGTTTTTCTAGGAGTTTGAGATGTATCATTAGGTCATTGATTTGGGATCTTTCAGTCTTTTTAATATATGCACTCATGGCTATAAACTTTCCTCTCAGGACTGCCTTTGCTGTGTCCCATAGGTTCCAGTAGGTTGTGTCTTCATTTTCATTGACTTCCAGGAACTTTTTAATTTTCTCTTTTATTTCATCAATGACCCATTGTTCATTAAGCAATGAGTTATTCAGTTTCCAGCTGTTTGCATGTTTTTTGTCTTTACTTTTGTTGTTGAGTTCTAGTTTTATTTCATTGTGATCAGATAGAATACATGGTATAATTTCTATTTTCTTATATTTGCTGAGGCTTGCTTTGTGCCCTAGGATATGATCTATTTTGGAGAAGGTTCCATGGGCTACTGAGAAGAATGTATATGTGTAGAAGTTGGATGAAATGTTCTGTAGACATCAACTAGGTCCATTTGATCTATGGTATATTTTATATCTAGGATTTCTTTATTGATTTTTTGTTTGGATGACCTATCTATTGATGATAATGGGGTGTTAAAGTCTCCCATGACCACTGTATTGGAGTTAATATACGCTTGATGAAATTGGGTGTAGTGACGTTGGGTGCATATAGGTTGATAATTGTTATTTCCTTTTGGACTATTTCCCCTTTTATTAGTATGGAATGTCCTTCTTTATCTCATTTGATCAATGTAGGTTTGTAGTCTACTTTGTCAGAGATAAGTATTGCTACTCCTGCCTGTTTTGGGGGGCCAATGGCTTGGTAAATCTTCTTCCAGCCTTTCATGCTAAGCCTATGCTTATTTCTGTCAGTGAAATGGGTTTCCTGTAAGCAACAAATTGTTGGATCTTCCTTTTTAATCCATTTCATCAAGCGGTGCCTTTTGATAGGGGAATTAAACCCATTAACATTAAATGTTAGTACTGATAGGTGTGTGGTGATTCCTGTCATTTAGTTGTCTTAGTTGTTTGAAGGTTTGATTGTGTGTACCTAAGTTGAGGTTACTGTCTACTTTCTTGCTTTTTCTTTTCCTGTAGTTTAGTGCTGCCTGTCCTTTCATGGTTATGTTGGGTTTCACTTTCTGTGTGCAGAATCCCTTGGAGAATCTTTTGTAGTGGTGGCTTTGTGATCACATATTGTTTTAGTTTCTACTTATCATGGAAGACTTTTATTGATCTATCTATTTTGAATGATAGTTTTGCTGGGTAGAGTATCCTCGGGTTGAAGTTATTTTCATTCAGTGCCCGGAAGATCTCACCCCAAGCTCTTCTTGCTTTTAATGTTTCTATTGAGAAGTCTGCTGCGATTTTGATAGGTTAACTTTTGTATGTTATTTGTTTTTTCTCTCTTATAACCTTCAATATTCTTTCTTGAGTCTCTGTATTTGTTGTTTTAATGATAATATGCCATGAGGTAGTTCTATTTTGATCTGGTCTGTTTGGTCTTCTGGAGGCCTCTTGCATCTGTATGGGAATAGATTTCTCTAGATTTGGGAAATTATCTGTTATTGTTTTGTTGCATATATTGCACATTCCCTTTGCTTATACCTCTTCTCCTTCTTCAATGCCCATGATTCTCAGGTTTGGTCTTTTGATGGAGTCAGTGAGTTCTTACATTTTCTTTTCACAGGTCTTGGGTTGTTTAACTAATAGTTCTTTGGTTTTTCCTTTAATTACCATTTCATCTTCTAGTTCTGAGATTCTGTTTGCATATAAGGTATCTTCCCAAAGCTTATTCATGGTGAGATTGAAGGCAGCTAGGTGAAGAAACTTAAGGCTTAAGGTAAGATGTATAATATACAGCAGCTTAATCTTATGTAATAAAGGTATATTAAGAGATAAAAATAAAAACAATCACAAAGTCAACCAATGCCCCAGGACTAACAAGGGGATAGTGGCTGATGGTATTTGGCACATGGTGGGAATACTAGGCTTTATGGTGGTGTCATGAAGAACAGCCCCTTCTAGTGCCATAGTTTGAACTCAGATGAGGGCCAGTCCCAAAGACCTCTGAGACCCCATTGTGAAGTTGTTTCTCTGAAATCCAAGAATATAGCTTAGCAGCTTAGACTAAAACACAATGATTCTAAAAACACCAAACTTCCAGGCAAACCCTGAAGTAGGGCAGGTAGTTGCCTAAGTGTTCTTGCTTTCCTCCCTCCTTTGCAGCTGCAGATATCACCAGTTAAACATCCACTCTCCTTTGAGAGTCCTGGCTGCAGCCACTATCAATTAATCATGTCTCCAGGAAGACCCATTTAATGATTTTGTCTTTAAGCAGCCAAATACCACTGTTTTGTGCAACTGGATGTTATAGGACATTTCTCCTTTAGAAGAGATGACTTAATGTTTGCTGTTCTCATTCCTTTTCTATAGACAAACTGGTATCTTAGCACACATTGTAATTCTCCCTTCTACACTAAGTTATTGGCGTCTCGGGAGCTGGACAGACTCAGTCAACATTAGAAGTGCTCCCAGATTGGTTTTTCACTGCTATTGCTTAACTTGGTTCCAATTTGGATTATCCCAAGCCTGGAAAGGCTCTATGATTTCTTCTCAACCAAAACTCAAATCAAATAAAACATTAAAGAACACATTTGGCCTTCCCACCCCAGTTGTACAAGACCCCAGCATGAAGAGATAGACCCCTTTGGCAGGAACCCAGTCTCAAGAGAAGCTTGAAATGATGAAAAGCTCTTAAGCCTCTGTCAAAAAGCCCAGCAGGTTCAGTGTGATTGTCCTTGGCCTGGCTCATCTCCCCCAGATAAGCCAAAGAGGGCCTCGCTGAACAAGGAAAGAAATTAGGCACTGGCTACCTACCTGAGGTGGGGGGTAGGGAGGAGCAAAGGCAGATGTCTACTCTGGTCCTCATCAAGGGTGCTACAATCCTATGAAAAATGTCATTGTCCAGGCCATGCCCTGGGTGCCCCACTCTCTGTCAGTTAAGCATATTTAAAAACATTAGTTAAGGGAGTTTCAAGGAAACTCAGTTTCAAGGAAACTCAGTTTCAGAAGGCCACAGAAGTCAAGGACTGGGGGCAAGACAATTGGTTCTAATTTTGTTCGTAAGAGGAGAGAAGGATGGGTAATTTAAAAATGAGGGCTCCCAAGTGGATGCCTTTTTGAACATCTTATTTTTTTTATTATCATATTTGTATTGTACTGGGGGTACATTGTGACATTTACAAAAGTTCTTACAATATATCATAGTTGAATTCACCCCCTCCATCATTCTCCTTTATTTCCTCCTCCATGCATTCTTGAAATAGTTTCAACAGTTCTCATTTTTCCATTTTCATACATGAGTACATAATATTTCCACTATATTCATCTTCCTACACCCTTTCCTTATATTCTTCCCCATTCCAGGTGGGTGCCTTGATTGGTGAGTTTTCAAGAGGACAGAAAGAGAGGCATCTTAGTCACAGACTAAAACTGTTTGACTTCTCAAGTTTTACCAGAAATGAGAGAGACAGGTGGGCCTAGTGTAAGCAAGCTATAGATCCACAAGGAGGAACAATTCCTGCTCTTTGAAGGAAAATGAGCAGGTTTCTGAGAAGAGGATGGATTGATGTAGTAAACACAGTTATTTATGTTACTACTACTTCTGTTACTACAGCTAGTTAAAGACTGAATGCCTCATTCCCTGGGGCTGATGGTAGGAATCAAGAGGTACTCCTGGTGGAGGCATTTCCAACAAATTCACCCAATATGTACCATCCAAAGGGTTCATATGGAATACTCTTTCATTTCTTTAAATCAAATTCTTCTGTTGTAAGAGTGGCTCATTTCTGTTTTATAACTGGATGATTTCTTGGAGGAATTCCCTGTTGGGGTTTAGAAAACACAACTTCAGGGTGGTGAATGTCAACCATTCCACACAAAGGAAAACTTCCTAAGGAAGGGGCCCCTGGAGGCCTTGTGTTCTTTTCATGTGGTGCTTCATCAAGGCAGATGTGGGGATTCAGGGATCAGATGAGGGTTGCACCACAGATTTTCTAAGACCTCCTTGCAATGTGCAACCTAAACATTCTCTTTCAGATTGTGTGACATGCTGGGATCATTGTATTGCCAGACTCCTAAACACCGACCCCCTTCCTGTTGGCCCTATTCATCAGTTACAAGGCCCCTAGGAATCCAGTAGTAAGGAAGTGAGATTACATTCTGAGGAAATGGGTAAACTGAAATGGGGCTAGGATTGAATTTAACTGGGCAGCCAACTTCATTTAAGTCTTGTGCAAAGTCCTATTAGGAAAATACAGCCATCCAGAACAGTTCTGCAGGCTCCCAGGGGCGGCCTGAGCACACTGTAGGTGAAAGAGTCTTCCCTTTGAATGAGCACTCTTGCATTCTTCCAGGTTAGCTTTGCCTGATGCAAGTCAACCCCTGCCCACCACACCTGCTCTGTTTGAGCCCCCTCCCAGAGGACTATCTTCCCTTGCCTCACTAGTGCTCTCCACCCCACCCTAGAAGTAGAATGTGAATACACTGAGGTATGGACACTAGCACTGATGGCAATGAAGGGAAATAGAAAGTGATTTAGGGAGTGCCTCAAGACATTCAGGAAGATGGTGGCTCCTGCCTATGAGAACAGGGAATGAAAACAGTAAGTGGTAGCAGCAAAAACAGCTGTGAAGGCTTATCTTGCTACAATGAATGGCTGTTACAATAACCAAAAGAACTCCAAACAGCAAAATACTAAATGCTGGCGAGGATGTAGAGAAAAAGAAACTCTCATGCACTATTAGTGAAAGCGTAAATTAGCAAGACATTATGGAGAACAGTATGGAGATCCTCAAAAGAGTAAACATAGAACCACCATAGGGCACAACAATCCTACTGCTAAGTATGTATCCGAAGGAAATGAAGTCAACTTGGGAAAGACACCTGCACACCCATGTTTATTGCAACACTATTCACAATAGCAAAGATGGAATCAGCCTAGGCGCCCCTCACCAGATGGTTGGATAAAGAAAACATGGCATGTATACACAGTGGAGAATTATTCAGCCATATATACAAATGAAGCCCTGTCAAACTGAATAATGAGTAGTGATTATTAGAATTATTGGAGGTTGGGGAGAGGAGAAAGGAGAAGGACAGTGGATAATGGGAGACTAGATTTGATTAGTGAACACGGTATGCATGTATTGAAGCAACACACTGAACTCCATAAATATGTACAATTAATACATGTTCATAAAAATTTAAATCATATAAAAAAGAATGACTTGAGTTCATAAAATTCAAAGCCTGGCTACGAACAGCCTCACAATTCTAAAGAGATGGTTGTTGGTGGAATTTTTAAATCCTCAGGCTTTCCTATCTGTCTCTATGTTTATGACTGTCTTTTTTTCTCTCTTTCTCACATGCGCACACATGTACGCACATAGGCATGCACACACACACACACATGAATGCATGCCTAAAATATGACCTTTTCTTAAATTCCTCTTCAAAAGACCATAAGCTGGAAGGAGAGACCTTTGGTTCACTAGCTTATAGCTGCTTGAGCCTTTGCCATCTGTTAAAAGGTAGAGATACTTAGAGCTATAACTGGGTATTTTTGTGTCCATGGCAAACTAATACGTATACTCATACCATTCGAAAGACAGCCTTGGCAATTTTCCGATGAAAAATATCATAGAGGTTTGAGTTTCTGTAATTATCTATTTATATGCTATGGTTGCCCAACGAGGAGTCCAGAGATTGCCTCATTTGCTGGCTAGATAGCTGTTCATAAGTAAGTGTAACGTGACACACACCCTGTATTGGTTCATAGGGATGGGGAAATTAGTTATGTCACATCTGAAAGCCACTTTACATTCATAGGTCATAAACTGAGAGGAAAAATAACCAAAAGTTTCAGTATTCAATTTGTTTACTCTGAGCAAAATGCAACCTCTTAAGCTGATGAGAGGAGGTGGGAGAGATGGAAAGGCTTTCAGGAGTCCACTTTAAAGGCTCAATAGGTGTCCGGGATATTAAATAGCTGTTAAAAGCTCTAGTTGGATAATTTCAGTGTAAATGAATATGAACTATATGGATTAAATTTGCCTTAAAATACCAGCCTGAAAAATTAAGGAGAGACTATTTGAGACAAACACAGTTTGCCTTTTTTCAAAACCTGAATATTTTGAAAAAATAATTTCAGCGTCTCAATAGAAGCTAAATGCAGTCAGATTTAACTGTCCCTAATGATCTGCCCATTAAAAGGAACAATTTAGTAATAATTATACCCACATTAAAATAAATACACATCTATACACACATCACATAAAGTGTAGGAATTTAGCCTAAGCATTTATAGCCTTTTCTATCATAAATGATGATATATATATGTGTATGAATACAGATACATATATATCAGCAGAAGTTCTGCCAACAAATCTGAAAATGTGAATTAGAAAAAACTTTACAGTTTAACATACTCATTCATTTGGTCCTTTTTAATAATATCTTTTATTTTATTATTGTTAAAAGTGGAATATATGTTTTATAGAATATTTTACCACCAAATTATTACTGAAGTCTCTCCTCTTGCTAAATTAATTTATAAAGGATGTCTGTGCTCCTTCCTGAGGACAGTCACATTTGAAATAATGCTGCTTTAAAAGAGCAAATTTTCAACTTTAAGTATAACCTGTAGAACTGTCTTTCTGCATTGTATGTTCATTATGCAATGAGGTTACACATGAAAAAGCATCTTTTTAATTATTCATCATCATCATCATTATTACTCTATTAAGGCCATTCTTTTGCTTGATTTTAATATGTTTTTCCTGGGAACTTAAACATTATGAACACTATTTGGCAAAAAAGTCCATTATGAATATGTATTAATATCATATACTCTATTATACCATGTTTAAGAACATTCTCTTGCTTTATAATTCATTAGAATGCTGCAAGTTCAAAAAGAAAGAGAACAAAGCTTACTAGATAAGAAAATTGAGGCACAGCAAATTCCCTGACAATGCCAGAGGTTCCCAGGCAGGTATTAGGCTGGAGAATGACTTCCTTCTTTTCCAGTTTTGCATGTTTCATTCTAATATGGCACAGAACTTAAAGGTGCCCAGCCCAGTGTCAATAACATGATCTTTGGAGATTTTGAGGTACCATTAAAAGGATGGTTTGATGTGTGGATGAAAAGAATGACACAGATGCACTTATGGAATTTCAGAGTGTGGAAACTCATAAGACCCTATATCATAAGATCACTCCTATCTCTGCACAGTTATGGGACAGTTTCAGTACCAAAGGGTCTGAAATCTGCTAAGCAGCTTTAACCTAGTCCATTTGTTCAACCACTATCCTAAGCATATTGGTAAAATAGACAGAACTGTCGTATAATGGAACTCTGTAACTCAGAAAGTTGACAATGGCAATATTCACAGTAGGCAGTAAATCATAGAGACTGTGAGAAGATGACAAGTCTTTGGGAAAAAGAGGGGTCAAGAGTGCAGTGAGGGTCAGTGGGGTACAACTCTAATAGGAAGCCAGCATTGATTTCCTGGGTAAAGAGACCATTGGGTAAAGACTTGGAGAAGTGAGGAGTTAGCCAAGCATGGGGAAAGAGCCTTCCAGAAAGAGGAAAAAAGTGCACAGACTCAACATAGTCATGCACCCAACATATCTGATGAACAGAAAAGTAGTCAATGTGGCTGGGACTTACAGCAATGGTGATGAGTGGTAGGAGAGGAGATATGAGAAGCAATTGGGAAAAGAGGAGGCAGATTAGGCCCAGTCCTACAGACTACAGAAGGACTTTATCTGGTTTGGGAGCAGGAGTGGGGAACGAGGCAAATTCATTCTGAAGTTATTGTCCCTGGTGGCTTAGTTTATTGTGTTGGTCTTTGGTTGTGATTGCTGGTGTACTAGGTGGGTTCATATTCAAGTGAGGAATCCTGGTTCCCTGTCTCACTATGCTAGTGTGAACACCACTTTTTAAAGGATATGCTTATAGTAGTGGAGATTGTAATGGTGACCATAGGCATGACAGTCTTATGTCACCAGCTTGTCAGCCCCGAGTTCCGGGCTCTGAATATGGACTGTTTTACAATATTTGTGATTATACAGTACCTTAGTTCTACATTCTTCACTCCTTACTTTTGTGAGTTGGAATCAAGTGTTCATACCCTTTAAGCACTGGCTTTGTCTACTTCATGGAGCTATTAAGAGACTTAAAGATGATATTTTGTCGGCTAGAGGCAAGGCTCAAGCAGTAGAGCACCTGCCCAGCAAGCATGAGGCTCTGAGCTCAAACCTCAGTACTGCAAAAAAAAAAAAAAGATATTGTGTGAAAAGCATGATGTGATAATGGTTGTGGTGATGATGGTGATGGTGGTGATTTTTAATATATATCATAAGTTTATAAATGACAATCGATGTGCATAGTTAAGGGATACTGTGAGATATTTCAGTACATATACACAATGTGAAACATCCAGATCAGGGTAACTGGCATGTCCATAACCTCAAACATTTATCATTTCTTTGTGTTAACGACATTCGAAATTGACTAGCTATTTTTGAAATATACAAAGAATTCTTGTCAACCATGGTTACTACTGACATTTATAGTTATTCCATCCTACATGATGATGCTCTATTCCACACACAATGTTTTTGTCGCAAAGCTGGGCACTTTCCTGGCCCGGGGTCCTCTGGTACAAGATTCACAGACCTTCAGCTTTCTCCTGACAGACTAAGTCCCGCTCTGTTGATACTCAATAAGACCATGGTTATAGAATACTTGAAAAGGTTCAGGGTTTTCACAGCCTCTTGCAGCTTATATGCAGATGAGTATGAAAAAAGTTATCTCTAGGAAACCAAACCATCACAGATGCAAAGCTTTGAAGTCCCATTGCTCCAGGTGTGTGAAGGAGAGGATTCAGAACTTCCTAGGTTCAATTGCTAAGGAAATCAGTAGAACACTATGCCTGGAGAGGGCCAGATATAGTGGTCTCCCTGAGAAACCCTGAAGATAATAAATGGCAACTGCTCTACTCTCAGGGCCCCAGAATACCATCACTGGAAGGCAGGACCTGAAGAGAAGAGCACACTGCATTTTTGGAACTTGCAGAAATGTTTGATTCCATCTGACAGGCTCATCAATCAGCTAATGATTAGAAAGCTGAGTTGCAGTGAGCAAACCTCCATTTTAAATAATACCTCATCTCAACTCCATTAGTAGATAGTTATAGTCTGTACTGAGGTTTCTCTGTATGCATTCTTTTATTTTTGTTATTTAAATAACCTCTTTCCTCTTATGAAGTTTAAGAACTTTTAGCAATGTTTTAAAGTTTGGGATAGGTATAAATTACTACTGTGTTTCAAGATGTATACAGAGACACAAGTCATTCTTCCTGTGTCCCTTTTCTACATGAGACACTTCACTAAATCCTAGAAGTCTCATAAAAGTACTGTATTTGTCACAGGGAGTTCAGAGAAATAAAGGAATCCTCCCTACATCTCACACCTGTTAGGATGCCGAAGTGAAATTTGAGTCCTTGTCTTTCTGAGTTATGGTCCATGTTGATTTGCCCTGAAAAGGAGCTTCATTCCACCCTCATCTTCATAGTACCTCTGAAAGGAAAAAAATGGTATGCATGTAGGACCCCAGCTCCTCACAGGCCATTTCACTGGTCAGTTGCATTTTGGTGGAAATGGGGATGAGGAAGGAAACCTAGAAGAAATGCCCCTTGGAGCTCAGCATCCATGGCTTTTCAGGTCAAAAAAGAAAGCAGTTTAGTCAAAGAAACACATGGTAATTACCTTTTGTAACAAAAATAAACATCAAAAGGAAATTGACCAGAGAGAGAACCTAGGTCAGAAGCAGGAATCTTAATCCTGCAGTGGGGCAAACCTGAAAAGATTTAGAAGGAAAAGACAGGGGAGGAGAGGGAATGAGAGCCACATCATTTTCTTTATTAACCTGTCCATTTGCTTCCATTTTTCTGATGTTCTGTCCATCAGCTGTTAACATCCAATTCTCAAAAAAATAAATACAACTTGAGCAAATTAAGTGAAAAGGCTTTGGAGAGCCCAATTAATCTGTGCCCCCGATACTTGGAAATGGACTTCATTTCCCTGTAATGAACAAAATGGTGAGTGACAGCCTGGCGAAATGAGATGCAGCCCAGCTCTGGTTTCATCTATCGGGGATATGTTTCAAGAGGGGCTTTATGGATTGGTGCTGCAGCATACATGCAGGGGCGGGGGTGTGCAAACATGCTTTTGCTTAAACTAAATTGAAATGTGCCTGGTCCTGGGAAATAGACTATTTTCCCCCTCGCAATTCATTACAGCAGCTGTTACCACTTGAAAATTTAGTGGGTTTCTGAGAAAAGTCATGGTTATTATGGTGGTTGCTTATTAATAGTAAACAGAGGTGAAACTCAGTTGGAAGTATATATTATGCTTCCCCATACCTAATGTGAAGACATTAATGAATGACTGAGGTCTCTCTAGAGACCTTGTTAGATATCTTTATCCATTCACTCATTCATCTATCCATTCATCCATCTATCCATCCATTCAGCAGATACTTCATGGAAGCCTACTCTCTCACATGTGTGGTGCAAAACTGAGTAAGCGATAAATAGCCCTCTCCAAGATCTCCTGATCTGGTAGGAAAGACATGACCATCAGATACATCAAAAGTCACACATCTAGAATATAATGTGCTATATATTCAAGAATATTATCTATGAAGAATGATATGATGACTTTCAAATTCAAACTGACAGTATTTGTCTCTATAGATTTATTTTGATGGGTGTAACATATACCAGACTCTTCCTGAAATATACACACCTGCATTTACCTAAATTGTGGCATGAGAACAGCTGAGAAGTCTACCTTTTTTCTTGTATGAGAACACTGATAACTTGTTTCATTCCATAACCCATTTAACAAGTAACTGTTGGGCATCTCCTCCTAACCAGGTGTTCAACTAGATGCTGAAATTCTGGGAGTTTTCATACAGTCTCTGTCCTCATATAGTTTATAATCTACCAAGGGAAATAGAAATTGAACAAATAATTATACCCATAATTATTTAATTACAGCTGTAATATAGTGAGATGGTGATAAGGGGAATAATGCTTTAAGAGTATATAATGATGGCCTGATATAGTTTGTGAATAGAGGGAGGATTTCAGAAAGACATTTTTTCTTGGTGGTACTGGAGTTTGAACCTGAACCTTCACACTTGCTAGATAGGTGCTCTACTGCTTAAGCCATTCCTACATCCCTTTTTGCTCTGGTTATTTTTGCTTTTTGCCTGAGCTGGCCTGAGCCATCATTCTGTTTTACTCCTCCTGCTGTAACTGGAATGACAGGCACATGCCACCACGCCCAGCTTTTTCTGTTGAGACATGGTATCATGATGTTTTTCCCCCTCTCGAACTGTGATCCTCCCAATTTCAGCCTTCCAAGTAGCTAGGATTACAGGCCTGAGCAACCTGTGCCCAGTTCAGAAAGGCATTCTTGACCAATGAAATCTACAATAGAAGTTAGTCATGTGAAGAGGACATAGGACAATGTTCAGGTAAAGTTTTTGTCTTGTTCTTGTTCTCACATAAGCATGTCTTTTTACAAAAGTAGGTTGATCTGATTCTTAGACACCAATGGAGGATATTCAATTCAGGCTGTCCTGAGAGCAGTTAGAGCAGGTAGCTGTGTGGTGGCATTATTTATAAGGGAATGAGAAGCCCTGTGTCCTGAGTGATAGCCAAATCTAACCCTTGGTATATTCCTTTGGTCCTAGGGAAGACTACCACATTATTTTTTTTTTCAGTTCTATAGCCTCTTTTCTTCATGTGTGCATTCTGGGATTATTAGCATTTGCAAATTACTTTAATACAGAGATAAAAGAAGGTGTATGAGGTTTAATAGCAGAGAAAGGGAAACTAAAGGTAAAATGTGTGTCAAAGACCAACTTCTTCTGCTTCAGGGTCATTAGTAAACACACATGAATACCCAGCATTGGCATTATATTTATGATGCCCTAGTGACATGCTTCATTCACTTTATCATCTCAAACTATTCATGCAGACATTGAGTGATCAATAGAGACTTAATGAGCTACTGTGCACCACATCCTCTGCCCAGAGTTAACTTCAGAGAGATCCAAGCTCTAACCCATTCCTCCCTGCATAGTGACACTGACTACAGCAGAACAGATGTGGTATAGTCTTCTGTCCCACATTCATTCACTCGCTTGTATTTATACAGGTCAGTACAACATAGCACAATGCAACATAACACAATACAATGCCATGCTCTTTGAGGATTTCCTATTGTGCCAAGCTACATACCAAGCACCTGAGGTATGAAAATGAGCAAGACTGGATATCTTCCCTCATGGAATTTATAATCAACTTAGGAAGACCCACAACCAAATAAGTCATTACAATATAGCATAGTAGATGCTCTGAATAGAGAAAGTGTAAGATGCATGGGAGCTCAGAGTTGGAGACTCTTACCCTTGCCCAAAGTTGTTGAATGCAGTTTGAGTGGTAAATTATATGCATTGGAAATGATAAGTAGTAGATAAAGAAGGGAAAGAAATATTTTCTAGGCAAAGGGACAGCATGAGTGAAGACTCAGTGGCTAGTTAGAACAGAGCATGTTACAAGTTTTAATATGGGTACTGTACAGTGGCAAGAAATAAGGATGTCATAAGAAATGTCTAGTTTTCTCTTATTAAATGATAATCATGGTGACAGCGATGCACCCAGAAGTCTGGGCCCAACAATAGCATCTAAGGTCTGCCCTTCCTCTATTAAGATGTCCTTCTGGGAATGTGACAGTATATCACAGGCTTAGGGAGCTTACCCTCTCACAGGTAAAGTCCATCTTAGAATTTTCTTCCAATAAATATGGGATTAGAATCAGAATTAAAAGGTATCTCAGAAGTCACCTAATCTTCTGACCATACCCAATCCTGGTCATTGCACAAACAAGATGACTGAGAACACAGGGCCACTGGAGATGTAAAGTAGAATCAACATTCTATAGTGAAATATTTTATAGTCAAAAAAATTCAAACCATCATTATTAATGACCCACACCATCATTATTCATTAATAATGAAAAACTCTGACATTCAATTGCTGACTTTCTAACTTAAAACCTGTCTGGGTAAGACAGCCATTGAGACTGGGATTTCCTATGGCTTGTCTCTGTCAGACCAGGTGAGCACACTGCAGGGGCAATGTCTTAGACTTTCCATGGCTCCAGGTGTTCCCACTCTCCCTCTCTCTTCCACAGTTAGGAGGTCACTGCTGTTATGTGCACATGTATGGACAGGGAAGGCAAAATGTGTAGTATATTCATTTATGAATTTGCTGCCCCAAAGACTACTGATGCAGTGCATTTCTAGTTCCATTTTGGAACTGCTGATCAACAGCAAACCTGTGACAGATGAGTAGAAGGCACACAATGCAGAAGCCCAGGCTGTGCTCAGCCCACCAACCTCATGGGGTAATACTGGGTGCTTGCTTATTGGACTGGACTAGCAATGACCTTCCAAACTGATTTCCATTGATTGACTTAATGGTTTAGAATTGCAAATGTTTCTAGAAGCACAGGATGTTCCAGAAGAAGTGATAGAACCAGTGGCTTCTCTTTGTTCCCTTCTTTTCTTAACACACTTGTATAACTCTAACTGAGGAATCATGGAATCCAGCAGTTGTAGAGTGGAAATGATCTTTGATCATTTAGCTTTCATATATTATAGCTAGAGAAACTCAGGACACCAGAAGTTATGCAATTTCCTAAGCTTTCCATAGATACTAGGTAGTAGATACATGAATGCACTGATGTGTCTACTAAAGAGTTGTACGAACAGACATACCTCTGGCAAGTTTGAAGCACTGTCTTTGGTCATTCTGATCTTTGATGGTAATAGCTCCCCCACTCCACTGAGCATTTATGTTGTGTTAGGCAACATATAAGTATTTTTGCACATTGTTTCTTTTAAGCCTTGAAGCAATCTTATAAAATGCAGCTGATGGGTATTGAGGGGGTGGGGGGAGAGGGAGGGGGCATAGTGGGTGGTAAGGGAGGGGGTGGGGGCAGGGGGGAGAAGCCTTGTATGCACATATGAATAATAAAATAAAATAAAATGAAATAAAATGCAGCTGATGTCATCACCACCCCATTTTACAGAATAACTAGCATTTAGTGAATGTTTACTGTAGATGTCCAAAGGTTCTAAATCATTTATGTGCAGAGTGTTTCTCACAATGGTACTAGAATCTTCATTTTACTGACCAAGAAACTGAAGCAAAGATGCTATACATAACTTGTCCACGATTATTTTTTATTGGGAACAACCTTTGACCAGAACCCTCACTTGGCCATTGCACCTGACATCTGAGATTTGTTGGAATCCAGCAACCCTGCCATTACTCTCTGGACTTGACTCTTAAGTAAACAAAATAGAATTTACACCTACAGCCTTCCTCTTGGGGCTCTTAATTATAATGCATGATAAAAACAATACTATTTCTTAGTCCTACACTCATTTAAAGTCAGCACCAACAGATAGACTTCACTTTTCACACTTGGAAGAAATAGGTACAGTGAGTCGAGCATCCTCTCTGGGCCGGAGCTGATTGTCTTTGGTCTTTAGGAAATGTCTGCAGTCATGATGAAACAGGAATCAAATTGTACCATTGTATTTCCAGTCCACCCATGTCACCACCACACACTTCCCTCAAACAACGCACGCGCGCGCGCGCGCGCGCGCACACACACACACACACACACACACACACACACACTGAAGCTCAGTTTCGTTTAGTTGTACCATGTGCTTGTGTAGCTATGTTTTACCAGGTGTTTGGTGACAGAATCAGACCACGCTGTGCCCCAGCCACAGCGACATGATGAAGTGATGGCCCACTGGCCGCCTGACAATTTTCACTGGGCCCAGATATCATACTACCCTTCTTTATAAATGGCAATAAGTCCATGTGATCTGAAAACATGGGAGTTAGTCCCTTTTTTGTATTCAGACTAGAAAACAATTAACACTGAGGATAGTTGAGAGCTCTGGGGAAACTAACAACTCATGTGAGCATCAAAATAGAAATTTTAAATTTGACTTTGCAAACAATTTTCATGGTAAATCAAATGACCACTTTATTGTTTCTCTTTTAATTTGACATTCAGTTAGTAATAACCTTGCTGGAATTCTTTCTTTTCTTTTTCTTTTTCAGAATATATATTTTTTGCATAATTTAAATAGTTCCTAATTGAAGATGCCAATTCTCCATTAAAATGAAAGAAGTTCCTTGTCCGTTGCATCTTTTTAAACTATCCTGCAATGAATAGAAATTATGTTATTTAAAAGGCTTAGCATAATCTGACAGACAGATACAGTAATGCCTCATTAACTTGGCCTCCACAAGTGCAAAGTGCAGAATTTTGTAATCATTCATAGTCAGGACTAGCCAGAGATTGTGGGTCATCTGCCCCTTTCTGATAATTTGCCTCCTAGCTTCACTTCTTTATATAGATAACTTGGAGCTATCTACTGGTTATATTTTGATAGAAAAATCTTGTATCAAAAGCTGCTGAGCTGAGCACCCACTTACAGCTCCTCACCTTGCCTCCCAGAACCCTGTAGCTTTCACCTGAAAAGCGAGGATGTTCACTTCT
The DNA here is from genome assembly GCF_047511655.1 of Castor canadensis. Classification (NCBI taxonomy): domain Eukaryota; kingdom Metazoa; phylum Chordata; class Mammalia; order Rodentia; family Castoridae; genus Castor; species Castor canadensis. Next base: position 164,143,587 of record NC_133387.1, read on the forward strand.
GCCCCGTGGACACTGCAAGGCAGTGGTTGAGAGAGGAGGAATTCACATCTACATCCTCCATCTGAGTGGAATAAGTTTAAGATCTGTTGAGAATCCCTTATGCTCACTGTGCCTCACAGGGCAGCAAGTGCTGGTATTACCCATGGTTTGCAGATGAGGAAATCGCTGCAGGGGGATGAGGAACTTGCTTAGAGGGTGCGTGGTTGGAACATTTTGATTTGGAGTTTTCAGAGTTTGAATTCTAAGTCTACTACCAGTTAGCAACTTACTTCTTATTTCTCTCTGAGCCTCAATCTGCATATGTTTAACTGTGGCATAATAGTAGAACTTCATGGTGTTCTTGTGCAAGTGATAAATTGATTTAAATCACATGATCAGCCCTGACTCATAAGAGTTACTACACAACAGTGGCTAGTTTTAATTGCGGCTCAAGATCATTCTGCTAGTAAGAGGGGGGACAGGGATGAAAGTTCAGGACAGAAGCTCCAAAGCCTCCCAACCACTCACTCTCTTATACACAAAGTCATCCAGTATCTAAGATTGTCTAGTGAAATGAAGTAGTGTTCGGTCTTGGCAGGATCACTTTGGAGGTTGGACCAAGCCAATGTCAATGGAACTAGTCCCCATCTGAGCTTCCCTCGTGGATGGTTGTGCCCACAGAGTAACTGAACTGTTTTCTAGTGCAAGAGGTTTCTCTGGAAGAAGCATTTGAGATCATCAAAGCCAAAGGAACAAAGATTCTGGGCAGCTGCTCCCAGTCTAAGGCACTCAGGCAAGATGACGGACAGTGAGATTCTTACACCTGTGCTGCTGCTAGGCTACCTGGTTCTTTCAGTGTTAGGAAGGGATATATGAAGGTCCCTCTGACAGCAATCTTATCTTCTATACATGACACCACAGATTATTGTTAATCAAGGAAGGACCATAATCCAATTTCTTATTTTACAAATGATAAAAGAAGACACAGAGCAGAAATATTGGCCAGGCTTATGTCGCTAATGGGTGGCAGAGAGGAAAGAATGAGGAAGGGTTCAGTTGACAGGGCTAGGGTCAGGGAAAATCTGTGATCTTTCCACTGTATCTACTAAGCAAAGGAGAAATGGCTTCTGCCAGGTACAGAATGTTACTGCATGTCAGTCTTCTTTGATTATTGAATCTGAATTCTTTCCAAATTGTTCTCTGTGTCCTTGTGTTTCTGTCTTTTCACAGCAGTTACTATTAGCTGACAGTGGACTATATGCTTTATTGTGTGCACATTTTCTGCAAGGAAAGGGCTTTGTTTTATAAAGATGAGTCCCTATCCTGCATCATAGTACTTAATGAGCATCCATCAGCTGTTTAGTGAATATATGAATGACATGCAAGAATGACCTACACATTCGGTGGGTAAGGGCTGGGAGGTAAATGTGGAGAGACAGTGAGAAGGCATGCAGAGCCTTCCCTACTCATCTCCCTGCAGAAAAGTCTGTAGAGAGTGATGAGTGTCTGAACTGTGGACACAGCATAAGAACAAAGTCTTCCTGGTTATTTTTCTCCTGACTCCCTGCCTCCTCAGCTGTCTGGGATTCCAGAAATTCCCACCTTTTCCTTTACTCCTGCATTTACTCCTTCTCCTTCTGCTCAGGCTTAGAACTCTCTGCAGGTCTTCTGAACAGTGTGCCTTGCTGTCAACATCTTGCTCACCTGTTACTTGTTTACTTAGCTGTAATAAACTGGAATGAGATATGACTGACTGATTTATCTTGTGAAAAGCTTAGAGCATTTGGAGAGAAAAAAAATTCACCCAAATGTTTGACCATCTTTAATTGTGGGAAAAACTTTATCATCTGTTAGATGTCAAGTTTATTCTATGCAAGACTAAATTGCATAAAATGTACTTCCATACTATGGAATCTTATTCATCTGTAACAATAACATAAATTGTTTTCTATATGTAATGACATGGGGCGTATCCACTGATAAATGGAAAAAATAACTTCTATCCTGGTATATATACATTAAGAACTTTTTAAAAATTCATAATGTATCTATGTTCAAATCTGTATGTCTGTGTCCAAGTGCATATTTTGGCCTATATCTATGGATTAAACATCATGCATAAATTTTGAGTAATTGTATGTTTAAGAAAATACCTCCAAAAGTACACAAGAGCTTGATACAAGTGGTTACCTCTAAAAGAATGGGCTTGGTGAGAGTGGAATTTTACTTGGTGAGAAAAATACTTGTAATTTAAAAATAAGAGACAACAATACAATGAGGATCTATAAATTGCATCCTTTGTCCCCTCAAATAAGCCAGGGCCCTCTCATTAAGAAAGAAACCACATGTATGTGATCATAGCTCAGTGCATAAGTCACTGTACACCTGACATGCATGGGATGCTATGGTTTTCAGAAGGGGGAGGGGCTTTTTCAGCAATCAAGGATGACTTCTCAGAAGACTCTAGAGCCGGTTCTTGAAGAAGCAGGAGGTCACAGAGAACCAGGGGTTTCTGTGAGAATAGGGGCTGAGTACAGGCTGGGAAAAGTGGAGCTCATTTAAGTAATAAAGATCAATTCAACTTGGGTGAAGGGTAAGCTATACACTGGAAAGGGACATGAGGGAAGTCAGAAAGGTAGGATGGGTTCAACTGTGCAACACGTGTTTCTCTATGGTCTCTCTGGAGTAATCATAGAGACTGTTCAGTTTATTCTTTAATTGAATAATTTTTTTAGCATCTACTTGGTGTTAAATTTTTACTGAGTGTGAGGAATTAATGATTTAAAAAACGACATAGAGACATTAGCAACTACTCTAGTAGACTTGGAGATTTTTTCTTCTTAAAAAGACAAGAGGTAGCAAATTGCAATGTGATTTATTGGCTGTTAACATCAATTAAGAATCAGATTTCTTTAAGAGAAAGTAAGGTATTGCTAAAGGATTAGCCATGCAAACCTGTAATGACACCCCACACTTCTTAAAACACTTGGGAAGGATTTAGATGTGGAAGAGGAGCCAAGATCTTTAAAATCAACACCAAAACAGCTGCAGTACTCACTCTGATTTCAGCTCTTTTGAGAGATAGAGGGTTAATTTGTTTAGCTCATCTGTCCAGTTAGCTATTTCTCTCTGCTCTGTGTTATTGGATTTCCATCACTAGGTGAGTGGAGAGTCATGTGTCTGTGTTGAAGCACTGAACTGTGAAGCATATTAGATGAAGGGGGGAGGGGGAGAAAGAGAGAGAGAGAAAGGAGGAGGAGGAAGAATAGTTTTTAAAACTAAATGAAAAATGATTTATAAAACAATAATAAAAGCAAAGGTTATTTCCAAAAGTAATTTTTTTCTCTTGACTTTACCCCAAGAACTTATTTTTACGATCCTCTGCAGGCCTCCATCAAAAATTAGCTCTTGTTACCACTCCCAACCACCCACCCACATCACACCCTTCTGCACAGGTCCGACTATTTGTGTTCTTTTCCTGAATATCTTCTGCCCCTCAAGGCCTAGGCTTGCCCAAATCTGTGTGAAGTAGAGCTCCTATTCTTTGCAGTTATCCAGCTTAAGACTTCGTTGGCTTTTCTATGCGTGTTATTTTTCTATCTGAGAAAGAAATCCTGCTGTTCTTATCCATCATATTGTTTGTACTTCTTTGTGTATGTGAGAATGTTATTTATTCAAACATCTTCAGTAATGTGCTTTCCCATATGAACTATTTTAAGATACAAAGAGATGGATCTCAGTAATTTGTATACCAACATTGTTAGAACAAAACGTGTAGCTCACCATGCCACATGCCCCCATCCAATACGCATGTGTTCTGCAACCTCCCTGTCAAGTACTCAGACAGCCTTGGTTTGATCATACCTGAGGACTACTTACAATACAGGAGGCCCACTACTCTACGTGGCTGAGGTTATTGGAATGAATCTCCTTCTGTTGCGCTCTCATGGCCTCCCAGTCAAGTCCATATCCTGATACTAGTTCTGCCCGGGGAACCCAGAAGAAATGGGATTCCATTTCTATACAGCAACTCTTCACACATGGGAGGCAACTGAGTGGTCTCTCCTGACATTGCCCTTCCTCATATCCACCTGGCACCTGATGATGCAGCCCTGCTTAGTTCTGGCTCTTTTCTCCTGTGTATTCTTGGTTTGTCTAGGCCTGTATTACACATTGTCCCTAGACATGGTCTGATCAGAATTGAGTAGAGTGGGAGGCTTATTAATTGTTTTGATACTTTACTTTCTTGATGAACCTACTATGTAAATTCAATGCAATCTGTGATCAGATTCATTTTGGTAAACAGTCACTTCACTTTCTTAACTCGGAGCTGTGAAAATATGGTAAAACACCTAAGGATTTTTCACCCGTGTAGCTATGAAAACATGTCTCCCATGGGTTTATAAATTATCTTCCAGAATCTATAACAATAAAAATGGAATATGGTTTTAAAGTTTCATCATATCCATCAATACACAAAAGGTTGTGTGAAAATACATCTTTTGAATTTGTTTTGGAAGGATATCCGAGTAAGTTTTTGTTTGTTCCAGCAATGTTGAAAAATACATTTTCCGTGTGCATCAAAAGTATGGCTACTTAAAATGGGGGAAGGACTACCTTAGAAACAGGTCATCTGCCTGGGTTGATAATTACATTTTCAAGGTGAGCCTGGGAGTGATGCAATCAAGACTGAGAGGAACACATGTAGCATCTGACTCTCCTTTTTTCACCAGACTATGAACATCCTCTGTTCTCTCCATTGCTTCCCTGCTCTTTGACTAAAAGCTGTTTGGGGAATTGTGTTACTGAGCTCATGCTTGCCTTGTTTAAATGAGGAATCAGTAAGGCAGATCACATGTGGGCACTTGGAAGGAGAGGATGACTCAGACTCGCTAGGTCTTCAGCTCTTGCTAGATCGATACCCATTGCAGCAAGGTAACTATTGACTTGGGATTCATGGTCATAAACACCATTTGTCAGCCTTCCAGGGAGAAGAGCCCCATGCCCAGCCTGTAGACTGACTCACTCCTGTGATTAGTCCTGCCCATCTAATTGTTGGCTTATTATCCAGGCTTTTAGACCATAGTCACCTGTGAGAAGCAGTGAAATGGGGAAATGAGTCCATATTATAGGCCTAGTACTGTGGTAGCTCTCCTGTTGTCACATTTATTGGCAGGTGCCATGTGCTGAGTTTGGTATAGAATTTTGAAATGACATAGTTTCTGCCTTAAATCAGTGAACATATTAAGGTTTAATGATCTTTTACCAAAGAAAAGATCCTATCCCAGATAAAAGACAATGTATCACTATGAAAGTAAGATTATACTTCCTAGCTATCTCTCTCTAACCCTTTCAGTTTTCCGAGGATCTGTTCTACCATGATATTGGATTGGGCTGCTAGTGGGAAAAGGTAAAGCATTCTGCTACAACACTGTCTTGTTTGCAATGAGTTTAAATTATTGTGTATGTTTGGATAGATTCCACCTTTTAGTCTTAGTTGAATGCATGACAGTGCACTTGGGGCAACGTGTAGAGCAGGGCAGCCCTCTCCAGGGATGTGCTCCTTCCTTCATGTCTGCCATCTCTGCACCCTGTCTGTATCAGAAAGGGCATGATGCCCTCTCTATGGAATGTCACATTGTACATTTATGCCTGTTTCCAGTAAGCCTTTGGGTCACTGCAGTTACAGGAACAAGTCTTTCTGGCTCCGCCATGTAAATAAATAGCTCCTGGTGTTTCAGAGGCTCATCAATCATGGGTGTCTAACCCCCATACATTGGGGTTTTGCTCTGACTGTGGTAGGGCACAATTGTTCCTCACCCTCCTCACTAATTCTGCCCTTTTCTTCCATTACTTCTAGTATGGTGTTTGCATAAAAGGACAGAAATAACATTTGATTGCTCCTAAATCTTTCAGTGAGCAGTGCTATAAAGGGGCAACATAGTTTTACATTTCAGAATTGGTGTGAAGGTCATCATTCTGTCTCCTCTTGGTATCAAGGAGCTATCTGCCTGCAGGGTTAGAAGATGGCCTCCTTCGAAGAGCCTACATTTTGCCTTGTCATTTTTGCAAAGATGAATATGCATGAGCATCTCCCAAGAGCCTCTGAGAGAATTGCTAGGTGGAAGGTAGAGACACCCAGTCACCAATGTCCTCTGAAGAAAAGATAAGATGAGAGAGTGAGCAGCTGCTTAGATAAGATACATTAAGCTGATATTAAAAAACATCAAATTGTAAGGCTCAGGCCAGAACTGATTTAGGGAGTTCAAGAAACTCTATACCTGATTTGGTGCAGTAAACCCCAAAGTCACTATGAAGAATTAGTTAAGCTCTCTTGTTCTTCCTGCATTTATTTTCCTTGATCCTATTAAATTTTTTCTTCAATTTGTTGAGACACAGGTGTATACTGATCCCAGCAGCTCATTGAATATCTGAAACTCAAGTTTCTTATAAAAGAGCTAAATGAAAGTCCTACATCACTGCCTTAAATTTATATTGTCTGACCCCTTATGTTCAAGAAAGTATCTGGAATTGCTTTGATTTAGAGAAAAAAAAATAGAAAAATTGAGATCTATTGTATTACCCCTCAGGGTCACTGAAGATTTAGTATAGCAATGTGGTTCATTCAGACATTGCCTATTTACTGAGCATATACTATGGGGCAGGACTATGATTAGTGCTAGGGAATACAGCTGTGGAGCGTTTATGAGGTAGGTGGAAGATAAAGACACATAAGTGACGATTGTAACATATGGCAGTAAGTGTAACCCTTTTGAAGACAAGGACTATTTTCGTGATGATTTTTAATACTGTACTTCTTCCCAAACCAGGATATCATGGAGATGTTTTATGAACTGTATGATTGATGGCAGCACAGAATCTTTGATTTTGTCAATGGCACTTGATTGGATGCCATAATGAGTGCTGCAAATAGAATCGAAAGAACTTCAATCCATTAAGGAAATGTTTGTCAAAGTCAAAAGGAGGTTTGGCAAGGATGAACTAGTGTTTTACTGAAAGGCACAGATTAATACATATGAAGGATAGCAAGGACTTTTCTCATAGGTACTCTCCCTTAAACCCCAGTCTCCAATGAGCCTTTCAAACACCTACTACATGCCCTGCATAATACATGGGGAGACTTTACGTACTCAGGAAATTATCCCTGATGCCAGGATGAGGCTAAATAATGGCATAGTCAGAGTTTTATTTAAGGCCCAAGTTAAAGTTTGGAGGTGCTAGTGTTTTCCCCTGTGTGTGTCCTTACTATAGCAATGGAATTTATTAGGTATATATTAAGCACCTACTACATGAAAAATTCATGCACTCTTAACCTTACAACCTACTAGGAGAGAATTGTGTATACATCCAATTTTACACAAGGAAGAACTAAAGAAATGCTGTGAAAGGGGCACAATTATTTTATTGCAGTGCAAGGGAGCAGGAATTGACTCTGAATAAAGCAAGCACGAAAGGCCATGTGAAGAGCTGACATTTGAGCTGCACCTTAAGGCAATATCTCAGCACATAAAGCAATGAATTCCTTCCTGGGAATCATCTGATGAAAGCTGAAGACACAGGTAAGGGCATGGAGTGTGAGGGCATGTGAGTGTGTCAGCAGGACAAGATTTGGAAGGGAGAATGTGGTGGGACATGATGGTGAGAAGTCAAGGTGGGACCATGTCATCATAAGAATTCTGAAATTCTTCCCATAGGCAATATGAGATCATTGAAGCATATCAGAAGGGAAGCTTTTGTGTTTCATGAAACTCCTGTGGAAGCAAAGTGAAGGATATATTCGAGGTGGAAGAGTCTAGGGCACGGGAGAATAGTTATGAAGTCATTATAACCTCATCATTCTGAGAAGGTGTAGCCTGAAATAAAGCTAGGGTGGTCCTTATTGACAACTAAAGAAATAGAGATGAGCTCCAGCTGGTTGAGGAAGTTTGGTTTGAGTAGAATTAGAGTTGGATAGAGGTGAGTTAGCTTCTCGCCTCACCTGACATATAAAGGACCCACCACCTCAAGAAGGAAACAGAACTTCACATTTATATCTGGGACAGATCCTGTGTTGAATCCAATAACTTAAAAGTACCATGCTTTTGAAAACTTCCTCTTTTCCTAAAGTAATAGCTTGTATTATTCTAAGTGTTGTTTTCTTTTTCTTTCTTTTTTATTATGGGTCATATAGGACATTGATTATTGCTGTTATTATTGTAATTCTTAAAATTACATTTTCTTTGAATCATAAATCAATGGATTCTCTTCCCTCAAGGCACTTCTTCTATTTAAAGAGCCAGATCGATTTTTACAGGATATGCCAACAATAAATCTTTGGGTCTTATTTTTTTTCCTCCTGAAGACTGTGGATCAGGATTATTATTATCATTATTTATTATTTATTGAGTGCTGTCAGTAGGCTCAGCAGTATACAAATATAAATGGATAAACATCATCATTAAATCTGTTTCCAAAAGGAGCAGGTGTTTATCATGAAAGAAAGTATTTGAATTACCAAAATAATGCCCATTAGTGGTTTTCATTTCCTGGAAAATATTGTCTTTGTGGTCATTCAACTCCTGCGGCATTTTGGGTGGAAGAAATGGGGCGAGCTCTCCTGTCTGGCTTGTTTCCAAGTTGGAAATTATTTCTGCTCTTTGAAAGTTGTCCATGATTAAATCACAATAGCTTTAGCTTGATACCTTTCAAAGTTTTCTCTTTATTTGTGATTCAAACAAAGCCCAGGTCACTTCTTCAGGGAGGACACTTTTACTTGCTTCTCTTGGCCAAGTGAAAGAGGCCAGCCCATCCAAGGGCTACCAACCATGAGTTAGAAAGAGACATGTTCTAATCATGTGCAACGTTGAAGGAATATTGTAGTAGGTTTTTTTTTTATCTTCCCACCTCTTCAAGTGATACCACTCACAAAAATGCACATTACCATTCATTTATGTCAGATTAAGCAGTATCTGTGCATCCATGGAGTCATTTTTCTAGTAAACTCTTCTATGTTCTCTGTCAGTAGAAAAGAAACACAAGCCCAACAAACCAGCCATTTTTTCCAATCTCTATTTTAGCAATTTGTATAAACTCATCCCAAATGCCATGTTAGCAAGAGTTAAAAAGAAAAAAAGAAAAAGCAGACACAACTAATGTGGTTGATTTGAGGTTACCAAGCAATTATAGCAATCACAACCAAAACTGGTTTTGTGTTAAGCATTTTGCAAGGTACTCTCCCTTATTATCTCAATTGATATTCACAAGAATACTGGAAAGAAAAGGAGGAAGATTTAGCATCTCAACTGTATGGAAGAGAAAACTGAGACTCAGAGAGGTTAAGCTACTTGCCAACAACTAAATAGCCAAGATGTTGCAGAAATTGAAGCTCCATTCCTTCTTAGCAATTATAATTGGAAAAGACTAAGTAAAGGACAAAGAACAGTCAAGCAGGAATAATAACAAAAGAAATGCAAGGGTTATAGTTGATCTTCAGAAAGTGAGCACCAGCAGCAAGGGCAGCATAATTGCTGAGCACATGATTGCAAACATCCTCTAGATCTATGCGTAAGCTGTTGGGCTAATAATCACAAACAACTTACATCTGTTTATCTTCTAGAAGTAGATAAAATCCACCTCATTTATATATTATGACCTGTGTTGGGAAGTGGACTCATTTGTAGATAGATCTATCAATCTGCGTATGAGCTTCTTTCCCTGTCCAAATTTAGAAAACCATCCAGGGTCTCTAAATGATTGACTCTAGCTTCAGAAGATAAAACCTTTTGAACCAAGAAGGGAGGGACTCTGCTCCTTTATCTGCTTTTCTGTATGAATAAAGCCAAGCACTTACATGTGCATTTTGTTCTTTCGAACAATATTTAATGAGCACTTACTATGGGTGGTGATGTTTCATTGTTCTTTTTTAAAATTGGGTTTATCTCAAAACAATATATCTTGAAATTTGCCTCAGGACTAAACAATGGACAGTTGTAGTGGGGCTGTTTAGCTTTAGGGTTTTCTACACTCTGAGAAGCAAACTGACTACTCACTAAATGTCTTGCTCATTTACAAATATGGCCAATAACTGTCCATAGGATTCGGCCTTCAATAATATATTGTCATATATAATATTGCAGGAGGTAAGAAATACAAGGATATTTTCATTCTTTGGTACAAATATGGAAATTATTTTGTCTTAATGATTTCTAATGTGTGGAAATATACATCTACCAGTCTAAGTTGTCACCTATAAAAGAAAGCAAAAGGAAAAGAACTCCTACAACTTCCTAAGAGGATGACAATCCAATTTTAAAGAAATGATCAAAGAATCTGCATAGACATTTCTTTGAAAAAGACAAGAAAATAGACAACATGCACATCAATTTTCAGTATCACTAGGGAAATAAAACCAAAATCACAATGAGGTATCACCACACACACCCACTAAGATGGCTATAATAAAAAGATACATAATAATAAGTGTTGGTTGGGATGTAAAGAAATTGGAAATAAAATAATATCATATTATAAAATAGTACAGTTTTTTTTCAAAAGTCTGGTCCCATCTCAGAAGTTTGAGTATCGTCTTCATATTGCTCAGCAATTGCATTGCAAGTCATATGCCCCGGGGAAAGGACAGCATATGTCCACATGAAAACATTTATACCCACATTCATTGCAGAAGTATTCATAACAGTCCCAAATTGCAAACAATCCTAAATGCTCACCTGCTTTATGGATAAATGGATGTATGGATAAATAAAGTATAATATACATATTATTAATGGACTGTTACTCAGCTGTAAAAAATAAAAGTACATGTATGAATTTTGAATACATCAATACTAAGTGAAAGAAGCTAGTCATAAAAAGTACAAATCATATAATTCATATATATGCAAAGTCCAGAAAAGGAATATCTAGAGAAAAAGGAAGTATATTAGTTGTTGCCAAGGCTAGGGAGATAGATTGGGAGGTGATAGCTAAAGGGTACAGGATCACTTTTAGGGAGCGATGAAAAATGTTCTAAGTTCAATTGTGGTGGTAGTTGTATAACACAATGAAGAAACTAAAATCTACTGAATTGAACACTTCTAATGGGTGTTGTATCTTATATGAATTATATCTCAATAACACTGCAGCAAATAAATTAATGGAAGAAAGGGAAGAAGGGAGGGAAAGAGGGAAAAAAAGAAGAAAAGAAAGAACAAAAAGAAAGAAGGAAGGAAAAGAAGAAGGCGACAGGAATTCATGGTGATGGTGATTCTGAAATATCACTAGAGAAGTTTTGATGCCCATCAATTCACTTTTCCCTTGTTCTTCTTTCCATGCCTTAGAATGGCTCTGGAAAAGATATCAATTATGTTTGCAACATGCTGTCTTGCAAGATGGAACCAGGCCTGTATGCAGCTTTTCATCTTCTGCTTCCACTGGGAAATTTTAGATGTTGGGAATTGATGATAGCTTAAAGCAAATTCCCAGCTGGTCACAGCGTGTTTGGACTCTGGCTTTCAGGATTGGAATACATCAAGAACATTTGTATTTTCTGCTGTCTGTAAGATTATATTTTTATTGATCCTGCTTGCCTGTGACCAATGGGAACTATATGGAAATGATGAAGCCATTTGAAACAAAAACTTAGAATCTGGTGAAAATAAAATCAGGAAGAACAAAGCATCTGTGTAGAATCTGCTCAATACAAGGCAGCAACCACTCATTGATTTCCCTGTTGAATTAGAAGACTATTTAGTTGCTCTAGTTGTAAACAGCCTCCAGGGATAGCGATGAAGTAACTATGGCTTCTTCTTCCTCTTTTTTTTTAGCAATTTCTTACACAACTGGTTCCTCTGGGAATCAGCCATGAATTGATTGAACCTTACCTGGTGAATGTTCTCTAATTTATATTAATATGCTGGTGGTATATTATATGAAAAAATAGCCAACAGATACAATGGCTGAGGAGGTGGGATAAGATGGGGAATTTTGAAACCCAGTATAGCCTCCAGTTAGACCAAATACCCAATATTCTGAGGTTTTCTAAAGCAAAAGGGATGACCTGAATTTTCAGTATTTTAGCATGATAATGGATACTACATTTATTTACCAAGAAAAGTTTAGCTAGTGTCTTGTATACAATATTTCCTAATGAAGTCTACTTTTCAGGTAAGTGTTAAAAATATAAACTATGCAAAATTGAGAGGAACATTATATTTCTCTGGTCACCAGTGACTATATTATCTAGAGCTTTCTTTCCTGATCTTCAGGAAAATTAGGTCAGATAAGTTGTGTGTGTGTGTGTGCGTGTGTGTTGCTGAAGATCAAAGCTAGATAACTTTTCAGGTCAGCTAAACACATAATACTTACAATGTCTGTGAGAAACCACAGTTTTTTGTTTCTTTATCCAGGTCTTGTTTTATTTATTTATTTAGCAAGTACATATTGAGCGTTTATAATATGTTGGCCACAGTGCTAAGAACTGGGAGTAAAGAAGATTTGTACCATTTTTAGGGATAGAACGTCCCTGCCTTCATGGAGTTTACACTACCCTCATAGAGCAGATACCAGAAAGAAAAGATCCAACAAGTGATTTGTAAAGTCTAAAGATTATACACAGGATGATTTGGTGGAGTAGGGTTGGCTTAAGATGCAGTTTTTCTTTGGGATAGGGGCCAAGGGAAGGCTTCTCCAGAGACAGGAGACATGAGTCAATGCTGGAGAATAGGAGCAAGTCTGTCATTCAAAGCCTTGAGGGATGTAAGAGACAGAAGGAGAGCAAGTTCTCATGCCCCAAGTACAACAGAGCTTTAGGGAACAGAATTAAGACTTGTGACAGAAGTCTAGTAACCAAGTCAGAGAGGGGTGAGATGAAGCTGAAGATGAAGGCAGTAGTGAGTTTATATAAGGTCTTGTAAGACATGGTAGGAGAATGACTTTTATTCAAGAACAATAAAATAGAAAAGGAGTGAAAGAGGAAAATCGCTGTAGCTATTTTGTGGAAGATGAACATCGGAATGAAATTGTTAGCAGAAGAACCACTCAGGAGGCTCCTACATCAGTCAAGTAAGAGAGTACAGGTTGGTGGCTCGGGCAGTGGTGGTGATAGAGCTGAAGAAAAGAAAGCAGATTTAAATACACAAAGAAGATGAAATAGGACATGGTGATGGATGGGAAGTGAGGCGTGAGGGAGGAGAAGGAAATAAGGCTGAGCCCTGCTGGGCGATGGTAGAATAACCACTTAGCCAGAGGAAGAAGAACTAAGAAAGAATAGATACTTTACCTGTTTGTTTGGGGAGGTGGAGCAGTAGGGCTAAGGGTCTAGAGTTGTTTTGGATGTATTTAGTTTGTGCTAGGGTGCCACTAAAAATATCAGTGCAGATAGCATATGGGTGGGTAGCTATACCCAAGTCCATTGCTAAAATGACTTCTACTAGAGTCAAAGTGCAGAAATCAGGCCTAGATCCAGAATGAGAGATGGCAATGAATATATTCAGTGTAAATACATTAATTACGCCAGATCTGAATGCAATACAACCTTATTAATGAGGATAAGTTATAGATCTTTCTTCTATAATTTGGGGGAACACAAAGTACCTTTTTTTTTCTTTTATTATTCATATGTGCATACAAGGCTTGGTTCATTTCTCCCCCCTGCCCCCAAACCCTCCCTTACCACCCACTCCACCCCCTCCCTCTCCCCCCCCAATACCCAGCAGAAACTATTTTGCCCTTATTTCTACTTTTGTTGTAGAGAGAGTATAAGCAATAATAGGAAGGAACAAGGGTTTTTGCTGGTTGAGATAAGGATAGCTATACAGGGCATTGACTCACATTGATTTCCTGTGCGTGGGTGTTACCTTCTAGGTTAATTCTTTTTGATCTAACCTTTTCTCTAGTACCTGTTCCCCTTTTCCTATTGGCCTCAGTTGCTTTAAGGTATCTGCTTTAGTTTCTCTGCGTTAAGGGCAACACATGCTAGCTAGTTTTTTAGGTGTCTTACCTATCCTCATCCCTCCCTTGTGTGCTCTCGCTTTTATCATGTGCTCATAGTCCAATCCCCTTGTTGTGTTTGCCCTTGATCTAATGTCCACATATGAGGGAGAACATACGATTTTTGGTCTTTTGGGCCAGGCTAACCTCACTCAGAATGATGCTGTCCAACAAAGTACCTTTATTAAAGCAAAACAATAGATAGGAAGATTCCTGTTTCTTCCCCATTATGAAATTTCTTCCTCAAATTCTGGAAACTCAGTCTTTGGTATTTCACAAATATTTTAAGACAAGCATATTTTAAAGCAGCAAATACTTTTTTTTTCTATCGCTAGAATTTATGACTTGTTCCTCTTATCTTTCACCTAGTACACATCTCAAACTTTTTTAGTGTATTTCTATTTCTTAAGGAAAAAAACCAAAGATTGTCATGGAGTAGATAACAGGAAGGCAAACTTTAGGGAAGACAAACTGCTTATTCACTGCTCCCCAACAAAGACATTGAGTAAATGACAAAGTGATTTTATATTGAACATTAACCTTCAGAGAAAGAACCAATGGGGAAGACAAAGGTGAAGAGACGTGTGCCCAAAAAACATGGTCCAAATGTACAGTCCTGTTGTACAACATCCAGACAGGAGCTCAATAAAGTCCTAATGATAATTGCAATGACAGTTTCCAGGCAGATAAATTCATTCTTGGTCATTTGCTTAACCTGACCAAAAATAAACCTCTGGTGTATTGACTGATGTCATTTCTTGAGAACCAAAAAGTACTAAGATCTCAAGGTCAGAAGCTAGGTAAAATATTTTCAGACCTTCAGCTGGGATAGAAAGCTTCAAAAGCTGTTTTCTATTATCACCCAAAGGTGATTTCATGTTTGGACAGCATCATGTACCAGGAGCAAAATGACTTGGAAATGTGTCCTGACTCTACCATGTGTCAGCTGTGTGGTCAGGGACAGTTTATTTCATCCTTCTGATCTTCAGTTTCCCACTTCATAAATTGGGAGAAAAATATAAAAACTGATGATAGGTCCATCTGTATAGCCTACTTCATAGGAACATTACAAAGATCCTGTGAAATCAAGGATGTGATAACTCTTTAGAAATTGTACACAAAATTTCCTAAGTGCAGGACTATAGGCTACACTGTACATTGAACAGGGGCTGGTTGTCCCCCAACCCCACCCTTTGTGAGAGCTTTCCAGATTCTTTAAATTTTGTTTACTTCTCTTGACATCTGTCTATACCCCTCTTTTGTGAAGCAGAAGAACATGAGTTGGGGATGAGGTGTGGAATATGAATGGAGTCTAGGTCAGAAATACAGGGAGACTAGGCAAAACTAAGGGACCGAGCAGGGGTCCGAGTTTGGAGCAGATAGCAAATTGGCCCATCATTTGACAGCTTTCATTCTTGCTAGGAATCACCAAGCCTGAAACACACACTTTGGTGGGGTTCTGAAGCTTAACTCTGCCTGCCCAGTGGCTTTTTAAGGAATTCCTGCAAGAACTGACACCCAAGGAATAGCAGCCTTGAGGAATCCATGATTCTGCAATGACTTTCTGTATCACTCAGAGTAGATGGTCAGATCCTAACAGGCCATATCTTAGGAACCCCTCTGCTCCCCCTCCCACAACACTACCACCACCGTTTCCTCTTTGACTTCCTCCCCTGTACCCCCCTTACTTTATTCCAGCCACACTAACTGCCTTGCCATTGTGTGGATACCTTAGACATTCTCTGGCCTCAGAGCATTTGCTATGGCTGTTCTAGAATATTCTTTCTCAAAACTTTGCATGGCTAACTGCTCACCTGCTTCAAATCTTCGCTTAATTGTCACTGTCTCAATGAAGTCTACTCCGAAAATCATATTTAAAATTGCAATTCCCTCCAGCACTAGTCTACTTAATTGACTCCGCTTGAAAACTTTTTTCTAGCTCTTCACACCATCCACCGGGCTGTGTAATTGGCTTACTTATTATGTTATCGATTATTGCTTGGCAGCACCTTGTAAAATAGGACATATGAGCACAAGGATCTTTACCTGTTTTGTTTATGGATGACCAAGCATCTGAAACACCTGGGCATAGTAGACCCTTCATAAATATTCGAAGTATGACTGAGAGCCAAGGTGTCAAAATACAGTGGAATAAGAGCAGTGAGGAAGCAGATGGAAGCCAAGCCCATCTTTATCCTTCTTCTTTGCCCAGCCACCATTTTCCCTTCCTCTCTTTCTTCTACTCTCTCTCATCTCTCCTGTGTCCTATTTTTCACCATTCCGTGTGAGTATCCATTTCAGAGACTACTTGAGTGGGCCCGAAATTAAATAATGGGCTCCTCACTATTAGGTCATAGAAGTGATATTTACAAATAAACATGCGAACACAATACAAGCAAATGAGTTATGTGCCCTTAAAATCTACACTCTGGAAGGCGGAGCTGTGTTCATTGCATGAAGCTTTAAAGTTTTTTTTCTTTTGGAAATACACACATGGCCTGCTGCCTCATCTTTGGCATATTGTCAGAGATAGCAATCATCTTTCCTTTGAAGTGGAACCACTTCTGAGAAGCAAATGACATTGAAAGCCAAGTGTGATGAATGAACTGAGTGGTCAAGCTGGATCATATCTGTTTGAAAGAACTGAAGGTAAGTTTCTGGTTTAAACCTAAGCATGCAATCCTATGTGACCGATTACAATGTCTAGAACCATGTTTGTGCCATCATTGGGATAGGTGCATATGTTAATATTTAGTGCACGGTCTTTTGAGAACTTAATGCAAAAAATTCTCTTTGGTCATCATACTTTCTGCATATATTAATTGTACAAAGGGATTTCATTGAGATATTTCCATACATACTTATAATGCACTTTGATCACACTACCCCTTTATTACTCTCTTATCTCCCATCCCACATCTCCATCCCATTTCTTTTTTTACAATTTTAATGGCTTTCATTTTCATACATGCCTATGATGTACTTTGAACAAATTCACCCTATCACCTTCTCCCTTTCCCCTTCCCCTCCTGTTGATTCCTCCCCTTTTAGATTCATGTTGTCTTTTTCTTTCTCTCTCTCCTTCTTTCTCTCATATATATGATATGAATGATCTAGATTCTGCACATGTGAGAAAACATGTGATGTTTGTCTTTCTGAATTATTTCACTTAGCATGAGGGTCTCCAGTTCCCTTTATATGCTTTATCTAGTCATTATTTTATACATATAAATACTTATTTATATGTATTATATATGTACTTATTGTACTTATATGTATAAATACTTATTATTTTACTTATTATGTTTTATTGAAAACAGATAGCGGTTTCTAAAGAAATTAAAAATAGAACTACCATATGACCCAGCAATCTGTCTTCTAGATGTACAACAACACAGATGAAATCACACCTCCTAAAGATATCTGCACCCCTATGTTCACTGCAGCATGATTCACAATAGCCAAGGCATGGAAACAACTGAGGTGTCCATCAATGCATAAATAGATAAAGAAACTGTTACATATGTGTATCTATATCATAAAAAGATACATGGATATTACTGTTTACCACAACACGGATAGATGTAGATAATATTATGTTATGTGAAATAAGCCAGACACAGAAAGAAATACTGTATGATCTCACTTACATGTTGAATCTAAAGAAAAAAGAAGTCGAATACATGAGTTAGAGAATGAATCAGGGCCTGGAGAGGGAAGGAAATGTGTGAATGTAGGTTAAATGATACAAAGCATGAAATACATATGACGAACAAGTGAAAGGGTCTAATATACAATATAGGGACTATAGTTATTTATCATGCACTGTATTCAGAATTTTTACTAAATGAGATTAGACCTCCTATTACCATAGGGGGAATGAGTAGATTTGTGAGATGATGCTATGTTAATTTGTTTCATTATAGCAACCATTTTACTGTATATGTATTTAGAACATTATGTCTTATACCTTAAATATATATAAAATGCATTTTTAAAAAAGGATTAACCTGGGCATCCATTGCTCATCCCTGTAATCCTAGCTACTTAGGAGACTGAGGTTGGGAGGACTGTGGTTTGAGACCAGCTGGGGCAGAGTGAGGGGTGATAAGCAAGACCCCGTCTCAATCATAGCTGGCCACTTGGCATACACCTGTCATTCCAAGTTACATGGAAGGCTGAAATTGGGGGGATTATAGTTCCAGGCTAGCCTGGGCAAAAAATTTTCACAAAACTCTATCTTAGTGGAATATAGCTGGGTGTGGTGGTATATGCCTGTCATCCCAGTGACTGCAGGAAGTGTAAAGTAGGAGGATCGTGGTCCAGGCCTGCCTGTGCAAAAGGCAAGACTCTATCTCTAAAATAACCACAATAAAAAGAACTGGAGGTGTGGCTCAAGTAGTAGAGTATTTGCCTAGCAAACAGGAAACTCTGAGTTCAAGTCCCAGTATTACCAGAAAAAGCAATCATAAGCTACTTTATGATTAAATTAAATTTCCACATCAATAGGATGTGGAACATGGTAGTAGGAAGACACTTAAGGAATGAGCAATCAAGATCCACCAGACAGGTGCCAAATCAACTGTGAATCATTGTTTTTTAACCTGAATAAAAGAGCATGGGGACCAGAGAACCAAAACATACTACTTTTCTTCCTTTTCATTCCCCACTCTCCATCTTTTTCCACCTTACCCTTTCTTGTGGAGCTTTCATAACAGGCTTAAGCTTCTGGATCATTCTCTGTGGACAACTGTTCTCTAATTCTTCCACCCCCACATCCTGCCCACTTTGTCCTTGTAGGATCCACTGTAGGCGGCAATCTCCTTCCCTGCCTGACTGCAGTATGCAGCAGCCCTCGAAGGAGCCCTGCTGACAGTGAAATAAAGTCAGAAAGCTGTATGAATTTAAGTGGCTTTTCTTCACATTTAGGACTGCTATTACAGTGTTGATGGTTGGTAATAAAAGACCTTTTAGTGTGGGAAATAAAATAATCTCATACAAACACAAATGGGCATGGACAATGATTATCCTAATGTAATTGGAGAATGAACTCTGATTATGGGTGTCAGTTCTTGCCTTTCTTAAGGTATTTTAGGGCTAATCTAGTGATTGATAGATTGACACTCTTTGTAAAGTGTGAAGTTTATCATTAATATGCAGTACCACTTACATTTGGCTTCTCTGTGCCCAACAATTTTTTGAGGTTTAAAGCTGCATCGACAATGTTGAAGTTTCCAAAATTTTTCTGCAGCTACGATAGAGTCAAGATTGGTAGAAAATCAAACTGATAGTCAAACAAAATACCCCTATGCCAACATGTGCTCACCACTCCTTCAGACTTCCAAGGGAAATGAAAAAAACCACATTTAGGATGGCACCATTTAGAATGAGACTAGAAAATGTCCTGTGGGAACAATCCTCTATTTTTCAGAACAGTAATTTATCTGCCTAGAAGAAGGCTGCAATTTATTCTGGGTAATGTCATTGCCCTATGTTAAAGAACATGTGGTTAAAAACATATTTGCTGAAATTTAATAAGTGCAGTCAATACGTCTTCTGTGAATAGCTCCCTATTTGCTAACAGAGATCTACTGTCCTACTGAACTGAAGTAGATTTCCCTGTCTTAATGACTTTAACTAGATAGTTAATTTAATGGACCTGGCTTTTATAGATCTGCCAATGGCAATTTTTATTGTACATAATGGAGGCTAGCAGAATGCACTCCATCTAAGAGGCAGACGTTTCTGCAATGCCCAGTCTTGCTCCCCAAGCTATCATGGCTGCTCACCTTCTTCCTTGCACATAGAAAATTCTCTCCTTCAGTCAGACATAGTTCATTCCCTACCCCATCCCCATGAGAAGTCAGCACCTCTTCCTACGACTTCTTGAACATCACATTTTCTTTCCTTTTGCTCTAACAGCCACCAACTTCTCCCATTTTGCGTCACATTCATCGGGGTACGTACCCAAACATCGAGTGGCATCTTATTCTAAAGCAGGCTCTTGGTCAGTGCTGAGCAAGTTAGCAAATAGGTAAACATGTGGCAAATAGGTGAATAGGTGACTGCAGATGCTGGGCACTCAACCTAACATAACATCTTTCAGTCCTCTGGCTTCTGCTCCAAGATCAAGGTCTCCACTGAAGCCAGTTGCCTTCCCTATATGGTCAACCTCAGATTGTCTCTGCTGAGCTAGAGAACTACACTGAATTGTTTCAGACATGATGATAGGATTGTGGGGCATACATAAATGAGCCTCAGATGAGAACCAGTTATTCATGTCTCAATAGGAGTGAGAGGAGACACAGGCAGAATTTCAAACCAAGGCATTTGGTTAGAGTGTGATGTGAAGGAAATATTCTGAAGTTCTCTGGAGCTCTTTAAGTGTTTATTTCTCTTTAGGGCATGAGTTTCTCTCAGGTTCATGAGCTGAACAGCTCATTTTGGCAGCACAGCACACTGTCTTTTAATTTTACTGATGTGTTTTGAATGTTTGTCTAGCATTTCCAAAACCATCATGAGTACCTTGAAGGCAAACTCGAGCCTGATAATTCTTTGTATCTCTTAAAATAACATGACCATGATCTCACATATAGTACATTCTCAAAAACCTTAGTTAAAGTTTGTCAGTGTAGTACATCCTTAAAAATGAATGAAAAGGCTGGGTTGTGAATGGTTTTTATGGGTATGGTACATATCTCACAGTAGTTAGAAGAAAATATTTTACAGATATGAGATAATAATTCAGCCATCCTGCAGAGTCTTATTTCTCAGCTTGGAATCCTGCCACAGCAGAGTGTTTTTTCTTTAGGAAATTCTACGGGTTCCTAAGAGTCTTCATGGATTGAAAAGTTGTGCTAGTCAGTGAAATGTAACTTTGTGGAATGAGATTGGATTTAGGACACAGTTTGAGATTAAGTGTTTTTTCTCTCTCTCTCTCTCTCTGCCTTATCCAGCAGAAACCATGCAGCCTATGTGTGTTTTCTATTTTCTTTTGGCAGAATCCAAAAGATTTAGCTCAAAAAATTCATTTTTTTCTACAGTTTCTTGCCTATCTAGAATTTCCGTAAGATTGGGATTCATGAGATTTTCTTTTCTATAGATATTTGTAGGAGAGATTTGGATGTACAGGAAGTTATATTAATTTATTTCATTTTGAGCTAACAATGGTCCCATAAAACCTCTACTAGCCCACCTCAAATAGTGGTGTAGACGAAATTGGCATATCATCAATCTCCCTGGCACATTTGTGTCCTTGCTTTGGCTGGTGGTGGACTAGATCGGCCCTGTGAATTGGTGAGAGGCTCCCTCATGGTGCATTTGGAGAAAGATTATCTTTTTTCTCTGAAAGAATAGGCATCTGCGACCAACCGTTCTCCATTTCTGTCATATATCTCTCCTTGAGTTTCTTCATACTCAGTAACATGGGGCTTTCTAAACCACTATGTTTATATCCACTCAACCAGGAACTCAGTTTGGTATGTCACATTGTCTTCTTTGTAGGTGAACTACCCTTTGGCATCTTGGCTCTGGCTTTCTCACTTTCCAACAGGTGGCACTGCCATGCTCAGTGGTTCCTAGCACCTGACATTCTTGCTGGTGTTTTCTCATCCCTCCTTCAGAGCTAGGATGAAGGGGTATTCTCCTAGGCTGGGCATCTAGTTGGCTGCCTTCTTTAGCAAGAGGATTGTGTCTTCTTTTCTTCCTGCTATGTTATCCTCAGAGGGCATGACTAGCAGTCAGCTGGCAACTGTGTTAGCCTTGGGCTGCTTTTAATAAGAAAGAATGAGAGATCTGTTTAGCTTAGATAAGTGCACAAACTATTGCTGCATCTCTTCTTTATGTTTTAAAAAAAGTTTGAGGTGTTTCTAGCAACAGAATAACAAGAAGTCAAAGGAATGGCTAATTTTTTGGTAACATTTTAGCATGATTTCAACTATAGGAGATTAGCCATCTCTCAGAAGGCTAGTAGCTCAAAAAATTCATTTTTTTCTACAGTTTCTTGCCTATCTAGTATCTTGCAAAGGAAGCTTCCTTTTATTTCTGTTACATGGATTTTCTTCTGTGAGGCACTGAAGATATGCCATCAACTGAGAGCAGTAAGATTATCTAGCTTTAGGGGTGACATCACATTTTGTCTTGAAAATACCAAATATTAGCCATCTACAGGGAAGAAACAAAGGAGCATTAACAGCACTGTTCAAAGCGGGCACACCTGCTTCTTTTCAGGGCCAAGCTTGGCCCTGTTGAAGGCAGATCGGATGAGAAGCTGAGCCTCTAGGGACAAGGCTGTACAAGACGGTACTCTGCCAGCTATGAGGTGGCATGGCATTGGGAGGCCCTCCAATTACTTTGCTTAGGGATCGGTACTAGGCTGTTGCCTTTTGAAGATGGAACTTTGAGAAAGGGCTAGTGAAGAATGGGAAATATATCCAATTCATGCAAATCCTCACTGTACATGTGAGCACATGGATTAGTAATGCATCTTGGTAGCTTTCTGCCAATCATATCCTTTCTCCAAATTGAGGACTCAGGGGACATTGACAAGTGCAGTGTCAAACAGAGGTATTTCTGAGGAGGAGGGAAGGACCTCCCTAGAGGTTAGTTTTGGCACTCATGGTTCAGAGCACAAATGGACATTTGCTCCTGCAGAATAAAGATGTAATTGATGGAGAAAGGTTGCCATTCCCCAACCCATACCATTTTTTTTTCATTTTTCTTTTATTATTCATACGTGCATACAAGGCTTGGTTCATTTCTCCCCCCTGCCCCCACCCCCTCCCTTACCACCCACTCCACCCCCTCCCTCTCCCCCGCCAATACCCGGCAGAAACTATTTTGCCCTTATCTCTAATTTTGTTGTAGAGAGAGTATAAGCAATAATAGGAAGGAACAAGGGTTTTTGCTAATACCACTCTTGGGGATATACCCAAAAGACTGTTACTCCAGAGGCACCTGCACATCCATGTTTATTGCGGCACTATTCACAATAGCCAAGTTATGGAAACAGCCAAGATGCCCCAGCACTGACGAATGGATTAAGAAAATGTGGTATCTATACACAATGGAATTCTATGCAGCCATGAAGAAGAACGAAATGTTATCATTCGCTGGTAAATGGATGGAATTGGAGAACATCATTCTGAGTGAGGTTAGCCTGGCTCAAAAGACCAAAAATCGTATGTTCTCCCTCATATGTGGACATTAGATCAAGGGCAAACACAACAAGGGAATTGGACTATGAGCACATGATAAAAGCGAGAGCACACAAGGGAGGGGTGAGGATAGATAAGACACCTAAAAATCTAGCTAGCATTTGTTGCCCTTAACGCAGAGAAACTAAAGCAGATACCTTAAAGCAACTGAGGCCAATAGGAAAAGGGGAACAGGTACTAGAGAAAAGGTTAGATCAAAAAGAATTAACCTAGAAGGTAACACCCACGCACAGGAAATCAATGTGAGTCAACTCCCTGTATAGCTATCCTTATCTCAACCAGCAAAAACCCTTTTTTTTTCTTGTTCCAGATCTTTTTTTTTTTTTCATTTTTCTTTTATTATTCATATGTGCATACAAGGCTTGGTTTATTTCTCCCCCCTGCCCCCACCCCCTCCCTTACCACCCACTCCACCCCCTCCCTCTCCCCCGCCAATACCCGGCAGAAACTATTTTGCCCTTATCTCTAATTTTGTTGTAGAGAGAGTATAAGCAATAATAGGAAGGAACAAGGGTTTTTGCTGATACCACTCTTGGGGATATACCCAAAAGACTGTTACTCCAGAGGCACCTGCACATCCATGTTTATTGCGGCACTATTCACAATAGCCAAGTTATGGAAACAGCCAAGATGCCCCAGCACTGACGAATGGATTAAGAAAATGTGGTATCTATACACAATGGAATTCTATGCAGCCATGAAGAAGAACGAAATGTTATCATTCGCTGGTAAATGGATGGAATTGGAGAACATCATTCTGAGTGAGGTTAGCCTGGCTCAAAAGACCAAAAATCGTATGTTCTCCCTCATATGCGGACATTAGATCAAGGGCAAACACAACAAGGGAATTGGACTATGAGCACATGATAAAAGCGAGAGCACACAAGGGAGGGGTGAGGATAGATAAGACACCTAAAAAACTAGCTAGCATTTGTTGCCCTTAACGCAGAGAAACTAAAGCAGATACCTTAAAGCAACTGAGGCCAATAGGAAAAGGGGAACAGGTACTAGAGAAAAGGTTAGATCAAAAAGAATTAACCTAGAAGGTAACACCCACGCACAGGAAATCAATGTGAGTCAATGCCCTGTATAGCTATCCTTATCTCAACCAGCAAAACCCCTTGTTCCTTCCTATTATTGCTTATACTCTCTCTACAACAAAATTAGAGATAAGGGCAAAATAGTTTCTGCTGGGTATTGAGGGGGGGAGCGGGAGGGGGTGGATTGGGTGGTAAGGGAGGGGGTGGGGGCAGGGGGGAGAAATAAACCAAGCCTTGTATGCACATATGAATAATAAAAGAAAAATGAAAAAAAAAAAGATCTGGAACAAGAAAAAAAAAGGGTTTTTGCTGGTTGAGATAAGGATAGCTATACAGGGAGTTGACTCACATTGATTTCCTGTGCGTGGGTGTTACCTTCTAGGTTAATTCTTTTTGATCTAACCTTTTCTCTAGTACCTGTTCCCCTTTTCCTATTGGCCTCAGTTGCTTTAAGGTATCTGCTTTAGTTTCTCTGCGTTAAGGGCAACAAATGCTAGCTAGATTTTTAGGTGTCTTACCTATCCTCACCCCTCCCTTGTGTGCTCTCGCTTTTATCATGTGCTCATAGTCCAATCCCCTTGTTGTGTTTGCCCTTGATCTAATGTCCGCATATGAGGGAGAACATACGATTTTTGGTTTTTTGAGCCAGGCTAACCTCACTCAGAATGATGTTCTCCAATTCCATCCATTTACCCGCGAATGATAACATTTCGTTCTTCTTCATGGCTGCATAAAATTCCATTGTGTATAGATACCACATTTTCTTAATCCATTCGTCAGTGCTGGGGCATCTTGGCTGTTTCCATATCTTGGCTATTGTGAATAGTGCCTCCAGAGGCAGGTGCCTCTGGAGTAACAGTCTTTTGGGTATATCCCGAAGAGTGGTATTGCTGGATCAAATGGTAGATCGATGTCCAGCTTTTTAAGTAGCCTCCAAATTTTTTTCCAGAGTGGTTGTACTAGTTTACATTCCCACCAACAGTGTAAGAGGGTTCCTTTTTCCCCACATCCTCGCCAACACCTGTTGTTGGTGGTGTTGCTGATGATGGCTATTCTAACAGGGGTGAGGTGGAATCTTAGTGTGGTTTTAATTTGCATTTCCTTTATTGCTAGAGATGGTGAGCATTTTTTCATGTGTTTTCTGGCCATTTGAATTTCTTCTTTTGAGAAAGTTCTGTTTAGTTCACATGCCCATTTCTTTATTGGTTCATTAGTTTTGGGAGAATTTAGTTTTTTAAGTTCCCTGTATATTCTGGTTATCAGTCCTTTGTCTGATGTATAGTTGGCAAATATTTTCTCCCACTCTATGGGTGTTCTCTTCAGTTTAGAGACCATTTCTTTTGATGAACAGAAGCTTTTTAGCTTTATGATGTCCCATTTATCTATGCTATCTCTTAGTTGCTGTGCTGCTGGGGTTTCATTGAGAAAGTTCTTACCTATACCTACTAACTCCAGAGTATTTCCTACTCTTTCTTGTATCAACTTAAGAGTTTGGGGTCTGATATTAAGATCCTTGATCCATTTTGAGTTAATCTTGGTATAGGGTGATATCCATGGATCTAGTTTCAGTTTTTTGCAGACTGCTAACCAGTTTTCCCAGCAGTTTTTGTTGAAGAGACTGCTATTTCTCCATCGTATATTTTTAGCTCCTTTGTCAAAGATAAGTTGCTCATAGTTGTGTGGCTTCATATCTGGGTCCTCTATTCTGTTCCGCTGGTCTTCATGTCTGTTTTTGTGCCAGTACCATGCTGTTTTTATTGTTATTGCTTTGTAATATAGTTTGAAGTCAGGTATTGTGATACCTCCTGCATTGTTCTTTTGACTGAGTATTGCCTTGGCTATTCGTGGCCTCTTGTGTTTCCATATAAATTTAACAGTAGATTTTTCAATCTCTTTAATGAATGTCATTGGAATTTTGATGGGAATTGCATTAAACATGTAGATTACTTTTGGGAGTATCGACATTTTTACTATGTTGATTCTACCAATCCATGAGCATGGGAGATCTCTCCACTTTCTATAGTCTTCCTCAATCTCTTTCTTCAGAAGTGTATAGTTTTCCTTGTAGAGGTCTTTCACATCTTTTGTTAGGTTTACACCTAGGTATTTGATTTTTTTTGAGGCTATTGTAAATGGAATTGTTTTCATACATTCTTTTTCCGTTTGCTCATTGTTAGTGTATGGAAATGCTAATGATTTTTCTATGTTGATTTTATATCCTGCTACCTTGCTATAGCTATTGATGATGTCTAGAAGCTTCTGAGTAGAGTTTTTTGGGTCTTTAAGGTATAGGATCATGTCATCTGCAAATAGGGATATTTTGACAGTTTCTTTACCTATTTGTATTCCTTTTATTCCTTCTTCTTGCCTAATTGCTCTGGCTAGGAATTCCAGTACTATGTTGAATAGGAGTGGAGATAGTGGGCATCCTTGTCTGGTTCCTGATTTTAGAGGGAACGGTTTTAATTTTTCTCCATTAAGTATAATGCTGGCTGTAGGTTTGTCATATATAGGTTTTATAATGTTGAGGAACTTTCCTTCTATTCCTAGTTTTCTTAGAGCTTTTATCATGAAATGATGTTGGATCTTATCAAAGGCTTTTTCTGCATCTATTGAGATGATCAAGTGGTTTTTGTCTTTGCTTCTGTTAATGTGGTTTATTACGTTTATTGATTTTCGTATGTTGAACCACCCCTGCATCCCTGGGATGAAGCCTACCTGGTCGTGGTGAATAATCTTTTTGATGTGTTGTTGAATTCGGATTGCCATTATTTTGTTGAGGATTTTTGCATCAATGTTCATTAAGGAGATTGGCCTATAGTTCTCCTTTTTGGAGGTGTCTTTGCCTGGTTTTGGGATAAGTGTAATACTGGCTTCATAAAATGTGTTTGGCAGTTTTCCTTCCCTTTCTATTTCATGGAACACTTTAAGGAGGGTTGGTATCAGTTCTTCTTTAAAGGTCTGATAGAATTCAGCAGAGAATCCATCAGGTCCTGGACTTTTCTTTTTGGGGAGACTCTTGATTGCTGCTTCAATTTCATTTTGTGTTATAGGTCTATTCAGGTGATTAATTTCCTCTTGGTTCAGTTTTGGATGATCATATGTATCTAGAAATCTGTCCATTTCTTTTAGATTTTCAAATTTATTTGAATATAAGTTCTCAAAGTAGTCTCTGATGATTTCCTGGACTTCCATGGTGTTTGTTGTTATCTCCCCTTTTGCATTCCTGATTCTACTAATTTGGGTTTTTTCTCTCCTCATTTTAGTCAGGTTTGCCAGGGGTCTATCGATCTTGTTTATTTTTTCAAAGAACCAACTTTTTGTTTCATTAATTCTTTGTATGGTTTTTTTGGTTTCTATTTCATTGATTTCAGCTCTTATTTTTATTATTTCTCTCCTTCTATTTGTTTTGGGATTTGCTTGTTCTTGTTTTTCTAGGAGTTTGAGATGTATCATTAGGTCATTGATTTGGGATCTTTCAATCTTTTTAATATATGCACTCATGGCTATAAACTTTCCTCTCAGGACTGCCTTAGCTGTGTCCCATACGTTCCGGTAGGTTGTGTCTTCATTTTCATTGACTTCCAGGAACATTTTAATTTCCTCTTTTATTGCATCGATGATCCATTCTTCATTAAGTAATGAGTTATTTAGTTTCCAACTGTTTGCATGTTTTTTGTCTTTACTTTTGTTGTTGAGTTCTACTTTTACTGCATTGTGGTCAGATAGTATGCATGGTATTATTTCTATTTTCTTATATTTGCTGAAGCTTGCTTTGTGCCCTAGGTTATGATCTATTTTGGAGAAGGTTCCATGGGCTGCTGAGAAGAATGTATATGGTGTAGAAGTTGGATGAAATGTTCTGTAGACATCAACTAGGTCCATTTGATCTATAGCATATTTTAGATCTTGGATTTCTTTATTGAGTTTTTGTTTGGATGACCTATCTATTGATGATAATGGAGTGTTAAAGTCTCCCACAACCACTGTGTTGGCATTTATATATGCTTTTAGGTCTTTCAGGGTATGTTTGATGAAATTGGGTGCGTTGACATTGGGTGCATACAGATTGATGATTATTATTTCCTTTTGGTCTATTTCCCCTTTTATTAGTATGGAATGTCCTCCTTTATCTCATTTGATCAATGTAGGTTTGAAGTCTACTTTGTCAGAGATAAGTATTGCTACTCCTGCTTGTTTTCGGGGGCCATTGGCTTGGTAAATCTTCTTCCAGCCTTTCATCCTAAGCATATGCTTATTTCTGTCGGTGAGATGAGTCTCCTGTAAGCAACAAATTGTTGGATCTTCTTTGTTAATCCATTTTGTCAAACGGTGTCTTTTGATGGGTGAATTAAGTCCATTAACATTAAGTGTTAGTACTGATAGGTATGTGGTGATTCCTGCCATTTAGTTATCTTAGTTGTTTGAAGGTTTGATTGTGTGTACCTAACTTGATGTTATTCTCTACTGTCTTGTTTTTTCTTATCCTGTGGTTTGGTGCTGCCTGCCTTTTCATGGTTAAGTTGGGTGTCACTTTCTGTGTGCAGGATCCCTTGCAGAATCTTTTGTAATGGTGGCTTTGTGGTCACATATTGTTTTAGTTTCTGCTTATCATGGAAGACTTTTATTGCTCCATCTATTTTGAATGATCGCTTTGCTGGGTAGAGCTGGGGTTGAAGTTATTTTCATTCAGTGCCCGGAAGATCTCACCCCATGCTCTTCTTGCTTTTAATGTTTCTGTTGAGAAGTCTGCTGTGATTTTGATGGGTTTACCTTTGTATGTTACTTGTTTTTTCTCTCTTACAGCCTTCAATATTCTTTCCTTAGTTTCTGAACTTGTTGTTTTAATGATGATATGTCGTGGGTTAGTTCTATTTTGATCTGGTCTGTTTGGTGTCCTGGAGGCCTCTTGCATGTGTATGGGAATATCTTTCTCTAGATTTGGGAAATTTTCCGTTATTATTTTGTTGAATATATTACGCATTCCCTTCGCTTGCACCTCTTCTCCTTCTTCGATGCCCATGATTCTCAAGTTTGGTCTTTTGATGGAGTCAGTGAGTTCTTGCATTTTCTTTTCACAGGTCTTGAGTTGTTTAATTAATAGTTCTTCAGTTTTTCCTTTAATTACCATTTCATCTTCAAGTTCTGAGATTCTGTCTTCTGTTTGTTCTATTCTGCTGGATTGGCCTTCCATTTTGTTTTGCAGTTCTGTTTCGTTCTTTTTTCTGAGGTTTTCCATATCCTGGCAGTTTTCTTCTTTATTGTTGTCTATTTTTTGTCCTGAGTTCATTTATCCATTTATTCATTGTGTTCTCTCTTTCACTTTGGTGTTTATACAGTGCTTCCATGGTTTCCTTTATTTCTTCTTTTGCTTTTTCAAATTCTCTATTTTTATTGTCTTGGAATTTCTTGAGTGTCTCCTGTACATTTTGGTTGACCCTATCCAGTATCATCTCTATAAAATTCTCATTGAGTACTTGTAGTATGTCTTCTTTTAAATTATTCTTGTGGGCTTCATTGGGTCCTTTGGCATAGTTTATCTTCATTTTGTTGGAGTCTGGATCTGAGTTTCTGTTCTCTTCATTCCCCTCTGGTTCCTGTACTAATTTTTTGCTGTGGGGAAACTGGTTGCCCTGTTTTTTCTGTCTTCCCGTCATTGTCCTTGGTGTTGTTACTGTCCCTGTACTGTGTGTAATTAAGTATTTTCTAGCTTGTAATAATAACAATGGTAATATTGAGAATGGAAGAGTGAGCTGAGATGGAAAGCAAGAAGTTAAAGAAAAGGGGAAGACAAATATACAGACAAGAGGGAGAAAGCAGAACAAGGTATCAGACAAGAGAGTTTCAAAGGTATAAACAGGGAGTGTTAGTGTACTAATCGACAGTAAGCTGGTCCGCGTCTTCCCAAGCTGTATGGGCGCCGGCCACTGGCGGCCCCGGGGGCCCTCCTCATTTCTCCGTTTAACGTGAAGTGGAGATTCTCTGCGCCAGCTGGAGATGTGGAGGAGTCAAAGTTATGCCTTTTCTCGGTGATTATGCCTGCAAAGTGTGTCTCCAGCGTCTCTCCAAGATTTCACTATAGGAGGGTCGCTTTCTGCTTCCTACCTCTAGCCGCCATCTTGGAATTCTTCCCCATACCATTTTTTAAATTTGATATTTTGAGTTAATTGTACATTCACCTGCTGTTATAGGTGATCCCACGTACCCTTTGCCTGGTTTCCACCACTGGCAGCCTCTTACAAATGATGGTACAGAATCGCAACCAGAATTTGACATTCAAACAATCTGCTCATTTTACTCAGATTTCCTTGCAGTTTTGTGTGTCTTTAGTTCTATGCAGTTTTCCATGTGTGGATTCCTGCATCCAACCCCACAAAGACCCTGTGTTTCCCCTTTCATAAACATACCCAACTCCTTCCTGCTCCCAGTCCCCATTCCTATACCCTGGAAACATGCAGGGTGCTCTCCATTTCTTAAGTTCATCATTTTGAGAGTGTTACAGAAATGAAGTCATACTGTATGCCGTCTTCCAGGATTTGATTTATTTTCACAGAATAATTTCTTTGATGTTTCTTTCATGTTAGTTGTTCCCTGGGTGTCCTAATAGTTCAGTCACTTTTATTGTTGAGTGCTATTCTACAGTGTGGTGTGTCACAGTATGACCATTCACCTGTTGAAGGACAGCTAGGTTGTTCCAGTTTGCTGGTTATCATAAATAAAGTCATACATCACATTTATGTACACATTTTTTATAAAAACTTCTAGGAGAGAAAGATTTTTAAATCCTACTTTCTCTCACACTTTCTTGCTTCTCTGAGCCATACACAATCAGTTCAAGGGCACAACACAGATGTCTTCTCAGACTACGTGTGATGTGATCACGTAGCAGAATCCTCATGATGTTCCTCTATCATGAAGGTCAGCCACTTCCTGCTCATTTCATGGATGGGAAAGCCAAGGCAGGAAGAGCATCTTACTCACAGCCACCTCTCCTGATCAGTATCCTCTCTCCTAGACTGAACTCTTTCTCAGGAGACCTGTGTCCCTCCCATTTTCCTTTCTTGAGTTGAAAGTTCCCCTTCTCTATGGAGAGAGCAGAGAGGGCAATTGTTATGTCCTAGTAATGACCTTGCCCCTTACATATTGTTTGCATGAAAGCCATACATGTTCTGGTTTTAATTGGATTGACACACAGCAAGCTGAGGGGTGGTGACAGGAAGGCAGGATTTGGGAAGGAACAAGACCAGTTCACTGATTGCTGTGCCTGTGTAATCAGCTGGTGAGGTTCTATGCATGACAGTACCTCTCAGTGTTGCCCCAGCCAAGGGCTAGAAGCACTTTCCTCATTAATGGACAGCTCAGCAGCTGGGCAGTGTGAAACCCTGTGAGGCCCACCCTCTAGGCAGGAAGCATGGTGACTCTGGCCCCTTCTCTCCAAGGTGGTGGTGGGAAGGTTAGGGACTGTATGCAAAGGGCTGCACTTGTGCAATTCCTTAACAAAGTTAGTACTCATCACTGCAGCCTCATCCCTAGACCTTTCAGCAGGATGATGGAGCCCGGTCTAGTCATATGGTTACTTTCTTGGGCTTTTGGTGTCCTAAAACAAATGTTCTATTGCTCAAGGCAGCCTTTCACCTGGACTCTGTCTCACCTTTGTTTCACCTTCCACTCCTTCTCAATTCCCCTACTCCACTGCTGTCCCCTGCCACACTTCACAGGGTTACCTGAACATATCTCACCTCTTCTTACAGTATTTATCCTCTACTTGAAATGCTCTTTCCTTTTTACTTCCTCACAAATCTCTAGTTCACCTTCAAGGAAAACAGTACCCCTGTCCTATTGCTATAACAAAATACCTGAGTCTGGGTAATGTAAAGAAAAGAGGCTTACTTATGTCACAGTTCTGAAGGCAGAAAGACCAAGGTCAGATGGCTGCAAGTGTTCAGCTTGGTGAGGGCCTCATGGTAGATAGCATCATAGTGGGAATGTATGTGGAAGAGATCACATGACAAGATTAGAAGCAAGAGACTAAGGAAGGACTAGTCTTGCTCTTTTGTAGCAACGCATTTTGCAGGCACTACCTGGAGTTCTACCAGAACCATGTTAGTCCCTAACTAGGGCAGTGTCCCCCATGACCTAATTGCTTTGCACTATTCTCCACATCTGGTACCCTCCACTGCTTCTCCATATTGCCACATTGGGAAGCAAACTTCCAGCATGAGAACTCTTGGGGACATAGGTAAGCCACATCCAAAGCTTGGCGTCAGGCAACATTAGACTTTGTGGCCCACATACTTTTCTTTGGGCACATAGCATGTCAGTGGTCACAGTCTCTCTTTGTGTGCTTAAAACCCATGAACTCTGAGCTGTTTGATAGCAGAACCATGCTCTCCCTCAACCTCTCAGTGTCCAGTCATGAATTAGGCAGTATTGTCTGCTCAGTGAGAGGTGGAGAAGAAAGAGATTGCCATTTATTGGGGCCTCACACCCTGGACTCCCAAGAGCTGCTGCCTGTACTCAATGTTCTCTTCCTCTCTCCAGTCACATGGAGGGACCTTCTCCATAAGTTTCATGTGGCATCCTTATTGTGGTGTCCTGGGACATCTTTCTAGAGAAGAGGATTTGTTCCCTTTCACAAGGCTCAATTCACTGCCACCTGCCAATCCTCAAACAACCAACTCACCCCCTGGAATGTCTACCACCATCATCACCATGGTGGTGAGCTCCCTTCCCAGGAATAACACCTTTATGATGGTTGCTCTATTTTTTTCATCATTAATTAGTTAACTGTTTCACTTATTGACTAATTGATTTCTCTTAATTTCATTTTGTATCTTCCAGATCTCTATGTGCTTCTCAAGCACTTTACCAAGATATATGAACAAAAATAAAAAATTTCAGGCCAGGTGTGGTGGTATACAACTATAATTCCTGCTTCTCAGGAGAGGTGAAGGTGGGAGGGTCAGGGTATGAGGCTGACCCTGACCAATGCATCATTAGATACTACATGAAAAAACAAACTGAAAACAAAAGGACTAGGTTATGGCTCAGTGGTAGAGCATTTGCCTAGCAAGTGCCAGGCCCTGCATTCAATCTCCAGTACTGCCCAAAAATAAAAAAAATAAGTTTCCTCCAGAACATCTGAAGAGAGAACCTAAGAAAGATGTTAAGCCTGATGACCAGCAGGAAAGCAAATGAAAAGGCTGTGGCCTAGAGGAAAATGGAAGAGATAGATTGGACAGCCATGTGGGAACAATGCTTTTGTCTATTGGAAGAGGTGTTAAATCAGAGTTTCCCTTTTCTGTAGTGACAGTAAGGAGAAGCAATTTAAAATTTTTAATTTTTCTTTGAAACATCTGCATACTGTACATGTGTTTGTATAATCTCTGCATGCTTAAATTAGTCTTCTTTTCTCAGAATCTGAGCAATAATTAACTCAATTATACTTATTAAGCTCCCCCAAGTTATTAGTTAAAATCTCTATGGAAGAATCTGTCTCAATTGAATATTCTTCTTATTTGATCTCTCTGTGAAACCTTTGGCCTCTTCATGTCTGTCCTGCTCATTTGAACACTCTGACTCCTGCTCAGAATGTGTACTGTCCTGAGACTGAAATTCTGCTGCTGAAATTTTGCCTCCATTCCAAGATGCTGTTTCTTTCCATCCTTTTTCTTGCTTTCAGGTGACTATAGCTTATTTCTTCTGACTAGCTTTCAGTCCTCTGGGAGATGGAAAACAGGCTTTTTCTCCATATTTTGCATCTGAAAAGAGTCTAACATATGCTTTTTCACTTTAAAAGAGCAACTTTCTTGGTTGCAGAAGTCCCAGAGGTTGGGCCAGGCTGAGTGGGAAGGTCATGGTCATCCATGCCACTCAGAGCAGTGATTCTGCACACAGGGAGCCTGTGGAGTTGTCTTCCTCCTCAAACAACAATATACACACAGAGTGCTCATGCCCTCTGACCTTCCCTGAACAAAAAGCAAAGAGACTATGCTTCCAAAATGCAGTTTCTCCCTGCTGTCTGTTGTGTCAGGGCTGTGGTTCCCCATGTATGTCTGAGGCCAAAGAGGCCAAGGGACATTTTACCACCTTTGCTTATTAGTATCACATTTATAATTCTAAGGATTTTTGACTTGAAAGTGCTAAGGAACTTGTTCATCTATTGTCATCTGTCGTTGGAGGTGAATACCACACTACCAATCAAAC
This sequence comes from Castor canadensis, assembly GCF_047511655.1. NCBI lineage: Eukaryota > Metazoa > Chordata > Mammalia > Rodentia > Castoridae > Castor > Castor canadensis. Next base: position 164,178,013 of record NC_133387.1, read on the forward strand.
CAAGGCAGAGAACGTATGTATCAACCAAACCATAGTCATTCTGCCTTAAACCTTGGACTCATCTCCTGCTAGTCCTCATTTATTTGGTGTGGCTCAGAAGAACAGAGACATCCTGAAAATGGCCAGATGGCACCCACTCGCCAGCCTCCCTTCCTCTTTTTCTTCCTTACCAAGTAAATGAAAATCTGCACTAACGGATTTTTAATGTTTAATTTGATGCTTTGATATCAAATTTCAGAGCCATTTCCATGAGTGTGTGGTGCTGATTCCATAATGAGATTCTACATGTATTGTAGCAGCTGTAAAAATCTGTAGACATTACTGTAGCACCTATCTTGATGGACATTTCCTTGGGTATTTCTGAGATGCCCAACTCTTTGGAGGCATCAGGTCATGGACAAGTTGGAGGAGAGAACTGGATTTGTACCCCATTTCTTGGCTGCTCCATTAATTAGATTCTAGAGCTCTCCATGGGAAAGCGAGGCTCTGGTGCAATCCTTTCTGTCAAGGGGGAACCGGATTTTGGTTTGTTTATTTATTTCCTCATTCATTTCAGTGGATTTAGCTAAGCTTAATAAAGTTCAAACAACCTGTCCAAAATCATAAATTAGCATTAGTGATTCAAGATTACTGATTTCCTCAGGGTTCTGCCAGAATTTACAGCCATCTCCACTTCCTTCCTCCGAATTACAGAATCTTAAAAAGGGCTTCAAAGTCACCCAGCTTTATTTCCCACTGCTTATTAGACTGCCATTAGGCACGCATCCAGACCCTGCTTGGATCAGTGATTCTCAACAGGTGCACAGACACACTCCAGTGTACCGTGAGCCCTTCACGGCTGTGCTTCTAAATATTAATAAGTGAGTAAACTTTATTTTTTACCAAACCATCACATATGAGGTTATGGTGATGCCTGGCCTGACACTTGAAACATTGCCCTGAAGGTGTGACCCAATATGGAGACTATTAGAGCCTATAGGCTGGTGGCACAGGAGGTGCCGCAGCTGGTGCTCAGACAAGTTGCATTCCTGAGCAATGTGCAGACTCCTTCATGGCCAGTCAAGACTATGGGTTATACAGTGTGCTGGACTATTCTGCTCAAAACTGGCCAAGGAGGTGACAGGACAACTGTGGAGCTCTTGAAGACAAGGTAACTTATTTTTCTGTGGTTATTATTGCTCACTTTTCTAATGTCATTTGGAAAATCTTGTGTTGAAATAATTTCACGATATAAAAAATGTTGAAGTTTACTGCATTGCCCATCTTTCCTGATGGGGCTCCTCATTACCTCAGGAAGTGTTTTATTCTAGTTTTACACAGCTTCGAGTTTGCACTGATACTTGCTTATCCTAGCCTAAAACTTGGCTTGCTTGCTTGCTTCCTTCCTTCCTTCCTTCTTCCACCCAAGAGTAAGCGTTTTGTTTTTGAAATAGTAATAAACACATGAAACTGGATGTTTACCCCACCTGAGTGAACGCAGTATCATGTGGAATGGAGATCCATTCTAAAGCATGGGCTCTGAGGCTGCACTCACAGAAGCTCTGCTTACTAGTGGCCTGGGAGATTTAGATTCTTACAATGCTTCATAGGTATTGCTCATGCATAACCAGGTTTGAGAAACACTTCTTTCCCATAATCCTTTAGCAGGTAGCTGAACCCTTCTAGGTTAATTGAACTTTTTTTATAACCCCAAGGCACTACATTTTTATGGAATTAAGAACTCTGCTCCCAATATACGTGTCTCATTCACTGCACATTCTCACTTGCCTCTTACCAAGGCTCACAGCGCTCATCCACAAAGGAAGCTGAATTTCTATTCCAGAGTATAACCATTTAAAGTGTGTGGACCTGTCCTGAGTGGGTTAGTCCTATCTAATGCCGATTATCCAGGGACATTTAAATTCAGACTTTCTTAAGATAAAAACAAAACAAAACAAAAAAAAAGAAAGAAAGAAAACAACAGTAAAAAAAAAAACAGAAAAAGAATTTTCTTTTAGGGCCCAATGTCCTTTCCTGTCCTTTCAATTTCATTTCCTAATTAAATGTGTGAACAGAGAAACTGTGCTCTTGATAGATATTACCTGTCATGGATTGCAGTCCATAATGGAAAACCTCGTTGGTCTATTTTTCCCCATCCGTTATATTTGTAAACCTATACCAGAGTAAGTAAGGCATAAACATCTTTAATACCAAGAATAAATAAGCATAGAGGAGGTGACTTGCCAGGCTTTGAGAGGTCTTGACCACCAGCAGCCCTAAAATAGAAGACGCTGATCTTATGACTGCTGAGGACTTTCAGATGTACGCCCTTGCTTGGCCACATCCTCCCTGATCACTGCCTCTTCCATTTGAATTGAGCTGTGGTCTTCTTCTGTCTGCCCACACAGACAGCGGTCCTCTCAGATACCACCCAGACTCCTTTCTATGTCTGCTCAGCCTGATCCTGTAATGGCAAGTAAATCTTCTAGAATGTTAGCAAGCCCATGACAAAGACTTACAACTCTACTTCCAGGGTTAACAAAGACTATTCTTAAAGAACTTTTTTCCTAAATGGAATATAGAGATTAATAGACTAAAAGATAGTAAGATAGAAATGTAGATAGGCATAATCTGTCTATATCTTCTAGATATTTTCCAAAAAAACCACTAGACAATCAGGTGTTTATCTCTTCTCCCCTTTTTGAAAAACAGCATTCCATGAGTATTTTTCCATATAAATAACTGTGTATACTCACTATATAGAATAGTGTAACTGATTTTTACTATTTTGTATCTGTTGTTTCTAGTCTTCCACTATTATAAATAGTAACATTCATGATCACCTTTACATCGTAACTAAATACTGATGTATTTTTCTAACTACACTAAGAAACCCAGTCTGTCTTCTGCAGTTGGGGGGGTGAGGCTTTGATTACCTTCTGTCACTTATTAAGTGCAGGTAATGGTGCTTTTGAGCAACCAGAAGGTGGCTATTTCCTCTGATCTAGAACCTGGGTTCACTGTGAGCACCTATCCTGTTTCTTCAGTTTTCTAAGTTTGGTGGGAAATGTTGGTGCTAACAGTTTAGCCTTCTAGGATCTGCTCTAGAGTTCCATTTCCTTCTTCCTGTCATCATGAGGGGAAGGGGCACTTCTTTGTGCCAGAGAAGGTGGAAAATGAGAAGGAAGGGAGGACACTGGGGACTGAGCCTGACAACACAGAAAATGCTGACATAAATTAATCAAACGAGGCATCTCACAGGATTGAATTAGTTCCTGATTTATGGCTGCAGCACAGTTCCTGCCGGCCATTTCTTCATGCTCATCCATTGTTGCTTCTGATTTATGTCAGCATCTTAGTGCATCAAATGACAAGGGATCCCTGTAGGATGGATGGAAGAAAGAGGGCTGCTCCAGTGCCGGCTGCCTCTGCTCCAATCTTCATTCCACCCTTCAGAGTGCAGACTCATCTGTCAACTTCATTATTTGCCTCATAAACTCAATGTCCACATCTTTAGGTTCTGTCATATTGCTATGGAGGCTGGGGTGGTGGAAAAAAATGTGTAATTTTACATTGTTTAAAACTTAGGCATTCTTAGAGATTCTTAAACCTCAATAGAATTGAAACTAAATCAGTGTGGATGTTACTTGTTATTATCTGCTGGGACATGTCCACCCCTTTGTTAGCCAGGTCAAATTACAGCTAATTTTTGTAATCAGAGGCACCTGGGGGTGATTTATAAGATGATATTGTTTGAATCCTGATGTCTTCCTCTTTGGGGGAATCAATTTACTACCATAGCATCCCTTTATAAGACAAGACTGTTGGGAAAATTTGCTGCTTGTTCTAGAAATCTATCCGTATCCTGGTGATGCTCATTTGCCTATTTTTTAATTCATTTTCTTTTTTTTATGTTCTTACTGTGTGAGTTATACTGAATCCTACATGCTTTTCTGTACTCTTGTGTCATGAATCCCAGTCTTCATCATTTTATCATCTACAGGTGGGACAAGATACTAAACATATTGTCAAATAAATACCCACATGATTATAGATGGAGCAATGCTAATAATAATTTTGATACGTGATTCAAAGTTATGTAGAATATTTCTAAATTTTACAACAAATGTGGAAGGAGTTACCATCTTAGAAACTCCTAGGAAACATCATTTAATTAGTTAGTTAGTTAGTTAGTTTTTTGGTGGTACTGAGGTTTGAATGAAGGGCCTTGTGCTCACTAGACAAGGGCTCTGCCACTTGAGGTATGCCCCAGACCTTTTCAGCTTAGTTATTTTTCAATAGGGTCTCACACTTTTTGCCCAGGTTGCCTCCCGAGAGGCTGGAATTATAGCATGAGCCACTGCACATGGCCCACAAAACATCAATATTCTTAAGGCATGGATTTGGCTGTTAAAAATAGCTGATGTTACTTGGAAACCTGGTGAAGTAGATCAAGTTCACTAATAGTAGCTTTGTTCAGCATTGTCTAAATGTTTGATTATAAATGCATGGAGCACTAAAAAAACCCAAAATACTTTGTGTTATAATTTTGAAATCTATATCTCAAGCAAGAGTCCCAACTTTAAAACTCCATAGTAATTATCTCATAAAGTTGTTTTTAGAGTTAAATGAGGTAATGTATGCAATATATTTGACACAATACCTGGCATCTTGTGGATGTTTGGTCAATGTTATAATTGTACATATTCATTTATTTTTTTACTTCTAACACAGTCCATTTTCCTATGTTTTTGAATCATAGATTGTTTATTAGATATCACCTATTAAACAGCCTACAGAAAATTAAACATCAAAATATAAACAACTGGGACAGTTTCCTCACTCAAATCTGTTCCTCCTTCTGCTTTCCTGATTTCAGTGAATACCCACACCATGTGCCCTGCAAGGTGCCTGTGACAGAGGTCTGGTGTGATCTCCCACCCACCTCATGCCAGGCTGGCATCCTGAGCTCTTTCATTTCCTCCACCTTGCCTCATGGTTTCCTTGCCTAGAGCACTCTGTATTCCACTATTTCACCTAATTATCTATGGTGCACCTTTCAGACCTTCATGATGATTCACTTTCCACAAAGCTTTCTTTTTGGCAGTACTGGGGGGATTGAAGGCAATGGCTTGCTAGGCAAGTATTCAACAACTTGAGCCACTCAAGTGAGATTGCATCTCACTTTATGCCCTGGCCTTGAACTAGAATCCTCCCAGTCTCTGCCTCCTGAGTAGCTGGGATTATAGATGTGAGTCACCTTGGCCCAGTCCAAGAAGTTTTCCCAACTCTCCACATTTCTTTTCTGAGTGCTCAAAGGTGGCCTGCATTGTCCTCACCATAACACTTAGCATACTGCATTGTAAACAAATCTTTAGATTTTTGCTATTGATCTGTGAGCTCTATGGATCCGCAACCCATGCTCATCACTCCTCTTTCTCCAGTACCTTTCATAGATAGAGGTGATTGACACCACCCTTACTGGATGAATGAATCTATCTTCAAAGCCAATTCCAGTACAGAGTTTTAAAAATAACTTTAATGACACTTGAAATTAAAGGAAGAGGATTCTTCCAACAGAGTTCAAAGCCTCAGCACTTATATGCTATTTCTACACAGAGGCCTCTGCTATGCAGTCAGATAAGCAGCCACCATGATTCACATGTGACATAAGGGACAGACCAACATTAAATCAGTTTCCCTGAATTTTCCAACAATGACAGTAGAAGCCAGCTGCACTTGTCGTAACTGGATTCCAGCCCCCAGCCATCTCTTTAGTGTCACACCTTCCTCTCCCCTCTCCCCTCTCCCCTGAGTTGGTTCTTGCACCTGGGAAAAGAGCAAAGCATCTTCTAGTCCCTTACCCTTTGCTATTCCTTTGACATATTTCAAGAATTTCAGTGTTAAAGAGCACTTTAAATGCCGTGGCCTCTTCTCCTGGGAGAACAGATATCAGAAGGTTTCTTCACTAAAACTTCAGGGAAAGACAAGCAGTTTTAGATCTTGATTGTGAAATTCTCCCTAGACAACCTGGCATCAGACACAAGAGCAAACAGCCTGAGCCTTGGCTTCCTGTGGGATATTGATTTTCCTCTCTGCTGCAGCGTTTTCCTCACCCTCTTGGCATCCACTGGAAAAATGAAACATAAGATTTGAAAAACCTAAAAATACTGACAGTGTCAGGCTATTCTGGCTTCATGGGTTATGTGAGAATTCAGTGGAGAGGGGACTGATGAGGCTGCTCTTGCCCTCCTGGGGGTCACTGAGTGGACTTTCCGACGTGGAGCAGATTGAGGTAAATAATAGGTGTAAGGAATGGAATGGCAAGATAAGAGTCTTCTGGAAGATTGGGCTACAAAGCATCAAGAAACACACTGGTGAGATAATGGAAGACAGAGATAACACCTCACACAGCAACTGGAAATTCCTTCCTGAATTGCTCTTGTAGCAACAGAATAGGTAACAGACAGGTGGAAAATGGGAGTTGGATGACTGATTCATAAATAAAACAGTGAGCTGTGTGGCCTGACTAGTTCCCTGAAATCTCATCACCAGTGTGGCCTTTATCAGTGGATGATGTCAGCTCTCCTGCTGGTCTCCAGAGTCAAGGCAAATTTGCCTGAGCCCCATCCCCATAGGGGATTCCCACATTGAATCCTGTCTCACAGAAGGACAGGTTTGAGGAACTCTGGCCTAATGCTCAGGAACTCTATTTTCAGCCCTGTTTGCTACATAAAAATGACTTTAAATTTAGATTGCTTTCAATCAACAAGGGTAATTCTTGTGCCTTTATCTGGTTGTCACCTTGACCTCCAGTCAATCTGTGTACTGAATCTGTGTACTGGCAAACTTCCCTAACACTTCTTGGTTTTATGCCCTTCTGGGCTGTTCATTCTCCCCATTCTTCACAAAAGGTTTATACTACTCCCTGTGGTCCTAACTATCCAACCTCATTACCTGTAATCAGGCTAAGCTGTCCAACTGGTTTGCTATTTTGTTCCTTGTATACTCTGTCTTTAGATCATACCAGACCCAAAACCAGTACCTATATTTCACTGTCCATCTCACTGAGAATAGATGACCCATGCCCTACATCCAAACACTTCACTGGTCTTTGCTGCTTTCCAAGCTCATAGTTTAAGCTAGTTGCATGAAAGGATGTGCACTATCTTCTGGCCTGTGTTTAAAACTGTCCACTGAACATCTCTGCCTGCATCCACTACAGGCAAGTCTATCACAAGGTAGGCCTGAAAGTATCACTTTTGTTCCTAATCTGCTACTTCCCCTTATATCCTTTCTTGGTTAATGAAACTACCCTCTGACCTCTTACTCACTTGCTCCTTGTATCACCCATGTGTGGGGTCTTCTGCTCCTCTCTGTCTCTGCTGTCTCATGAGTGAGCTCATCCAATCCCACAGCTTTACAGCAAAGTAGCGATCTACTGTGATAAGCTCTAAAGTATAATGAAAAAGAATATGACTTTCGGATGCTGGTGGCCATAATTCTAGCTACTCAGAAGACAGAGATCAGGAGGATTGCAGATTCAAGCCAGCCTGTGCAAATAGTTTGCAAGACCCCTTCTCCAAAAAAAAAAAAAAAAAAAAAAATCACAAAAAAGGGCTGGTGGAGTAACCCAAGGTGTAGGCTCTGAGTTTGTATGTGTGTATAAATACTGTACATAAGTATATATTATAATATGAATATGTACATATGTACAAGCATATATTATGTTACATATGACTACTTGATACTTGATTTGGATATCTGATTGCCATTTTAAACTTAACATATTTAAGGGCTGGGGATGTAGCTTAGTGATAGAACAATTGCCTAACTTGTGCAAAGTCCTGGGTTTGATCCCCAGCACTGCAGAAAACAGAACACAAAAAACAAACACAAAAAAATCTTAATATTAAAACAGAATGCTTGATCTTTCACCCCAATCCCAACTTACTCTTCCCACAATCTCCCATATAACATCTTCATATTGTTCAGCAGTTAGCCTTAATTCCTCCTCCTTTCCCCAAGTCTTTCCTGTCTCATCCAATCCACTGACAAATCCTCATGATTTTTTTTCCTAACTACATTCAGGACCCATCCATTTCTCCACCTCCATTGCTATAACCTGAAGCCAACCACCCATATGACCAGGACTATTGAAATAACTTCCTAACAGGCAGCTTTGCTTTGGCTTTGTTCATCCACCATCTACACTGCAGCTGGAAAGACCAATTGAAAAAGAAATCCCAACATGTCACTGTCCAACCTAAAGCCTAAAACTACTAGGAAATATCCATCATTCTTTGAATGAAGTCCTATCTTTTACAGTGGCCTCCAGTGTCACCTTGTCCTCTATCCTCCCTGTTGCACCTGGCTCCACCCTGGCCTTTCTTCTCTCACTAGGATATTCCATGTGTGCTCCATTTTCAGGCTGTGTACTTGCTCCACCTGGAATATCCAGCCCCTAGATCTATACAGCTGGAAACCTTGTTGCCATTCATGGCTCAGCTGAAAGCTCCATCTTTGATCCCTGATAAAGAAACCTGAATAAGGAGAGCACCCAACCTTTGGGTCTACCTCTCACATTGACCTGAATCCTTTTCTTTGTAGAATGTATTGCCCTCTGGAGTGAATTTGCTTGATTATTTATATGTAAATTTGTGACTCCTTTCACTGCTCTGCAGGTTCCAAGAGAACCTGGGCCTCACTAATTCTGCTAAAATCAGTAACTGAAATAAATGCCTAAGCATCGTAGGTACTTAATGCATATTTTTTGGATAGATTAGTCAGTCAGTCCATATACTCTTCAACTGTTCAACTATTGTTATTTCACCTTCACTTGTAGGCAATTAGGTAACTGTGTTTATAGTTATTAGTTTGACTATGTTTAGAATTCTCAGATAATGATCACAAGTTCTAAGTGCTTTATGTTTGCCATTTCTCCCTTACAATGGATGCAGATATTTCATTGTGATACATGAAGACACAGCAGAGAGACGTAAATCTAGTTGTCCAAGGTTACTCAGCTGCCCATTGACTGTACCAGGCTTCCACCCCAGGAAGTCTGAATCCAAATTTCTCTTGATCAAGTACTACATTCCCAGAAGCATTTGGCTAATTGCTACTCTTTCCATCAGGGTCAGCTTCTTCCAGATATAGGGGTTCATGATGCAGGGTGCTTATGCCAACTTCCAGTCTTATAGGACTGTGATTCCTATCTCTTCTCGGGCTGTGAGGTAAAATGCAGAATACCCAGTTAAACTTGAACTTCAGATGAGCAACAAATCATTTTTTAGTGTAAGTGTGTCCTATGCATTTGAAACAAGACTCAAGTTTAATTGATTGTTCTGTGTGTTTGCTTCCTGAATCTGGAGACCCTGACCCCCATCCACACACATTCATGTTCTATTTGTGTTCATTTTCTGAACCACAGTCTGTCTGACTTGCTGTCAAGCTATATCCTTTTATTCTAACAAGAAAACTTCATGTAATACCAATGACAGTACCCAGTCTCATTTCAATCTGTCCTTCACTTCAAAACTAAGAGAACTCCAAGTATAGCAAATACTAGAATCTGCCCTGTTTTTCCATCACGGTAGGAATGGATGGTAAAAGAGGGGCAATTTGACCTTAGGGAGAAACCAGAAATTTGTAAAAGCATGAAACTGGGAAGTATTGTGAAGGATTTACCCCTCCCCCCCACACACACCTATGGTCATTATGAATTGACAGGAGTTATAGATAGTAACAATCCATGTCCTGCTCCTCAGTCATTCAGGCTAAAGCCCTAGTATAGATCTCCAAATGCAGGGACAAGGCCAGTAGGCTCTCTGCAGGCAGGTGTTGGTCCTCTTGAGTGTTCTCCATGGAATGGAATTCACCTGGCATGGTGCTTCCATCACCACCATATCAATGCTTACATCTCTTCCATTCTTTTCCTTGTTCAGGCTTTGGAGCCAAAGTTTATAAATGTATATTTCAGACTTGCATTTCCACTTAATCATGGTAAACAAGACTATACGTTTCTTATTTATCAGATGTCAATCTCTGTTTCCTGGTTTTTAGTTATTTATAATTTTGTGACTCATTGGTATTAGTTTCCTAGTTTCTAAATTGCAATTTTCTCTAAGTATTAAATAAAAGGAATATGAATAAAAAAGAAAACTACATGGAGTACTTATACATAAATTAAAGTGTATCTATTACTTATTATTGCTTGGTCTGAGGATGAAGGGTTCACAGTACATACCCATTGTGCAACTTTGACTAGAAGTTGACTAAATTTTCAAAAAAGTGTCTCTCGGCTTTTTTGGACCGTTTTCCTCCTTTATAAACAGAAACATTATTCCGTGTTCGTTGATCTTCATACGCAACCAGCAGAATGATATTATTTAGCTTTAATTTTTAAATGTTTGTTTTGCTTTCCAAATACAAAATCAATATATGACAAATTTTTTGTTACATTAACTATCTAACCCTAACATGACCCCAAAGAAGATTGCTTCAGAACTTTTGTTTAAAAGGAATCTTAACTACTTTACCAAGAAACCGTCCAAGACTCCTCAGAATGGATTCTATTTCCCTTTTCTGGAGCACACTGCGCCTCCAACCCGCTGATCAGTGCCTGTGGAAGGCGCTATCTACCTGTACGAGTGAACATCGAGACAACTGTGGCACGATATTTTGCTTTTACTACTATTTCCTCAGTTCTTTGCAAACTCAACAAATAGGTATGCTTAATGACCTTACTAACAAATGATTACGGAAATAAGGAAGTGTGATATCTAGAAGAGCAAGAAACAATTGGCTCTCCACAGTGAGATTTTTGACTGACAATTGGCAGAGATCAGTGCTAAATAGTCCCTCGGTTCCGCTTCTGCGTATTACTTATTTTTGTTTGAGTTTTAAAAATTAGGTTAGGATTAGTTACTCTTTTTTATCACGTAGTTTTCATTATGGAAGAAATTAACCTCTGGATATAGCTTGTTTAGGTACAAATCCAGATTCATCAACTGTAGCTGTGCGACTTTGGGAAGGTTACATGATCTCTCTGTGCCCGTTTGTTTATCTGTGAAGATGCAGTAGTAACAATAACTTCCTTACAGGATTCTGGTAATAAGCAGATGGATTGATATGTGCAAAAAGTTACAACAATTCCTAGAACGTAGTAATGAAGGTGATATAAATGTACGACATTAGGGCATGCCAGATGCAAATGTTCTAAGGTGATGTTTGCACCATCGATCTTTACTTTTGGAAGATCTGCTGGTTTCGGGAGGCCTTCAGGAGGATGTGGTCCATTTACTCTTATGCAAGGCTTACTGTCAAGAAATTCATTGTTGCTTTCCTAAATTTTACTACTGTTCGTATTTCCTTATTGATTGCTTAAGATCCTCTGTCAGCTCTACTTCAACTTTGTTATCAGAATTTTTTATGCTCAGGACACCAATTTTGATCACCCATTGTCAATCACTGCCTATCCCAAACAGCATTTCTTTGAACATAGGGCCACATGAAATCCTTCCTGACCTGTCTGTCTTTCAGACACACAGGATCATGCTGTGTAACCCCCTTGCCCACATTCCTGCCCACCTATTTGCTGTGCTTCCTCTCTTATGGTTCTATTCCCCTGCACCTGCCAACAGCTTTCTTCAACAGCAAAACCTCTCACTCTGTGAAGAAAGGACATCCTCAAGCAGCTCCCTGATTCACTGCCGTGCAGTCCAGGAGGTATGTCACTAGGATGGCACCAAGGACAAGAAAAGGGACAGAGAATATTCGGCAACAACCTGCCACCCAGTGAAGTTTTCCATGCTTCTTACTAGGACAGGTGGCTTCATTTTTCACTTCTTTCCATGGGAGTACCTTGCCACGCCCTTTTGTTATCATATATTCTTTCAAAATATAGGAAGATAAGTGAACCTAACACACAAGGGAAAATTGTTGTCTGCAATTTCCACTAGAGAGAAAGAAATGAACAAATAAGTGAAAAGATAGATAAGACAGGGACGAAAAGGGATGCTAGTTTCTGGTTGAGTGCCTGGGTGGGTGGTGCACAATACTAAGATGTTGAAAACTAGAAATCAGAGGAGAGGACTTACGTGTCAGGCAAGCTGCATTGGCGTGAACTGTAACAGAGCAGCATGCATTGGCACACAAGCTTGGGAGCCCCCAGCGTGCAGATGGGTGCTGAATGACCCTGCAGTAATAGCAAGTCCTTGGAGGATTTGTAGGAGGGGTCAGAGTGCTAAAGGCGACATCTAAGAAACACTTAAATTAAGCTGAAATCTTTAAGAATGTAAAAAAGTATACACATACACATATTTATAACCTTACAAAAAAGAGAAAAAGACAGAAAATTGTTGCAAAAAACTCCCAGAGACAGTGTAACCCTGCACAACAGGCCTTCAACCAGGCTGGCCATAGTCAAATCTTGGTCCAAATTAGAAGGCAAACAGCTTTTACACCTGCTTGGAATTCTACTGAGTTCGGCAAGAAAATAGGATTGTGTTTACCAATAATCCCTAACCTATGTCTGGTTGTTTGCATATATTATTTATTTTGCTATTCTCAGCAACTCTGCAATTTTAGTGTTATTATGACATTATTAGAGAAGAGGGAAGCAAAGAATGCATGGGATAAAGATGCCTGCAGAGCAGCCGCCAGCCTTGGGCCCCAACTCCACGTCATGCTGCTTTTACAGAAACACTGTGTATTGCTCTTCTTCAGCACCTTTTCTGAGTCATTTTGTGGCTGTTTAGCCACTTTCTACCTCTTCTTTCTCTGCTCCGATATTTTACTATTTTGATGAGAACTCTAGACTAATAATGAGAGGACAAGGCCAACAAAACACTGGGGAGAAAAGTGCAGGCCTATTCACCATTAATCATACACTTTTCTTCTAGATAACATGCAAATGATGCAAGGGCAGTGAGCCATAACAAGGCCAGTACTCACCAAACTGAATTGCAAGGAGGTTTTAACGTTCTCCCCCCAAAGAGGACAAGGCTGGTGATTGCAAACGAGTTTAACCTTTCACATCTGAATTGTCCTGGGCTTTTCGCATCCAAATTGGCTTGCTTCTCAGTTTGTCAGGTCAGTCCCCAGCTCTGCACGCTCTCCTTGTTGGGGGAGAAGGCCTGACCAAGTGCAGGGCACTGCATGATGAGCCAGTCTGCTCATCAAACTTGTGTGCTGCACGGCTCTTCCCAGAAAATCTCCTGCTACCCCCATCTCAGGTTCGCAGTGGAAGTAATCGCTCCTTCCTCTGTGTTCCCACAACACATGCTAATATTGTAACATTGAATCTTCATCATACACAGGGCAATGGTAGGAGTACCACCTCTGAACTTAAAATTCCTGAGTTTGAATCCTAGGTCTGCCATCATTAGTTGTGTTACCTGGGGTAGGTCTATATACAGGCCTATCATTCATAAAAGGAGAATATCAATAATACCAACCCATAAGGTGAGTGTGTGGATTAAGTGAGTGAGCACATGTACAGAACAGATGTACCTGAGAATCACTACATAGATGTTAATTTTCTCAAGATTTTCTTTTAAACACTACTTCTTCTACTGCACTGTGAAACTCTTGTAGGCATTGGTCATTCCTTAATATTTTTATAGTTTTCTCCAAAGCACTAGCTGTCATCAAGGAGGTGCTTTTGCTGCTGGTTAAAAGAAGAGACTGGCTTTCATCTTGAAGTGACTAAGGCAGCATCTGACAATTATGAACCCAGTGAGTGAGTGAGTGAGCCAGTGAATACAAAGCTTGTGCAACAGCGGCCCCCATGGAGTGGATGCTCACTAAGTCGTTCAAGATAAAAGCCATTGTCTTCATCATCCAGGACTCCCCCTGCCTGTGGATGGATTCCACTGGGTCTTCAAGTGCTTTTTATCTAGATAATCAACCTACAGAGAGAAAAGGTTTATTTTGGAGGTTCCAGTACATGATCAGTTGACCCTTTGAGTCTGTGACGATGCATCATGGCACAAACATGCAGCAGAGCAAAGCAGGAAGCAAAAGAGAGTGAGGAAGGGAGTACCCTGGGTCAGGAGACTCCAGCATGGGATTTTAGGGTGATCTGCAGTCATCAAAGAAGCACCCTAGAGAAAATACACTAAGTCAACTTAGAGGAGAAACCAGGATCATAGAGCCCAAGGGTGGTGGTGGGGGGGTGCTGCTTTTCTTGGTGTTGTGTGTTCAAACAAACAGGAGACATAGAAACAAGGACCCAAGCACAGCCAACTGACCTTTGGTCAAGTGACCATTTGACCAGGAAAAAACAGAAAACACTTAAACTTGGGAAGTAACAAAATCCTAGGCTCAGAGACATAGAGGGCATGAGAACTTCTCAAAATCTAAGTGAGTCCCCATTGCTGGGTGGCCAGGCCATGGAGTGTGGTGAGTCTGTGAGCATCAGGACTCCTGGTGGGAGAGGGCTGTCATTAAGCTACTGCCACTGCACTGGGGGCTTCTTGGTCAAGGGAAGGGGCCTTCCTCAGTCAAGCACACAGAGTCCTTGGGGACTGAGCAAGCATGACACTCCAGGGTCCCTTTCTGCACAGTCCCAGTGTCTTACCCTTGATATAGGAACACCTTCATTTGAAAGCAGCTGGAGAGACAGCTGGCTTCCTGTGGCTGAAGCCCCTGCACAGCTTCTGGACCATGCTCTGCGTGTGTGACTTGTGGGGCCATAGCTCAGCTAACTGTGTGAGTGTTCTGGTTCTGCCCAAATCACAGATATGTTTTGCTCTGAGTACATTCCCCTTTAATTTTTAAATGTATATGTATTTCAAGGGAAATTAAATCCATGGGTTTCTAGTTCATTTAGCCTTAAATCACTAAAAGTCGGTTTGAGAACATTAGGCAGCATGGAGTTTTCCCAGCCATTCAGATTAGCATGGGAAAGGCTTTTTCTCCCTTTAAAAACAGCCTTGTCAGAAGCAAATGAACTTGGGGACCCAGAGGATAATACTTTGGTTTGGAACTCAGTGTTTTCTGGAAAGGAAAAGACACTAAGCCATACAGGGAAGGTGTAAAATGAATTCTTTTTCTGTCAACTTTGAATCTAGCAGAGGGTTTTTAGTTTACCCAGAGATTCTTAAGGCAATAATAAAACATGAGATAACATTTGTTGTACACTGAATGTGTACCAGCCACTGGGTTCTCTGCCTTAAAGTTCCTCATTCTTAAAACACTGAATGGAATGGGTTGTCACCTGTGGAAGTCAGCTTTCCATCACTGTAGCAAAATACCTTAGATAATCAACTTATAAAGAGAAAAGGTTTATTTTGGGGGTTCCAGTACATGATTGGATGACCCTATTGACTTTGAGTCTGTGGCAAGACAATGCATCGTGGTACAAACATGTAGCCAGAGCAAAACTACTTGCCTCATTGCCAGGAAGCAAAAGAGAATGAGGAAGGAGACTGGGATTCCATAGTTGGCCCCAATAACCAAACGACCTCCCACTAGAGCTCACCTGTTAAGGGTTCCACCACCTCAATAGCACCATCCTGGGAACCAAACTTTTAACACATGGAATTTGGGGGACATTTACTGCAGCACCCTCCTGATCAAATAGGGCCTAGAGAAATGAAGCCTCTTTCTTGAGGTCACAGGGACTTATTCTAAAACTCTTTACCATCCTGTACACCTTGGACTTTTCCCTAGGCCAAAAGGATGAGCTAACCTTCCAGTGAGCCCAAAACGTTACCAAATAACCTGTTAAATATTTAGTCATTCACTTGTGAAGTGTCTGTTGAAGGCCTCAGTCCCAGGTGCTAAGTTAGTACGTAGACTCACCATGCAGGATGACTGTTAAAGATTCCACCTCACAAGTGGAGGAGTGGGGCAGGACTTGGACAGGAGGCGGCAGGTTTTCTTACCAAAGATACCTGTCTCTGTGCTGCTGACTCTCAGAGCCAAGTAAATCTCAGCTAAAGGCTCACCTGGTGGCTTTTCTCGAGTAGTGGCTTGGTATGAAGCCACTTCATAAAGTGGCAAGTTCGCTCATGCAGTCGGCTGACTCAAAACTTGCCCTTTGTGAAACTGGCAGAATGGCCGCTGGGTTTTAAGTAGTGAGGTTATGGACAAGACACTGACCCTTTGTTTAAAGAAGGGGAAAGGTAACCTTATTAAGTTCATTAACAGGAGAGAACTTGTCCAAATCACACAGAGACACCAAGTTGAAAGCCAAGATAGAGATTTTTAATGCAAGCCTGGTTGAAGTTGCTGTGATAACAAAAACAAAATGAAATTTTGGAGGGGGTAATGGTGCCTACTCATTCAATTACCACTGTTATTTCTCTATCTGATATAATTATAGCAGAGCTAAAGGAGACAAGGCAACTTCTCTGCTGCTAAGGATACATGGGTGGGGGAACTCCCTTTCGGGAGTGACTGGAGAAAAAGGAGCCACTAGAGGGTGCTGTTCAAACAGTCAGAACGACCACGAGGAGGAGGTGTACACCACACACTGAAATCCGCAGGAAAAAATTCATTCAAAAGGGATTGCAATGGTCTGTAACGTTCAAACTATTATTCCTGAATCCTCCTGCCTTGTAAACTTTCATGGACATGCGCCCTCAGCTCTGATAAGGATGCGCCTTTGGGGCTGACAGGAGAAATTTTCACTTGGAGCAGTACATCATACTCCCTTCGCAGTGCTCCAGGTCACTAACTTTCCGGCTTATTACATTTTCTATCTACCTAGCTTTTATCCTTTGGTTATCACAGTACACACTTCACCTTAGTCATAACTCAGTGGTCTCAGAATATTTTATAAACCAGTCCTCCATGGACGTGCGTTGAATATAATGTAGCATTTGTGCTGTATTATAAGAACATGGCTCCAAATTAAAGAAAATGTGGCCGAGATCACCCATAATCTAAAATAACAACAGTGTGAAGGCAGGTAAAAGCAACAAAAACTCAATACCTACACTGACAACCAGCAAACAAAAGAATATAAAAAGTATTACGTGCACCCATACCATCTCAGATTTGGAAAGCAGTTTCCAAAAAGTTTCCCCATGGGTCGCTCATATTATCATTTTATGCTCAAAATGACCTCGTGATCTAAGAAAGTCTTTATCAGAAGGCATTTTCATTTTAAAGAATTGTAAACAGAGGCTCAGGGAGGCAAGTTTGAGAACACAAGGCTAGTTTCTAACAGTGCGAAAATTCAAATGTTGACTTTTTTCACTCTTAAATTCTTCCCCTCTGTGAGAGTTTCTTTTACTTTTCAGGATGCATATTGGTGAAAGAGATTAATTCAGGATTTTCTGTAAGGAAACAAATTAAGTCCATAGCAAACCAGGAATGATGAGGTCTTTCTGGCTGACCACTGGTCCTTTCCCTTCTTCCCCTTCTGGCTATATCTATAAAGTTTCTTGCTTGGGGACACTACCATGATGAATGTTACACTTGTTTATTTACCATCAAGTCTGCTTTGACATAGCCAGTAATGGGTATGTTTCTCAGTAAGCCAGCAGGAACAAGCTCCAGTCTCTTTTTTTTTTTTTTTTTTTTTTCATTTTTCTTTTATTATTCATATGTGCATACAAGGCTTGGTTCATTTCTCCCCCTTGCCCCCACCCCCTCCCTTACCACCCACTCCACCCCCTCCCGCTCCCCCCCTCAATACCCAGCAGAAACTATTTTGCCCTTATCTCTAATTTTGTTGTAGAGAGAGTATAAGCAATAATAGGAAGGAACAAGGGATTTTGCTGGTTGAGATAAGGATAGCTATACAGGGCATTGACTCACATTGATTTCCTGTGCGTGGGTGTTACCTTCTAGGTTAATTCTTTTTGATCTAACCTTTTCTCTAGTTCCTGTTCCCCTTTTCCTATTGGCCTCAGTTGCTTTAAGGTATCTGCTTTAGTTTCTCTGCGTTAAGGGCAACAAATGCTAGCTAGATTTTTAGGTGTCTTACCTATCCTCACCCCTCCCTTGTGTGCTCTCGCTTTTATCATGTGCTCATAGTCCAATCCCCTTGTTGTGTTTGCCCTTGATCTAATGTCCACATATGAGGGAGAACATACGATTTTTGGTCTTTTGAGCCAGGCTAACCTCACTCAGAATGATGTTCTCCAATTCCATCCATTTACCAGCGAATGATAACATTTCGTTCTTCTTCATGGCTGCATAAAATTCCATTGTGTATAGATACCACATTTTCTTAATCCATTCGTCAGTGCTGGGGCATCTTGGCTGTTTCCATAACTTGGCTATTGTGAATAGTGCCGCAATAAACATGGATGTGCAGGTGCCTCTGGAGTAACAGTCTTTTGGGTATATCCCCAAGAGTGGTATTGCTGGATCAAATGGTAGATCGATGTCAAGCTCCAGTCTCTTTCCCTAAACCATTGGCACTGGCTCAAGAAGGAAAACTTGCTGGTTCCTGGCCTAAGCAAGATGGATTAAGACACATACTTTCTTTAAGCAAACATGAGCTAGAGTTGCTGTAACTCAGCAGTGTTTCATTTTGTCTTTAGACCAATAAAATCTCGCGGCAAAATGCCTGAGTAAGTGAAAGGCCAAGTCTAACTGCCAGCTCACCAGCCCTGACCCTGCTTCCTTACTCCTCACTGGCCTTGCTTTTTTGGGGGGTAGGGGCCCACTGGAGTTTGAACCCAGGGTGTTGCGCTTGCTAGGCAAGTGCTCTACCACTTGAGCCAGGCCTTCATCCCTTTTCTGCTTATAGCTATTTTTCAGGTAAGGTCTCATATTTTTGCTCAGGACCAGCCTCTGACTGCCATTCTCCTACTTACAGCCTCCTGCATAGCTGGGATGACAGGTATGTGCCACCACACCTAGCTTATGTGCTTAGATGGGGGTCTCACTAACTTTTTTCCCTTTTTGCCTAGACTGGCCTCAAACCACAATCCTCCTGATCTCTGCCTCCTGCTTTTCAAGAATCTGGGATTACAGATGTGGACCACCATGCCCCAGCCCTTCTCTTTTTCACTTTTCTGCAATTTAGATGTTTTGCATGTGCATCCTCTTCCCCCTACCCTTCCAAGGTCTAGGTGCATTGACAGTGAAAATCAAATTGGAAGGAGACATCCCAGGAAGTGACCAATCAACAGATATACACACATCACCATTTTATGCAAAAAGCAAAGCGATCTCCTCTCTTAGGGCTAGGGATAGTTATACTTTGTTTGTTGTCCTTGATCTGGCTAGGAAAAGTATCACTGGGGAGCCAGACAGTATGCTGGGTTTGGAAAATGTCTTTCAGGCTTTGATAGCACTAATTTTCCTTTGTGACAAAATATTATTTTTCTATCTGTCTACTGTTTGCATCAAAATCCCATGATGTTCATAGGGTTGTGCTTATTGAGGGTAGGAGATACGAAGGAGTATAAGACCCATGCCTTTGCCAGCTGTGGCACTTCACACCAGTAATGCTGTACACTTGGGAGGCAGTGATCAGGAGGAGAGCAGTTTGAAAGCAGTCAGGGCAAAAAGCTAAGGAAACCTCCATCTTAACCAACAGGTCAGTCATGGTGGTACAGGCAAAAAGCAGGAGACCACATGTAAAAATAACTTAAGACAAAAAGGGCTGGAAATGTAGCTCAAGGTAGAGTGCCTGCCTAGCAAGCTGAAGGCCCTAAGTTCAAACCCCAGTACTACCAAAAAGAAAAAAAGAAGAAGAAAAAGAATTCATGCTTTCAAGATTAGATACATACACTCATGTATTTTTCAGTTAATAACAATGAAGTTATAATACAGCTTACTCTTCAAACTTGTCAATTTGATATAACTTATGGAAAAAGCTAAAGAGCATTTCTTATGTGGTAAATCTGCACATTTGGTAACCAGGAGAACTCTTAAGGATCCCTGTAAGTACCATCTAAGCTATCCTACAGTCTGAGTTCTCACTTAACCAGGAAAACAGACTCCCTTTCTGCCAGCCACCACTTGGTTATTTTGCATCCGACCTCCTGTGCATGCTCCACATTGGTTCTTAAAATGCCATCTCACGCTTCTCCACCTTCCACAATTTGCCTTCTAGGACTGAATTCTACCTTCTCTGTGAATGCTCTCCATCGTGACTTCAATTCATGGAGCTCTCGCCGTCCTCCAGGGTCCGATAATACACATGTCATTAGACATCTCTTCTAGTGAATTCTTGGACTTCAGTTTTAAATTTTTTTTCTTTGCAATCAACCGGCTTTGCTTCTCTAACATCTTCTCAGGTCTAAAGCTATAGAGACCACAAGGAAGCACAGCAGAGAGTATGTGTGTTCTGATTCGCCTGAATATCTTCCTGTGGCTTCCCTTTAGTTGCACAACACATGAAGAGAAGTGTAAGGGGGAAATGGTGCTCCCATTTGGCCCACTGCCTGCTTCTCACTGGGCCCAGGGCTGATTTCTGTTGTGCTCGACATACCTGAGCCAGGGCTACTTCCAGGGCAGGCCTTGTGTCACGCAGTACATGGAACCTGCTTGCTCAGTGAGGCAAGCCATGTGGCACTCCAGCCCTCCATATGCTTCCTTGGCTTTTTCTCCCTCCACTTCTTCAACAGACCCTCCAGGGCTCTTTCAGGAATGACTATAATTTGTAATTCTAATGGTGTCTGAGCATCCTGCCAGAACAAGGCCATGTCCAGTCAAGGCCCCCCAAGCTGATAGGGTTCTGGGCCAAATTTGGTCCCTTACAGGGCTTTTGGTTCACAGACCCACTGAACAAAGGGAGATTGCAGAACAGAGAACAGGAAAGTTAGGAAGGAAGGAATAAGGTCAGGAAGCAAGATATAAGATAGAACAGCCCATCCTGCAGGGAGGCCAATGAGGTAGAAAGCCTGGCCTCAAAAGAAGGATCAGAAACAGAAAAGTAAATGAGGCAAATCATGCTTATCTCCAAGAGTATGACAACTAATGCAACAGCAGGCCATTGATGGAAAAGTCTTTCTAATGGGCACTTTAGTAAACCCTCAGCATCTGTCTATCTTGGGGCAGGAATTGAGAGCCAGGTAATGGCTGGCATACAGTAAGTGCTCAATTGCTCTATTCATTTCTTCTGCCCTTACCAAGGACCACCAAGGCTGTGGGAATAGTTGCTTACTATGGGCTGATTACTCTGTTCCCTTTGATGGAATTGTCTGGGTAGACTTGGCTATTTTTCACATAATTTGTGGCTACACATTTCACATTAAAGTTTCTTAGAAGCTCCCTAGTGAGCATAATGTTGAATCCCCGAACAAAAAAAAAAAAAAATAGTAAACTATACAATCCCTTCTGTCAAGTTTGCTTAGGAAACATTGTGTCATTAACTCAATGTTTACCCTCCTTGGCCAAAGTAGATTTTTGATTGCCAGTTATTTCTCCATAGCTTTTGTCTTTCTTGTCTCTGATTCTGTATTCCTAAAACAAGGCTGAATCAAGGGAGCTGAGAATGAGGCAAATGTTCCACAAAAGACTGGAGCCTCACTGATCATAACTCAGTATGAAACTGGGGTGGGTCAGAGTAGACACATGGTCTTGCACTTGCTTTTCCATGGGGCTGGAGGACTGTGTGTTTCTGAGAAATTTTACAATGCTGGAGATATTCCATAATTCCAAAGGCAACAGACTACTGACTACCACAGTAGAAGATTGCAAGAAGATTTACAAATATTTGCTTTCATTCACTGTGGAAGACGTTTTTATTGCTTCCTTTTTGCACTGGAGATTAGCCATCTGACCAAATTTAACCAAAGAAATATGGAAAGAAGTGATGGTATCAATTCTGATCAGAAATTTTATTCACCATGCTTCTGTCTTCCCTCTGAGACTAGCAATATGCTACTTAGTGGCCACTCTGTTAGTCTTGGTGTATAGCAAGCATACTGTGGGTCATGAGCAAGAAGCAAAAGCTGTTTGTAACAGCATCTAATATCTTGGACCATTTTTATCACAGTGTAACTTAGCTTATCCCAAATAATGTATACATCCTACCCCACAGACCTCTGACCTCTTTCTTCCACAGGAATCAGAACACAGTGCAGAGCACACGTCCCATTCAGAAATGCTTACCAGAACCCAGAGAATGGACCAGTTTTGTTTTCAAATGCCTAGATTGTGAAGGTATTTTTCTAAATCCTGTGGTGTCAGTCTCACTTCAGATCAGCTGATCACTTCATTTCCCTTTCGATAAGCATGGGAGCACTTTACAGAAAAGAGGGAGGGAAAAGCAGAGAGGACTTCTCAAGTCATTTCAAGAATCAGAGAGCAATGCAACCCTTCTTATTAGCAAATCCGTGATGCAAAGGAAATGACACCTGAGTGTGCAATTCATCGGTGTCATTGTTTTGCCTGGTGCAAATCAGTGATGGGAAATGGAGCCTCGACAACATTGCTGGTTCTTGCTGGTGTGTGAGTGGCCACTTCCAGGCAAGAGTGAAGCAGTCAACCTGCCTTTGTTGGGTTCTTTAGGATTTCCCACCCCTTTCATTCCTCTTGGAGCTTATTTTTGAGAAATGAATCCAAGATATTGAGGAATACAGTACTTGCATTCTTGACACCTTCTTCATAATCATTACTTGCTGATGAAGTTTTTGCTTGGGGTTTTGGTTTCTCATCTAAACCTCTTATTCATATTTTGTTCAGAAACCCAAATCATCTTCAGGTAGGGGGAGCCTCCATTTCTGAATTGAGCATGTAAGACACCAGTCCAGTGATCCAGCATCCATTGGTAAATCCCCAAGCAATGCCAAGCATCTGCCACTGCTTGGAAATGCTGGTATCCACCTTTATCTTTTTGCCAAAGCCAAATTTGAAATGCCCATTGTAGACAAAGCTGGAATGCTTCTTTCCCTTTTCCCCTATCATTTTTCAATTTCCCATGGCTCTGCACGTCCTGCTGGCCCTCACTGGAGTCCTGAATACAGATTCCAAAGAAGATGCATCTCTTGCATCATCAGTGCCCCACGAGGCCTGCAGAATGATTTGTTTTGGGAGATACGCTTTTTTTCCTTGTCTCATTTCCTCAGATCAACACAGAGGAGGCAGTATGAGGTCTCAGGTTTTTGGAAAGTGAAATTAAATTAGCAAGCTAGGTGGACACACCAAAATTGGACAATTTGGTCCCATTTTCCTTCGGTTGTTTAGACAGATTGGTACAATTTGAGTTTGCAGCTTGATCCAAAGGGGGAGTTGATTATTGGCTCTAAAATGAGCTTCCTTCAGTCCCTGCGTGATCTGGTTGAGAAGATGCTCTGAGCAGCAGCCAAAGAAGCCTGTAAACTGGGAAGGAGGGTGTAAGATGGGAAGACAGGTAGAGGAGGCAGAAGAGGGGGACCAAGAAAAAGTGGGGAAGACAAGGTAATTGCTTATTACTACTCAGCAAAGCTTGCTGGTGATTAACCTGGTAATAAAAGCCACCTCTGGGAGGCCTCCTAGAAATGAAAAGTGAGCCCAAAGTGGATATAAAACAATCGCCCTGTGCTTTGAAATTGACAGCTGATGTTGGGTCCCCTCTGGGAGCCTGTGGGAGAAGGCCGGCCGTCAGCATTCTGGACAAGCTCCCACTGCAGCTGCCTGGTCCTGATGAACAGCGAGAAGCTTCCTTATGAACTCTATAGGGCAAGAGTTTTCTCCGTAGCTTTTAATTTGTAAGGTCTTGTGATGGTTTTTCATAATTATGACAGCCTGCCCATGGTGCCTGCAGCACACCACGCGAGCTCCGACTTTTTCTTGTCCTTCAGCAGAGCTATTTTGCTCATTAGCTTCAGTACGAGGGAGAAATTGCCGGCTCCCTCTGAAGATTTTGCCATTGGGTGACCTGATAAGCAGAATGCAAATGTGCAAATGTAGCTGGAGCCCTGTGTCTGATATCTCCGGGACTGTGAGGACAGATTTTTCTAAGTGGTTTCATGGATTGAGAGATGCAGTGTGGACAGGCCAACTGGGAGAATGGCTGAAATGGATTGAGAGACCCAGGGTTTCCTGGCTTTTTAGCCTGGACTGTGGTAGGTTATAAACTCTTAGGTATCTGAATCTGGTTTATAAGTAACATTTTTATAACAACCACTAAGCTACACTCACTATAGTTTTTGTATATGTCCTTTCTTATATTAGAAATAGAGTTTTCTGCTTTGGGGATTCAAAATAGTCACTTACCCAAGAGACATCATTTGGAAGACATTGTTTAAAATAAGCATTGGGTTCTCTTTATGATTCTTTACAGGTAGACTTGTGGTAAATTATTATATATATTTTTTATTTTTTAAAGAATTCAACAAACCTTTATTAGCTCCAATTACATGATACTCTACTGAGGATGACACAGAAAACACGACTTTGGTTCCCAAGGAGTTCTCAGCCTGGTGAGCTAGTCCGGTAAGTGAATAGAGAAGAGGGAAATGTGTATGATAAGTGTTCTCATAGGGCAGATTCTGGCTCTTCTAGGACCCTACCTACCTATGTGGCACTGCTCCCTACAGACAGTGGTAGTAAAGCCAAGTCGGGAACACTGAGGAATAGTTGACCAGTCAAGAAGGAAGTACCCATAGAAACATGTGCTTCCTGTGGCTTAGGATCTTGAAATGGGATGGGTAGAGAAAAGGGAGGAGGGAAAAGGTGGAGCAAATAGATGAGCAAGAGTATCAGGTGGAGATCTCTCAAAAATGGAAGCTCTTCCCACCACACTAAGAAATTAGGATTTTCCCCTGAAGATCAAAGGCAGATTTTGAATATATATCAATAGAGTGTCATGGAAGAATGCTTTGATAGCAAAGAAAATGGACTGGCAAGAAATGAACACCATTGACAGAATGCATAGTTAGTAACTCATTGATTGGTTAAATAAGAAATGGAGAGACACTGGTCTTGCACAAAGACCATGGGGTCAGAGAAGAGGAAGTTTTGGGAGACACCCAGTGAGTAGAAAGAACAGGATTTAATAATTTGGAGATGGGAGAAGAGGTAAGGAAGGCAGGGCTAGTACCCAGGATTCTGGTACTAAAAACTAGGTGGAAGAAGAGCTGTGTTCAAACCAGGGACTGGAGTAGGAGGAACAAGCTGGGGGCAGATGACAGGGAAATGTAGGTTTAAATTTGGATCTGTGGAGATTTCTAGTAAGAAGATGAATAAATTTCAGCTCAAAAAAGTGTTCTGGCTTGCATAGGTATGGATGTAGATGTACAGATTATATATAGCAGTCTGATCAGCACAGCTGTCACTGTTGGTGTAGAATGGCTAATGAACAATGATGTATAAAGTGGGAATGATTCTGAGTGAAGAGCTTTGCGGGGGGTGCTCCAGTACTCATGTGCAAGGGATTGCCGAAGTCCAGAAAAGATGAAAGGGAGGATACAGACAAAGAATTGGAGACAATTTAGGAGGTGATTTATTGGAAACCAAAGTAGGACAGCATTTCAAAGTTAGAGTGGTGACAATAGCCAATCTATGGAAACAGCCAAGATGTCCCACTCGATGAATGGATTAAGAAAATGTGGTATTTATACATAATGGAATACTACTCAGCCATGAAGAAGAATGAAATCTTATCATTTGCAGGTAAATGGATGGAATTGGAGAACATCATCCTGAGCGAGGTTAGCCAGGCCCAGAAGAACAAAAATCGTATGTTCTCCCTCATATGCGTACTTTACATCAAGGGCAAACACAACAAGGGGATTGGACTTTGATCACATGATGAGGTGAGAGCACACAAGGGAGGTATGAGGATAGGCAAGAAACTCCCCCCAAAAAAAGAAGATAGCATTTGATGTCCTCAATGCAAAGGAACTAATGCAGAACCTTTAAAGCGACAGAGGCCAATAGAAGAAGGTGACTAGGAACTAGAGAAAAGGTTAGTTCGAGAAGAATTAATTTAGAAGGTAACACACATGCACAGGAAATTAATGTGAGTCAACTCCCTGTATAGCTATCCTTATCTCAACTAGCAAAATCCCTTGGTCCTTCCTATTATTGCTTATACTCTCTCTACAACAAAATTAGAGATAAGGGCAAAATAGTTTCTGCCTGGTAGCGAGGGGGTAAGGGGGGAAGAGGGGAAGAAATGACCCAAACATTGTATGCATATATGAATAAAAGAAATTTAAAAAAAGATTGGTAAGCAAAGCTATGGTGGTCAGTAGTTTAGGTATATTAGATGTACTTTTGACTTAAGGTTGTTTTCAACTTAGATGAGATGTAATATAGATGGGACGTCTATATTCAACTGTAAATTTGTGTAATATTGTGACATAATAAATATTCTTTCTTTGCCCCATCAAAAAATAAAAGTTAGAGTGGTGAAAAGGATCACTAAAAAGAAGACAGGCCATGAAAGATGATGCTTTGAATAGTTATTCACTGGAACTTTTTAGACGTCAATATTGTGGTAGGAGTGGAAACCTACTGGAGGAGTGGATGAGGCAGGGGAAGTAAGACAGTGTGAAGCATAATGTGGAACACTCTTGTATGGTTTCTGTGTTGAAGGAGAAAAACTGATGGAGCTGAGAATGAGGTAAGCAAAAGCAAAAGCACAGATGGATCCAATCCAAGTCCTTCCTCTCCCAATCTGTATATGTCTAAAAACGAGGGTTCTGACATTCACCTCCCAGTCTCTCCTCCAGCCTGAAGAGTCCTTCCCAGGAGCTGAGAAGCACATTCACAATATTCTGTGTAAATGAAACTTTTTAACAGCCTAGACTAACCAAATAATAATAGGATCAACCCAGACACTCTTATCCCTGCTTGTGTGATCTTCTGGAAAGATACAAGTTCTGGTGAAATTCTTTGAGATTAAAAAATTGCAGTTCATGGCAGTGCCATGCCCTGCCTCCTGTCCTTAGAAACATAGGCTCTCTCCTTGGCAAAATTCAGCATTTCACTACCCTTCTTGCTTTTCTTCCTTCCTCAAACTTCTCACTCCCCCTCTCTCCCTCTTTCCTTCCTCCCCTTCCATCGCCCACCTCTCAATCTGGATCCATCCTCAACTCTTGATATCTCTTCAGTCCATCTGCTCATGGCATTTTGGGTAGTATTTTTTTCCCCCTGATGTGCTTGAATTGCCTCCCTGATAAATGGTTTTCCTCTTCAATTTTTAGGGAGCCATTTAAGACATCTTAATACCAATAATTAAAAATAACAGTGAGTAAGAGACCTTTTCCCTAATGAATGAAATTTCCCAAATATTTGGACAGAAAGAATGAAACTAAATTTTATATAGAAGAATAGTCATAATTGCATAATCTGTTAGGAAAATAAAAGATCTTAATGGCATGCAAAAGTGGAGGGGAGATATAGCCACTAAAACATGTACTTGTATAAAATTTAGAGAAAAAGTAAGCTATTTGAAGGCATTTATCAGACTACTTATTTTGTCACATTTGGATGGGGAAGTTAATCTATTCATGATAATTTCTTTAAAAAACTTTTAAAAAGAGGGGATGGGTATATAGCTCAGTAATAAAGCACTTGCCTAGCAGCCATGAGGCCCTGGGCTCCATCCACAGCACTGCAAGATATATAAATGTATGAATGAATTAATCATTTAACTAAAACTGAAATATCTGGGATATGAACCCAGCTGAGGAAGACGGCAGAGTGGCATCCATCTTTTTAATTCCGGGGGCTCAGCGCATTCCCTGGAGCCTCCACAGATGAGGACCCTCAAGTGGTTTGGTTGAGCATCATTTGGTCAGTGCTCCCTAGGTGAGCTGTGCCCCTCATTATCCCTGCAGGGCCACCATGTTGACCACTAGTCCCTAATCAGCCCCCTGCCTCCTAAGACTTGCTTCTTCTCCCCCAGGATCCTCTAACCAAAGAGTAGGCATTTCCCGGTTTCCTGCAGAGAGAAGCAAATAGCATCAGCTAGTGAAAACCTGTTTTCTTGGCATACCTGTACATGCATCTCCTAACAGACTCTAACTTCCATATCCAGATGGAACTTCTAGGGGTGGTATTTGTCAGGGCAGCATATTTTCCAGGGGGCAGTCACCCTGCAGGAAGCAACCAGTATCCTTCTCTTCTTGTTCCTGTTTTCAACCTGGAGGTTACAGAGAGGAGAAAGGAGGACCAGGCAGAAAGAAAGCTAGGTAGGAACTAGAAATGTGTCCATCAGGTCTGTGACACTCTCCTGGTAGACCAAGCCTTTGGAAAGAAGAATTGATACAGTAGTGTATCAACTACCTGTGGCAGGTAGTGGCATAAGGGTCAACTCTTAAGCAAGCAGGTCTGGGAGCAGAGTTTTTAAGCAGAACACCAGAAAGCACTGGTGCAAGTGGGTTGGAAGGCAATCTCAGGGGACATTCACTTATGTGCAAAAGGCTACAAGGCCTCATGCTCACTTCAGTGTAATTGTGAAGAGCTGGGTAACACCTGAGCCTGCCATTTAGGCAGCTGGGTTCTCTTCTCACCCTTTGGAGGATCAGTTCCCCTGTGGAGATGTCATCTTTGTGACTACACCTCTGACTTCTTCCAGCCCTAAGCCCTCCCTGTAGCTCAGGCTGCAGCTTTGAGAAAATCAACCCCCCACCCCCACCCAATTTGATTCCAAAAATGGCTCCAGGTACCTGGCTGTGAGGCTGGCTCTCCTGCAGTCCAAGTACTTCCAGCAATTTCTAGTGCTTTTCTCTGAGCCGCTGCAAAATGTGGGAGGCTTGATTCAGTCCTGATTCAGCTGCCAAAGCCGAACACCTCTGGAACCGCCCACACAACCCTCACAGAGCCCCTTTGGGGTTAGGCTGTGGGGCCCACCAGGGAGAAGGTCACCCCACAAAACACAGCCTTCTGTGGATACTGTTCCCTTGCCAGTGCTGCTGAGGTTTTCGGGCTGTGAAATGAATATTTTATTACCTTATGAAGGGGAAAAAGATTAAATTAGCAAAATGACGATAAAAAAGGATAACCTGACTTCAACCCTTTTATTATGCTTCACACAACTAGACAGCAAATTGCGTGCTGGGGCTTCTGCTTAGATGGCTGTAAAGAATCTAACTTTTGCTTTCAAATTAACCTGTCAAATCATATATTTATAAAGGAATGAAGGGAGGAAAATGAGGGCCCTAGGAAGGCCCACGCATCAATTAGGAAGAAATTAATTACAATTTACCTGTATTAGCACATTAACACTCCCAGACTACCAAAGAACTGTGTCTGTATCAGGAAAACAGTCAAAACAGCCCACTCTGTGTGGGGATTGGGAGGGAAGGGGTTATCTCAAGTCCAAGGAGAATCGGGCAAGGGTGGGAATTGCTGGAGATGATGGAGGATGCTGGCAGTTAGAGTCCTTCCTGGTTCGTGTTGATACAGAATCCTATAATGAATGGCATGCTTTGCTAAGATGACTCTAAAGGAACCTCTGAGTTCTCAAATAATGAAATGGGCACTCACAAGAAATATTGCCACAGAGCCACAGACAACAACAGAGTCCTCCTGTCAAGAGGAATCACAGAGCCAAGGGCTCACTCCTATTCCTCTCCCTTTGGGGAGCTGATGAGTAAGAGGATGTAGTGGAAGTGGGAAGGTAAGGAAGGAAATCAGAAGATTCTGTAGTTTGGATGCTAAATGTCTCCTAAAGTCCTGTGTTATAGGCTTGGTCCCCAGGGTGGCACTAAAGGGAGGTGGCAGAACCTTTAGGAGGTACGGCTTTGTGGAATATCCCTAGGTCATTGGGTGATGTGCCCTCAAAGCGAACTGTAGGACCCAAGCCCCTTTCTCGTCTTCTTTTGCTTCCTGGCCATGAAATGAGCAGTTTGCTCTGCCACATGCTCTCTGCCATTGCCATTGGCACGCCCATCAGTGGCCTAAAATCAAAGGGTCCACCTGATCATAGACTGGAACCTCTAAAACCATGAGCCAAAATAAACATTTTTTATAAGTTCATTGTCTAAGTATTTTGTTGTAGTGACAAAGGAGAACCTGAACCTCTTTTTGAATAGTTTCTATTTTTATGCAATGATACTAGATCTTGATGGCAATTAAAAATAAAGTCAGACAGTTTTGGATACCTGGATTCCAAGGTACAAACAACACATGAAAAAAAAAAAGCCAACTAGTTGGTACATTACAATTAAAATCATTGTCTCTTTTCTCATAACTGAATAAAGGTGTCATTTTTCTTGATAAGGAGTCACTAAAATCCTCTGGAAGGCCAAGTGCCAACAGTATTCTCTTTCTTGGGGGTCTTTCCCAGGCACAGGAAAACCCTCTCTCCAAGTGTCTTGAATGGAAAAAGAGGATGGTTTCTGTGGTCCTTGAAGTCACAGCAGAGATTTTGGCCAAAATCTAAAGAGTTCTAGACCCAGGTCCTTGCTCCTCTAGAAGTGCTAGCACTTCCTGGGCTGGAAGAGCCATCAGAGAGGTTCACAGGGTCAAACTTCCTGGATCAGGGAAGACTGGAGTCTGTACATGCCCAAACTCTGACACTTTTACAGACTCTGATTTCTTATCTGAAAACTGAGATTAATTATAGCCCTTCCTTGTCCAGTATTTTAAGGATCAAAATTTATACACAAAAACTCTTTAATAGGGCTGCAGGTATGGCTTAAGCAGTATAGTACCTGTCTAGCAAATGCAAAGCCCTGAGTTCAAATCCCAGTACTGCAAAAACAAAAAACTCTTTAAATAAATTCTGTACAAATTAAGATCATATCATTCTAGCTGTTCTCACTTCTAAACAATGTGAGGGTTTTGTTGTTGCTTTGTTTTGGCTTTTTTTTTTTTTTTTTTTTGCAAATACCTCCTCTCCTCCCTCCTTCTTTTGTCACCCATTCTTCTATATTTCCAGCAGCTGAAAACAACCTTTGCCAATTGTGTGATAGTCTGGGCGGTCCATTAGATCTTTATTTCCTTCTTTTTAAAATTTTTCCATTCCCCTTTGGGGTTGATGAATTATTAATATCTCTGAAATGGTTTCAGAAGCCACTCTTTCCTGAGAAGGGATCTGTGACAGGACTGTGTGCCTTCCTGATGGAGCTCTCAGCTGTCTCCTCTGCTAGCACCTCTGCCCTTTTTCCACATTCAGCACAGCCCCATAGCCTCAGCAGAGCTTGAGATAGAAGTGACACTTGTTCTCCTGATCAGGACCATGAATGAAGTCCATTAGAGGCTCTGCAGCCTGGGAAAAAACTGAGAAAGAAATCAGTGAGGAGGAAGGCTCTGTAAAACACCTCCGCACCTTCACGAGGAGTGTAGAATAGGTGGTAAGGTGGACAGAGGTCACATACAGTTGGCTTCCATATCTGCAGATTCTGCATCCTTGGATTTGACCAACTGTGGATCAAGGATATTTGAAAAAGAATTGTATCTGTACTGAGTGTGTACAGACTTTATCCCTTGCCATTATTTCCTAGACAGCAAAGTGTATCAATGACTTCTGTACAGATGAGGTGAAGCATACAGGAGGATGTGTGTGGGATATATGCAAATACTACACCATTTTATACAGGTGACTTTAGTATCTAAAGACTTTATTATCAGAGCTGGTGGAGTGGCTCAAGTGGGACCAGTTCTGCCTTGCAAGTGTGAGGCCCTGAGTTCAAACCTCCAGCACCACCACCACCAACAACAAAAAGTGAAAGACGGTGGTCTCCATGGAAGCTATGGAACTAATCCCCTATGGCTGTAGTGCCATAAGTGTGCCTGCATCCTTCAGTCCTAGGTTAGAGCCAGGTGCCAAAACACCACCTGGTTTCCCCTTTGAAAGAGTGCAGAGCATAGTGACTGAAGAAGCTTGAAGAATAGCGGCTTCTGCAGTCTCCAGGCATAGTTGCCACCTCCTGCACCTCTGGTTACAGATGTGGTAACTAAAAGCACCGTGCTGACAGGCCTGGACTTAATCCCCAGCTGCACTGTTTATTATCCCTATCAGCTCAGGCAAGGACCACAACCTCTGTGAGCAAGATAATGGTGGACTGAGACCAGAATGAAGCTATCCACACCAAGGGCTAAGCACAGACTCTGACATCAACACGGGGTCTGCAAATGTCAGCTGCTGTGCTGTTACTAGTTATAGCTTCCAGTGTGTTACTTGCTGTCTGAGGGGCAGGGCTGTTTGGCCCCCTTATTTGTAAAGTAGAGATGTGTTTCCCAAGACCATCATTTAAGATTGAAATGAGATAACAAGAGAAGTTGCTCTGCTCTGGGGTTGGCCCAGGGAAGAAGAAGTGAAAGGGGAGCAGTGTTAATCCAGGGATGATGGCTGAAGGAAACTGGCTGCTTCCCCGCAACAGGGCTGGGTAGAAGTGTTCTGTTCTCTTAAAGTAAGCATCTCAGTTCCTCTCCCCTATGGCTTTCCCCCCAGGCACACCCATCTTACTGCCTCCCAAAATGGCTCTAAATTTTGGTCTCCCTAACACTCTATCTCCAAGTAGTCAGGCTTGGGATCCAAACTGGCCACCTGCTGTTCAGACTAAAGAATTATTGAGCTGACTGGGTGTGCTCAGGGCTTCCTAAGTCAACCATAGGACTACATGAGAAACAGGCAGGGGCCTCAGTGAGCCCACGGTCACACCACATCTGCAAATGCTGTAATAACCAATGGCACAAGGTGCCCACAACTAACTATCAAACCTCCACAACAGCAGCAAATATGAGGGTGGGGACAGAGGGAGTTTGGATGGGCAACTGGCCTGTCAGAGACAAACTAAATAGTAGAGAGGATGAAAGAGAGGAGATTTAAATTTTACATATTTCTGGCAAGTAAATTAATTTGCTTGACTTGAAGTGGGAAGCATCAGATTTGCCTGGGGCCTCTCCTCACATTGGCTCTAAGAGGCAGGTTGGCAGAGGTGGGAAATAGAATTTCAGGGAGATATATGTGGGTTGTATACTGCAATGTCAAGTTGGAAGATTTTCTCATATCCACAAATCAGATTCATCTGAGTCTCCCGGGGGACCTGCTCCAAATGTTATCATTACCAATTCTTAATTTATGCTGCCCCATTTGCAAGTATCATGGAGCATAACAAAGTTAGGATGAACAAACCACAAAACCTAAATAAAAGACCTTCAGAGGAAAAGAGGAGAGCCATCAATTTTGATTTTTAAATTGCTAAATAGAATTGAGGTGGCTGTCTGGGTCTATTGCTTTTCCCAGTTCAGAGAGCAAGTGAATTGTGGTGGTCTAGGAAGAAGGGGACAACAGGGCTGGTGAGGAATTTTTCCTTCCCTCTCCATCTTCACCTTATTCATTCTCTTCTTTCCAAAACCCTGCACACCAGCCTCCCTGGCTAATCAGGATCTAAATTCCAAATTGTGGTACTCAATGCCACAGCCATCACTCTTAAGTTTTTTGATAAATGGCACTGGGCCAGTCAGTGTTAGAGGGGTACTGAGCAAACCTCTCCTCATAGCACTTGGGCTCCAGGAGAGAGTTTGTTTAGTTGGAGGGGATGGAAGCTCCCAGTGGATGTCTTGAATGATAAAGGAAAATGAGGCTTCCACATTCTAAAGGGTAGGGGGGGATCCCCTACATTTGTTTCCAAAAGACAGTCTTTGGGGCAGCCTGTGGCAAACTGACAGTTTGGCTTCCTGAACACCACAGGCTAAATCCTATGAAGCTGCTCAGATCACACACCATCAGCTCATCCATCTTTTACACTTACCTGAAACATTATGCTACCTTCCCACAACACACACACACACACACACACACACACACACACACGCACGCACGCACGCACATGCGCACACACACATGCATACGGGTCACTGGAAAGGGAGGTGAAAGGCAAGCAGAACACCCCATTTGCTGGTGACTACCGCAGTACCCACAGTAAGCTGAGTGACTTTGAGTTAAATGTACTCATCCTTCATTTCTGCAGATGAAGTAAAGGAGGTTGTGAACCAGCTGCGTTTGCAGAATGGATAAATAACGAAGTAGGGGTTGGGAAATTCCTCAAGGGCAGGGCTTTATCACGTGCAGCTCCATACAACCGGAATTCACCTGCTGTGGTGCCTGGCGCTCAGTAGGCGCTGATTGCATTTTCATCCATTTATTGACCATTTATAATTCTTTCCTTGTGAATTTTCTATTTGGTATTGGTGTGTTTATCAATAATTTGTGATGTTATTTTTATATGTCCAAAAATGCTGTAAAAATGCTTTCAGCGTGCTTTGCTTTCAAATTTTGTTTAGGGTTTTTTTATTACAATATATTCATTATACAGAAGGGGATTCATAATTACAACTCTGATTAAGCTTATATTGTACATTAGTTACATTGCCTCCATCGTCTGTCCCATCAATCCCCTCCCCACCCCACTTAAAGCAATTGCAAGAGGTTTCTTCGTCTTGTTTCATATAGGTATATGAAGTCCATCAACCATATCCCATCACCTTAATCTCCTTCATTCACCCTCCCCCAACCCATTTGTACTCTCCCCACCACTGTAACTATTTTACAGTTCTGTTTTTCGTTATTAATATTTGACTTGATTGTCCAAGGGGTTTCTCAATGTATCCCCACTGTGGGTATACTTTACCTTGATCCATTCAGTCCCTTCCATTACTCTCCCTTATAGGGTGTTTTTTGATATATATAAATTCTTTTTTTGTTTGTGTATGATGGGGGTTTGAACGCAGAACTTTGAGCTCTACCACTTGAGCCACACCTCCAGGGTAATGTACATAAATTCTTAATTCTTAAAAAAAAAGATGGAGGAGAAAGGATATGGTAAGATAGGGAACAAGCTGCATTACATTAGCATTTGAAGTGTCAGGCACTGACCTCTTACATGTTACCTTGCTTCACCCCACCAGGTCAGCATTAGCACCCACACATACTTATAAACCCACACATATTCGCCAAAGTCAAAGTCAATCCTGTTCACAATCAGAATTGGTCTTTCTGCTGCTCAGGTGACAGGTTCTTCCTGTCTTGAAGCTGGTAGACATTTCCCATCTACCTGCCTTCTCTAAAGGTCCCTGTCTTCTCTGGGATGCAGCTCCACTCACCCATATTCCCCAGGCTGCTGTCAGCCTATTTCAATCTACTCTTTTGTCCTTCTGAAATCTGGTAACTCCTCAAGTCTCCTGTGACCTTACTGCCTCCCTGCTCTCCTCTCTGAGTGATCAGCAGGCTAGCTTTTTCCTCTGTGCTTTGGAAGAGATGGGACAGCCAAATCTGGATTATAGAAAATAGCTAGCAAGTCAAGCTTAAGAGTTGGAACCTGGGAAACAGGAATGTCCCTCTGAGGAGCAACTTGAAGTTCACATGACCAGAGGTGGGCAGAAGCCCCTGACTCTCAGGGATTGGTCCCGTGGTTTAGTGTTGACTGATGGAATTCTGATCTTTTAATATTTGATGGAACTGCTTCAGAGACATTTATTTAAGTATGCTCTGTTCATCGGAGTCTCCTCCAGAGGAGAAATGTGCTGGAGGAAGCACCTCTGCTTTTCAGCACTCAGCG
Source organism: Castor canadensis (assembly GCF_047511655.1). Classification (NCBI taxonomy): domain Eukaryota; kingdom Metazoa; phylum Chordata; class Mammalia; order Rodentia; family Castoridae; genus Castor; species Castor canadensis. Next base: position 164,213,352 of record NC_133387.1, read on the forward strand.
AAGGTCAGGAGGGGAACAGCCAACAAATTGAACAGCACTTTTTTGAAGTTTAATCTTGAATGTGAATTTTTTTTCCCTTGTCTACAATGAACAGTGGCTCCAGCCCTGCAGCATTGCTAGGCATGGTGAGGGAGTCCCTAGTTTTGCACAAGATGGACAAGGGTGGGAGATAGCACTGTGGTGAAGACAATTCCTATACTCTAATTGATCATGGCTTCTCCTTCCCAGGGCCCTGAGCATCAGCTCATCCATCATTCCCATGTCCTTATCACATAGGACATTATGGGTATTAGTAGCCCCATTTCTCGGTCATGCAGCCAGAGTCCCAGAAAGACTGAGTGATTTATCTGGCAGCACACAGCTGGTGAACAGTCAGCTAAGTAATTAAATTCTTAGCACTCAGAATTTTAGTCCCCTGCTTCTATCATAGATCTATGCTACCATTTTAAAATGGAAATGATAAAACATTTTCAGCTGGGCACTGGTGGCTCATGACTGTAACCCTAGTTACTTGAGAGGCTGAGATGGGAAGAATTTCAGTTCAAGGCCAACCTGGACAAAAAAGTTGCAAGAGTCATTTTTGACGGAAAAAAGTTGGGCATCATGGAGCATACCTGTTAACCCAGCTATTTCGAGAAGCATAAAAGAGAATTGTGGTCAGGCCAGCCTGGGCAAACAGCAAGACTTTATCTCAAAAACAACCAGAGCAAAAGGGCTGGGCACGTGGCTCAAACAGTAGAGCACTTGTCTACCAAGCGTGAGTCTCTGAGTTCAAAGCCCAGTACTGCCAAAACAAACAAAAGAAAAGCAAAGCATTTGCACAGAGCTATTATTGTTACAATTCTGGGTGAGCATCCTTATAATTGTAAGGTGTTTATCAAGGTCATGTGGCCTTGCTTGTCTTTGTGAGACATGTATTTGAAGGACAGAGGATTCCGTCTTCTTAGGATCAAGAAGAACCACACATTGACATTTGTAATAATCAGAAAAGTGTGGCCTTGAGGGTATTGACCACATAGTTCTTTCATCCTTTTCTATCATCTGTATCCTAAACCTAGCACTTTATAAATAGAAAGGAGTTACACGGATATAGGAAGCTGTTCAGTCCAGAGGCTTGCATCCAACAAAATTATCCTGATCCAGTTGTCCAGCTGTTTGAGATGAGCATGCTGTGCTTGGAAGCTAGAAAAGATGGGGCAGCTTACCAGGAGTCACCAACAGCAAATAAAAAAGAAGGGCAGGTAGATCCTTTGGGGAACCAGCCACCCATGCACGTGGAGGTCTGCCAGAATATAGCTGTCAGTCAGCGGCGTTCGAACTGTCCATCTCAACCAGGCCTTTAGGATAGAGGAAATCTCTTACTATCCATTTCCTTTACTGATTAATCCTTTATCAAATTCATAATAGATGCTTCAAAAATTTGCCATTTCTTAAAACTCCCAAATCTATCTCAGTCTCCCTTTTTCACAACTCAGAATGCCTGCATTTAACTCTACTAAAAAAAAAAATCTGGAGGCTGATGAAGTAGTTCAAGTGGTAGAGTGCCTAGCTAGCAAGTGTGAGGCCTGAGTTCAAGTCCCAGTATAGCCAAAACAACCTCTGAAACTCATCCCATGTGAACTTCCTCTAACTCCTCACCTGGCACCTGGTTTACTTAATGGTATCCTCATCTTCCTCCTTGTCACCTTGGTTCCAGCTTCCAGAATTTTCATCTACTTCTCTTGTGTCTTCATATTTCCTCAGCAACTAAGCCTGCCTCTCTGGGTAAGCTTTCCAGCATAGACTCGTCCTAACCAAAGCCATTGGCACTGCACCAGCTCCGCGTAGTCTAATGACTATCTTTTCGCCTTCAAATTGGTCTTCCACCTTCTAGGGTTTTCCTTACCCAATGCTATCTTCCCTTCTGCACTTTTCTTTTTCTTTTCCTTTTCCTTTCCTTCCCTTCCCTTCCCTTTCTTTTCTGGGACAGCCACTCCTGGGCTCACAGGTTAGTTCTTCCTTGCGTCCAGAAATAAAGCACAAACACTTAAGCTTCATACTGAAAGCTCTCAACTATGTGACTCTGTCAAACTTTCCACACTTCTGGGACTGTGTGTGTCGCACACAAGGCCCTGGATTTGATCCTCAGGGCTACTATGATGACCACCACATCAAAAACAACGAAACCTTTCCCAGGCTTCTTTCTAGCACACCTTTTACTCCACTCCTCTCCCTACCCACATACCAAATTGACCCGACGATCAGTTTATTACCTTTCTCTAATCTACCTTCAAGAGCTTCTCTCTTGCTGTAGTCATCTTTCCAATCTTCTCCATCTTCCATGATTGACAATCAGCATCAGGTGTCAAACCTTATACTTAAGGTATAAGGTTTTCACACTAATGTCCTGTCAAAAATGTGTACTTGTTATAGAACTCATCAATTAGTCATAGTTTTAGATTAATTTGTAGTAAAACGTTTTTTCCTCTTGTTTCATTCAGACATTGGTGAACAAAGTTCTCATTCTTCTTCATCTCCTCCAAAGTGTTATGTTGAAATGAATTCTCATCTCATCTTATTGTCTGCCATTTCCTGAGATTTCCAATGGGCCACTTGAAGAACCTGTTCACAGCTGGTCTAGATGCCCAATAAGTCCCTGTTTCCTGTTTTCCAAAATGTGAATTAATTCATTTCTCTGTTTGCTAACTTCACTTTGTTACCCAGATGTCTGGATAGTGTTTTGATTTATTGGTTGAGTTTGGATCCATATTGAAAGTGAGAAGAACATTTCTTCTGTTACCTACCGTCATCAGAAAACACATAAAAATTAGTTTCACTTGTTAGAAATTTAATCATTTATCTGAATTGATTTGTTTTTCTTTTCCGTTTATTTTTTCAGTGCTCACACATAGGGCTGTATAGGCTATGCACGTTTTATCACTGAGCTGCAACAGCCCCTCAATCCATTTAAAATAAGATTGGCATGAAGGAAGTGATGGATTTGCATGTATAGGAAATAAGATCATAACCAAAATTCCCAGTCTCATTTTCACTCAACAAACATTTAGGAAGCTGTGGCTGTATGCCAGCCACCGTGCTGAATGCTGCCAGTGTATAGGACACCTTGGCTGGTATCTCCAGAGCTCACAGGAAGGAGACTAGAATTGAGTTCATTCCTACCTGCCATCACTTCTGGATTGAGAGGCATTTGAAACTGATATGTTAGGTACCTGAATACATAAAATGCAGGATTTCTAAGAAGGGAGAAAAGAAAGTTCCCCCAGGAGAGAAAGGTGCCATGCTGACTGGCCTTGGCCTTATATCCCTTGGGGCTGGAACCTGGCTCTGCTCAGGAGTTGTAGTGAACCTGTAATAGGAGAAGGACAGACAGAGCTGGTCTAGGTCCTTCTGGAATTGGTGGGAAGCAGCGCAAGATGGAGAGTGTAGGAAGCAGAGATGAGCTGCTATTTTTTTTTTCCCTTTTCTTCCTGCAACTGAAGTATCCATCGTGCAAGGAAGGGGAAGTTGCTCCTCCTTCACATTCCCTTCTTGAAGCTCTCCTCAAAGTCCTCTTGTCAGAGGAGAGAAGAGGACAAGATACAAAGAGGCAGGCAGACCCTGACTAAGTGGCTCCTTCACTTTCAGACATAAAATGAGAACCAGACACAACTGCCTAGGCTCAAGTGCAGCCCGCACGCTCCTCCATCTTCATGGATCTGCGTCTCAAGAGTCCTCTGCCTTCCTTCTCTCTTCCCTCTTAGAAAGAGTAATGTGGCTTATAAGCCTAGATAGCAGCTCATACCGCAGCGATGGGAAGCGTGGGGCTGTGGAAGAAAATGATGACAACAGTATTCATTAAGCATTAGCTTTTATACTTATGAGAGACAGCATGAAAGAGCAGAAAGATAAGTGGGCAATTCCTCAAAAGTCCTAGCTTCTAGTTGAGGAATTAAGGCAGACCAATAAACATTCCTGTCCTTGCTTACCTTATAAGGAAAAGGTACAACAGATTTATCTCTCCTTTATCTAAGTTTGCTCTAGGGTTCAACTGAGATGAGATATGGAGAAATGTCTCCAACAGTAGATTTGTTTAAACAATTTTAAGTGTTATAGTAAACAAGTCAGATTTTAGTGCTTCATACAAAAATAGTTAGCTTTTCTCTTTCACACATAACTATGCTATGTGGGTCAACCAGTAGTCGCTGCTCCATGGGGGTCACTGGAGACTCAGACTTCTTTCCTACTTCAGCACTACCATTCTTCCACAGTGGTCCTCAAGGTCATACAAGTCATGCCACCCACAGAGAATGTGGGGGTGGTGAAAGAGAGAGTCTGAGAGAAAGTGTTGAGGGGAGCTAGAGTGGTCTCATAAGTCTCATTCATATTCCATTCAGGAAAACCAATCAGAGTATAGTGTTCCACTTAAATGTAAGAAAGCTATGAAATACAGTTTCCGTGTGCCCCAGAGGGAGGAATGGATCTTCCATTTAACCAGTCCTTGGCCCAGTCACTGTAGGGGACCATTCAGGTGTCACTCATCATTCTCTAAACAATGGAGGAGACAGAGGTGCTGCCTCCTCACATCCATCCAAACCCAGGCTGTGCCCTGGATCAGACTCACCTGCTAAGCCTCCCCATATGGAGCAGCTATTCAGTACCCATCACTGGGGCTGACTGTTTGTGAAGCATGTTGTCTCTGGAGAGATTAAACTTCAGGTATCAACCATATCTGAGGTCAGACACCAGATCCTGGGATGCACAATGGCCTCCCTGCAAGGGATATATAGCCCAGGAAGAAGGAAAGGCCCTTGGTGGTCTCTTCCCACCCTTGGAGAAAAAAGACTTACACTTTGACCTGAAATCATCAGAACCCACATCATGTGACAGCTGTCCCTACTTCATGTTCCCGCTCTCATGTGGAAGGCGCTACTCCTTTTTTCATATCTTTATTTATTTATCAACCCTTCAGTGTTTCAGTAGAAATAGACATCTCATGCACTTTGATTTAGCAAAGAGCTTTGAGAACCTACTATGTGCCATGTACTAATAGGGTTCCAGAATAAGATCAAATGTCAGATATCTTTGTTGAGTCCAGGGATAAAAATAAGAAAGGCAGTTTATGGTTAGTATTGCGTGAGCAATACTGATGAAAATGCAGAACAGGATCAGAGGAAATTAAAGAAGGTACAGCTAGGGATAGCAGTGCAATATTCTCATAGGGCTTTCGCGTCCAGTCTGAAGCTGCGTAGACTTTCTGAAAGCAAAGATGGCATGGACATACGTAAGCAGGAAATCAATCACTCTGACCAGATAGAATAAAAATAGTTAGATGACTGAGGAGGACAGTGAGCACCAGGCTAGAGTCTGATTTTATTTATGGGGCATTGGGAACCCTTTTGTGGTTTCAGACTCCTGAAGTCATATCATCAGAATTACATATTAAAAAATTTCTTCTGCTGATAAGGACACAATAGGTCACAGTACAGGTGAGAGGAGGGGAAAGTAAATAATATTAATAACAGCTCCATATTGAGAATTTACTAAACATGTGACTATCATTTAATTTTATCAACCATTCTTTGACGTATGTGCTATGATTATTTTATTTAATTGCTCTAATAAATGCCAGAACTTGGATGCTAACCCAGGAAGCCCACGGCCTCCAAAACTAAGAACTTGGCATAGTTACGAGGACAGCTTGAAAGTCAAGGTAGTAGTAATGAGAATCTAAGGAAAGATGGATGAGGCATATACTCTGAAGGAAGAATGGACCAAATTTGTTGATAGATTGGAGGTAAGGGATAAAAGAAATGGAAGATAATCCCCACTTCTATGCTGGATGACTAAAACTAAGGACGAGTTAAGGAATCTATAGGACCAATATCTTAGGAGGATGGTACAGTAATTTTAGCTTCAGACATGTTGAGTTTCAAGTGGGAGTGAGTGAAAGTAGTGGTATGCTGATAGTTTAGTGCAATAATTTACCCTTTCCCAGGAGAGAAAGCAGATTCCATTTTGCCTGGGTATGCCCAGGTGAAGAGCTATGAGGCAGCAGAAAGGAAGGGGCCATCAGAGCTGTGGGTGATGTCTCTGTAGAAGTGATGGCCATGCAAAGCAATGGTCTGTAGGTAGTGAGGGAGAAGGGTTTAAGAAGAGTGGAAAAAAGATGGGAGGATCTAAAGAGGAAAAGGGGATAGAAGTCATGTACAGTGACACTTGAATACTTACTGAAAGTGGTTCTGTGTGTATAGTTGATAGAGACCAAAGGGAGAGGGAGGATTAAAAAAAAAGAAAAAAGAATACATGCACATGGGCAGGGTGGGTAGAGAAGCAAGAGTGAAGGACACCTTGGACAGGCACAAGGTGGGTGGATGAGATGTCAGGCAGAAGCCCAGCCTGGAAGGCAGACAGGGCAAACATCTTCCCTTTGTTCCTTTTCCCTCCGCCTGCTGCGGCCCATTGCACTTCAGGAGGCCATCTCTCTCAAGTTCATACACCTTCAACTCATTTTTTTTCTCTTCCTTCTCTTTCTTGGTAACAACTCCCCAGCCACTTGCTATCTTTTAGTTCCATGTGTGAAGGGAGAATAGAAAAGACTGACCATGGCTGATCTGACTAAGAAATGCCCTGGTGATGGCCCTCCTGGAGGACAGCTCAAGCCCTGTGTTCACATGTAAACTCAGGCACAGCAGAGGTGATGTGCCCAGTTCCCCGCCCCTCAGCCATCAGCAGCTCCCACTAGAGAACACCAATCCTCTACCTCACTTCTTCCACTGCTTCCTCCTTCTTTCAAAGTATCAGAACAAACACAAAACAAAACTATTTCTTTACATCTATTTCATAAATGTCTCTTTACTTAGTACTTTCTACAGAAGAGTCTGATACAGTCTGAAGGCAGACAGGATGGATTCAAATTCCAGTTCTACCACGTTCTAGCTACATAGCTTCGGGCAAGCTTTCTAGACCTCAATTTTCCCACCTGTAGAGTGGATACAACAATAAAGCCTATCTCATCAGGTTATATTAATTAATAGGTCTAAACACCTAGTGTGATGCCTGATGCCCAATAAGCCCTTCCTACATCCTTGCAGTGCTTACTGCTGCCATGCTACCCAGAGGTCTTACCCTCAAAGAAGGTTGGTTTATTTTGTTTATTGTTTTCACATTTTACTTCATTACAGCATAGTAGCACCTTTATAAGAGAATCCCAGTAATGTTATCTGTTTAAATTATTTTGGTGGGCCAGTGACAGTCATTTATAGCATATCTGGAAAAATGCACCCACAGCTCTATGCAATTGGTTAGCAAACTCCTTTGAAATACACCCCATTCTAAGATGGGGAGCACACCTTTCCTTAGCATTGAGTCAGTTCTTTTGGTGATTTGGGTTAGCCTGAAAAGCTCTTTGTGAGTTTTTGAATGGGAATAGACCTGCTGACCTTTAAGCATTCCCAATAATGGTTGGGAGCTTAGAAGGTGAGTTCATTATATGGGCATTACCAAGAATATTGTCTATGAGAGAACTGACTGGGACTAGTTGAGGGTTCTAGAGGAGTGGAGTCTAAGATGTGACTTTGTCCTTAAAATCTAGAGCATCTCCCAGGGAATGGGTGGGAGAGGCTCTTGTATGCGGGATCAGAGTCTTCCTTTTAGGTGTAAATGGGATTTGGTAATCTAGGAGGAGACAGAGAATTATATAGAAGGCAAATTGTGTACCACAAAGTCCTAACAGAAAACTGAGCAGGTTGTCCTATTTTGCAGATGAAGACCTTGATTTGGAGAAGTGAGGACACTTGCTCCAAGTCACAAGCCCATCCTGGCTGTCTGGCTACCACAAACAAGTTGGGCACACAGACGGGGGCCACTAGGCTTCCAGACTCTCCCACTCCCATTTCACTGCCTCTGCTGAGTGGAAGCACCCTGCCTTTCCTACCCAAAGCCCTTGAAAGGACCTCCCTTGAGCATCCTGTGCATGGAATTTGCTGTTTGCAAACCTCTCTTGCTTGTTCCCACTTTAGCGGGAGGTGGCTTTTTTCCTGACATGCTTAAGAACTAGAATGCTTAGAACACTAGAAAGTGTGCTTTGCTGCTAACGCGTGCAACTTCACCCTACATGGAAAGGGGAGGAAGATGAAAAAGCTGCTACATTTAGGTCCTTTTCCCCAGGGAGCACAAAGAATGTTTAGTTGAAGGAGCTTTCCTCCAGGCCAGGACCTGTACCTGGTTCAGGACCCTTGACACTCAGAGTAGGTATAGATGTTCTGAATGACAGATTATATGATAGCAATGATGATACCCCAGACTCAACAGATGACTCCTACAGACATCAGAAGCAATGGCCAGCTTGATACTAACTCCTCCTGAATGGTGAGAGGCATTAGAACTCTTTGACATTCCTTCTGCTCTATGCACCTGTCGGACTTATATTTAAAACATAAGCAATAAGTAGTATCATTATATTTAGGAGTCAAAGTGTTGAATCTGTAGTGTTCTCTGAACTAAAGTTTCAGAAAATATAAATCTGTTTTAAGTAGAGTTAAAAAATAAATGAATAAGCAAATATAAGGATAACATTTATACATATATCTCCAAAGAAGTTTCCAAACCTTTCCAAAGGACTGTTTGTTTACTTGTTTGTTTTGGTGGTATTAGGGTTTTGAACTCAGAGCTTCATGTTTGCTAGTCAGGTGCTCTTCTGCTTGAATCACACACCTCTTTTTGCTCTGGTTATTTTGGAGATAGGGTCTCACTTTATGCCCAGGCCAGCCTGCACCACAATCCTCCCATTTCATGCTGTAGCTGGGATGGAAGTTGTGTGCCACAACATCCAGCTCTTCTCTGTTGAGATGGGTTCTTATAGGCTTTTGCCCTGGCTGGCCTGTCACTGTTATCCTGCTCATCTTAGCCTCCCACCTGACGCATGCCACCTGTGAGCCCAACAACTGAATGTGTTTATAAGGGAGAATAGTTATTCAAACCTGAACTCATTAGGAAAAGCACAAAATTAGTAAGTTTTTTAAGAGAGGATCTGCCAAATGCTCTAAAAACTCTACCTCCAGCCTTCCCACAAATACCAAAAGCTGTCTGTTAAATGGCAGTGGAACCAGTGATGACAAAATCATCTCTCACATTAATGGGACTTTGGCTTTTTGGTCCTGGAAATACAGAAATGCTTCTGAGTGAATCTGTCACAATTGTTTTCTCCCAAGATCCACCTTCTTAAAGGCAGAGTTCTGATGATCATTCTTTTCTGCTGAAAAAAATATCCCCTAAAACACCCTCAGAAAGATGTATCAAAACTCCCTCCCCAGCAAACACACAGAAAGTGCAATGGTTTTTTTTCTTAACTAACAAAATCCTCCACATTCTAGGGTCTTCAAAATGTAGCCACACCTTAAATTTTCAACCAACTCTCAGAACTGGTTTATTCATATCTCTCTCTCTCTCTTTCTCTCTCTCTCTCTCTTTCTTCCTCTCCCCCCTATTCTCTTCCTCCCTTTCCTTCTCCTTCATCCTTAGTCTTTCCTCTTCTCTTAGCCTTCCCAGCTTGGGAAGGAGCCCCTCTCCTTGGCATGTGGTCCACCCTCCCTTCCACATCGGCCCCTCCACATCCTTCCCAGCCCACCAGGAATTTGCTGGACATTGCAAGTTCTCCACTGCTGGTGTGCTGCGGAAGCTTCCTGCTGACCTGGAAGCCTGCTCTGTGGAGCCTCTATCCCAGCCTCTGCAGTGCTCACAAACTCCACCTTCCAGGCCTGGATGCTCTGCCCCACACTGATCGCTCCTTCTTCTTTGTTTGAGGGTGGTTTCTGCTTTGACACAAGTGCCTTGGACATCGTGTCACATGTTTTATTCCCATTTTGCCATCACATCACCTATTCCTCTCCATGTTATCATTCCAAACTCTGACTGCTCTATCTTGCCTCACAAGAGCTCTTCTTCACAGATAGAAAACTAAATGGATTTTACTGTATGCATTATTAATTTTTCTTACCTGTCTCCTACTCTCAATCTCAGACGCCACGTTCCTGAGCATCTGCAAATGCCAGTAATGAGTTCCTCATACTAAGTAGATTGATTCTGAGGCTTTTGAATAAATATGGGAGAGGAACAAATGATCAGAACAGGATTGTGAAGGGTAATTCGCTATTTCTTGGTCAATATTGCCTTGTTTGTCCCACAGTAGAATTCTGCAGCTGTTGTCTGTGGCAACTTTCCAACTTGGGTAATTACATTCTGCTTACCTCTTGTTTCTCCTGTGGTTCTAAGATAACTTACTCTTCATGTCTTTTCCTAAATAAAATAAAGAAGCCTACTTTTGGCTTTGCTATTTGCAGATGCAACAAGATAGAAAGAAGAAGCAGATTAGAAAAAGAGCCCTAACTCTTGGAGTCCTGGGCATAGACCCTGTAGCCATTCTGCTGGAGATGTTGGCACCACTGAGCCTCAGTTTTTGCATCTGTATTTTGGGAATCTCATTCTCTACTCTAAATTATTGCAGGCTTACATAGAATATTACAAGTGAAAGGGCTTTATCTCCTATTATAACTTTGATGGGAGATTATTGGTCAATCATAAAGAAACTGGGTAGAACAGGCTTAACAGAGCACAGCTTCCTTCCATCTCAAAAACAAAGCTCGGTCTGTAGCAAATGCTTAAAAAGAAGGAGGAGGAGGAGGAGAAGAAGGAGAAGAAGGAGGAGAAGAAGAAGAAGGAGAAGAAGAAGAAGAAAGAGTAATACTGTGGAGGGAAAGGAAGAATAGTTCCCGTGACTGCCTCTTCCACAGAGACATAGGCAATGTCATAGAAGGACCAAAAAGCAAGAGGAGGAATCTCAACAGTCAACCAACCAATCATGTGTTAATTCTGCTGGTCTTAGACTACTCAGTACCAGAGATAAGTAACATGTCAGCTGTTATTTATTGTTAGGAATTTTGTTGTTAAAGGTTTCGAGGAACAACAGAGGCATGTGAACACTGCCAGATGTGAGTCCCATGTGGTGTTAATTAACCAGAATGGCAAGTCAGGTTAAGCAGTACGAAAAATGCCTTCCAGAATCTTTCTTCCAGAAATTTCCTCGTAGTGATAGTACAATTCTGTGTACTTCACTTGATTCTAAACTGATGCTGTTTTCCAAAAAGAGGGAATCTGTAAATTGGGGTAAAATGTTCAGTAGCACAATATCCAAGTAATGCAAAGGAGAGGGTCTTGGAACAAGAAAAATGCTCCAGAAAACACAGGTAGAAGAAAGTGACTAAAATTATGCATAAAAGCTCTGTTCTAGAGAATCTTGCTGGTGCCAAATGGCATTGGGTTAGGGGAAGAGCGCAACCTGCTGGTGGTGCAGGATGGCGTCTCCTCTCACTTGAGTCTGGACTGGGTCCCTTTAGTTGGTGAGGTTTGCACAAGACCCCTGGGCTAGGAGATGGCTGGAACAGATCCTGGAGGAAGTGTCAGGAGAACACAGAGCTGGAAAAGAAGGCTGAGGGTGAGTCTACAAAGGCCTTCGTTTCTCTCCTGTCTTCACTGCTCAGAGAAGCAAGGTCCCTGGACATGCAGGCACAGGCGCCCCACCCATTCACCCAAGAAACGATGAGAGGCCTCTCTGAAGGACTAAAAGGGTGTGGCGAAGGACAGGGGCCCTCTGGGACCTCTAGTACTTGGGATGAAAGACTTGTACACCGTGAAGAGCTGTCGTGTTATCGTTGTGAGGTTCGTTTTGTAGGCACTTAAGCACTCTGCCTTCTTAAGTCTGCCAGCAGGGAAGCTAAGCAGGCTTGGTGCCGGCAGAGGAGGCTGGAGAGGGAGTGGGATGAAAGGGCTGCAGGAGCCTTATTAATAGTTAAGTGGACAAGGCTGATAATGGGATGTCTTTTTATTGGCCCCACAGGTAAGTCATAATACACAAGCTTGCAGGCAGTCCTGTGATTTGCATTGATACAATTCAGGCCGCGGTTTTCATTATGTAGCTGGGATGATACGAGCCGGTGTTATCAAGGGCGCTGAAAGGAGCTAGGGAGCTATCTTATATTCTGTGTATGCGGATTCATTAATGGTTAGTTCGGTGCTTTGTCCCAGGTGGTATTGGATGTTTCATGGTGAATCATTAACAACTTGAACAGCTTCATACATATGTCTTATTGATGTGTAAAGTCCTTGCAACCTAGGATTTTTTGTTCCCTGAGTGAAGGAGTTTTGCTTTACTCAGGTTCTAGGAGAAATTTAGTGACATTCTCAGTAAGGACAAGGGTCCTGTTGATGGGACAGAGTCAGGTAAGCCAGCCTCCCAGAAGGCTGACAGTACGGTGTAAGAGACAAAGGGCTAATAAAATTTTAAAGACATAGCATGCAAGCAAGGGTTTTTGTTAACCAATATAGGGGAGGGAGGTTGGTATTCCAGTAGCTACCCCTCAAGGGAAGCATGAGGAGAGCTCCCCCACTTCCCAAGAGGTAGCAAAAAGGGACACTTCCCAAGGATGATGGGTGGCCCTTTGGGGAAAGAACATTGCACAAACCAGCTGCACACAGGAGGATAGAGGTCAGGAAGGGGAAAGTGAATGGTGAGGGAAGGGCTACATAAGCTGAAGGAGAGAAGACAGAAGAGGACAGAGGAGGGAGACGCAAATGTTTAGCAGCTGACAGTAAACAATATTTGGAGGCTAAAAACAAAGGAGCCAAGGCAGCGTTTCCCGGATGGAGATGAAGGATAAATGGGACCAGAGTTAGAAAGCAATTATCTCTGATTGCACAATCAGGATATTGCTTCTGAACCAGGGGCCTGGGGCCACCAAAGGATGATGTCAGATCTGCAGAGCCATCCATCCCTCCAACGTAAGCCCTGATTATCATCAGGCAACATTTGAGGGCCAGGCCTCTGTGCTCTAGCATAGCAGAAATTCCCTGCCAGTGTGGGACATACTTTTCTGGAAGGGTTTAATTTGTCAGTCATTAGCCATCAAACAACCCGAAATACACTTTCCAGTTTCCCTGACTTTTGCCCTCAGCCCTCACAGAGGCTCCTCCAAGTACAGAAACTTCTTATTACCTTTAAGGCCACTGTCATGCCTATCACTGGCAATGTCTTTGGCCCCCAAGTAATTTGTGGACTTTGTCCTCCCCCAACTGCACACATAACCAAGTACAAAATTCACTGGCTTTGTTTACACAATTATTTTGTGATTTGGTGAAATATATGTATCAATATGGCATTTCTTTTTCTTGCTGAATACTGTTCCATTGTGCAGGCATACCATAATTTGGAATTCCACACAACTGCTGATCGACATTTCAATTGTTTCAAACTTGGAGCTATCAAAAATAGGCTGATGAGAACATTAGTGTCTTTATAGACATCTGCATTTATAGTGTCTTGTGTAAATTCCTAGGAGATAATGGTTGGTTTGCCTGCCAGGTGTGTGTTGAACTTCTAAAGAAATTACCTATTTTCCAAAGTGATTCTGATAATTTACCTTCCCACCAGTAGTATATGAAAGGTCCAGAGCTTATGTGTCTTTTCCAATGCTGGGTATAGTCAGTCTTTTTAATTTCAACCATCTGAATAAATGCCTAGTGGTTTCTCATTGTGGTTTTAATTCACATTTTCCTTAATGACTAATCATGGGGTTTGGGGCCAGCAGAATATCTTCCTTGGTGAAATGTTTTTTCAAACCTTTGTCTTCTTTTGGGGTGGGGACTGGGGTTTGAACTCAAGGCTGCATGCTTGCAAAGCAGGTGTTCTATCCCTTGAGCCACGCCTGCAGTCCCCTTTGCTGATTTTTAAATTAAATTATCTTCCTAGTAATGAATTATGACAGTTTTTGTGTATTGTGGGTACAAGAGATTAGCTATATTATTTTTGAATATTTTATTCAGTATTTGCTTGTTTTTTCATTCCCTAAACAGTGCCTTTCAAAGAACAGTTTTTAATTCTGATGAAGTCCAGTTATCAACTTACTCTTTTATGAATCTTTCTAAAAGTTTTTTATGTTTTTAGATGTTTACATTTAAGTGTATCATTTAAGTAAATTTTTGTATGTGGTATGAGATATAAATTAAAGTTCATGTTTTGCATACACATATTTTTCCAGAACCATTGTAGAAAGGAATTTTCTTTCTTCACTGGATGCCTTAACACATTTGTCAAAAAAACAGTTGTCCATATAAGGACAAAAAGGAATACATAGTTAGACCTCTGGGTCCTGTGAGGGTCAAAGGTATTAAGAGATCACTGAAAATTTTAGGTCTTTAAATACATGCAAACATTCATGGGCAAGTCTTTATGTGGGCTTTAAATAGTCAACTCGTATGGGCAAATACCTAAGATTGTATTTGTATTACTGTACCATAAGTAAGCCTGTGTTTAACTTTATAAGAAACTGCAAACTCTCTTCAAAAGTGCATTCCCACCAGTAACAAATGGGAGCTCCTGTTGCTTCACATTCTTACCAACATTAGGAACTGTCACTGTTTTAGAGTTTAGTCATTCTAATGGACATGTAGCAGTATATCATAGTTTTCTAAATTGCCATTTTCTGATGACAAACATAGTGAATATGCTTTCATAATTGTATTCTATGTTATCTTCTAGAAGCTTTGGAGTTTTGAATTTTACATTAATATTTAAGGTGATTCTGGGTCTCAATCTATTTGGGCTACCATAACAAAATAGTATAGACTGGGTGGTTTATAAGCAACAAACATTTCTCACAGTTTTAGACTCTGGGAAGTCCAAGATCAATGCATTGGAAGATTCCGTGTACAGTGAAGGTCTGCTTCCTGGTTTATGGATGGAATCTTCTCGCTTCATCCTCACAAGGTAGAAGGGACAAAAGATCCCGGTGTAGTCCCGTTCATAAAGGCACTCTTGCCATTCCTGAAGGCTCTGCTCTTGAGACCTCATCACCTCCCAAAGATTCTACCTACAAATACCATCAACTTTGGGGTTAGGTTACATGTTGATTTTGACAGGGTGGGTAGGAGAACATACTCAATCTGTAGTGATCTATGTCTAGATTCACTTTGGAGTTTTTTTGTTTGTGAATGTCCAATTTTTCTAGCACTATTTATTAAAAAGACTATCCTGTCCCCATTGAATGTCTTTTGCCTTTTTGTCAGAAATCAGTTGTCTAGGCTGACAGAGTAGCTTAAATGATAGAGCACTTGTCTAGCAAGCATAAGGCCCTGGGTTCAAACCCCAGTACCACTAAAACACACACACACAAAAAAAAATGGAGAAGAAATCAGTTGTCCATATTTGCATGAGTCTATTCCCAAGTTCGCTGTTCTATTCTATAGTCTATTCTAAACTGTTTGCCTATTTCTTCATCAATAGCACACTGGTTTGATCACTGTAGCTTTATAAAAAGTCTTAAACATAGGTAGTACCAGTCCTCCTAATTTGTTCTTCTTCAGTATTGTCTTGGTTATTTGAGTGTTCCCACAAAAACTTTAGAATTAGTTGTTAGTAGTCACACAATAACTTCCCTGGGATTTTGATTGGGAGTGTGTTGAATCTGTAGACCAATTTGGAAAGAACTGACACCTTAATATTATTCACTTCTATTATAGATTAGTGGCCCCTGAAGGCTGTGCCTTAAAGGTTTATACAACAACCTGTGGAGGTGGTGGAGCCCTTAAGAGGGTGAGGGTAGTGGGAAGAAGTTAGGCCACTGGAGTTGTGCCCCCTGAAGAGGATTTTGGAATGCTGGCCTTTCCTCTTTGTGTCATTGCTTTCTGGTTGCAAGAAGATGAACCATTCTGCACACTTCTGTCATGATGTGTTGTCTCAGCACAAGGTCCAAAAGCAACAGGGTCAATTGACTGTGGCCTGAAACCTCTAAAACTGTAGCCAAAATAAACTTCCCTTCCTTATAGGTTTATTTATTTTTTTTACTTATTTTTTGCCTGCTGGGATTATTTTTTTCCTTTTTCTTTTATTATTCATATGTGCATACAAGGCTTGGTTCATTTCTCCCCCCTGCCCCCACCCCCCTCCCTTACCACCCACTCCGCCCCCTCCCTTTCCCTCCCCCTCAATACCCAGCAGAAACTATTTTGCCCTTATTTCTAATTTTGTTGTAGAGAGAGTATAAGCAATAACAGGAAGGAACAAGGGTTTTTGCTGGTTGAGATAAGGATAGCTATACAGGGCATTAACTCACATTGATTTCCTGTGTGTGGGTGTTACCTTCTAGGTTAATTCTTCTTGATCTAACCTTTTCTCTAGTACCTGTTCCCCTTTTCCTATTGGCCTCAGTTGCTTTAAGGTATCTGCTTTAGATTCTCTGAGTTAAGGGCAACAAATGCTAGCTAGTTTTTTAGGTGTCTTACCTATCCTCACCCCTCCCTTGTGTGCTCTCGCTTTTATCATGTGCTCATAGTCCAGTCCCCTTGTTGTGTTTGCCCTTGATCTAATGTCCACATATGAGGGAGAACATACGATTTTTGGTCTTTTGGGCCAGGATAACCTCACTCAGAATGATGTTCTCCAATTCCATCCATTTATCAGCGAATGATAACATTTCATTCTTCTTCATGGCTGCATAAAATTCCATTGTGTATAAATACCACATTTTCTTAATCCATTCGTCAGTGCTGGGGCATCGTGGCTGTTTCCATAACTTGGCTATTGTGAATAGTGCCGCAATAAAATGGATGTGCAGGTGCCTCTGGAGTAACAGTCTTTTGGGTATATCCCCAAGAGTGGTATTGCTGGATCAAATGGTAGATCGATGTCCAGCTTTTTAAGTAGCCTCCAAATTTTTTTCCAGAGTGGTTGTACTAGTCTACATTCCCACCAACAGTGTAAGAGGGTTCCTTTTTCCCCGCATCCTCGCCAACACCTGTTATTGGTGGTGTTGCTGATGATGGCTATTCTAACAGGGGTGAGGTGGAACCTTAGAGTGGTTTTAATTTGCATTTCCTTTATTGCTAGAGATGGTGAACGTTTTTTCATGTGTTTTTTGGCCATTTAAATTTCTTCTTTTGAGAAAGTTCTGTTTAGTTCACTTGCTCATTTCTTTATTGGTTCATTAGTTTTGGGAGAATTTAGTTTTTTAAGTTCCCTATATATTCTGCTTATCTGTCCTTTGTCTGATGTATAGTTGGCAAATATTTTCTCCCACTCTGTGGGTGTTCTCTTCAGTTTAGAGACCATTTCTTTTGATGAACAGAAGCTTTTTAGCTTTATGAGGTCCCATTTATCTATGCTATCTCTTAGTTGCTGTGCTGCTGGGGTTTCATTGAGAAAGTTCTTACCTATACCTACTAACTCCAGAGTGTTTCCTTCTCTTTCCTGTATCAACTTAAGAGTTTGGGGTCTGATATTAAGATCCTTGATCCATTTTTAATTAATATTGGTATAGGGCGATATACATGGATCTAGTTTCAGTTTTTTGCAGACTGCTAACCAGTTTTCCCAGTTTTTGTTGAAGAGGCTGCTATTTCTCCATCGTATAGTTTTAGCTCCTTTGTCAAAGATAAGTTGGTTATAGTTGTGTGGCTTCATATCTGGGTCCTCTATTCTGTTCCACTGGTCTTCATGTCTGTTTTTGTGCCAGTACCATGTTGTTTTTATTGTTATTGCTTTGTAATATAGTTTGAAGTCAGGTATTGTGATACCTCCAGCATTGTTCTTTTGACTGAGTATTGCCTTGGCTATTTGTGGCCTCTTGTGTTTCCATATAAATTAAACAGTAGATTTTTCAATCTCTTTAATGAATGTCATTGGAATTTTGATGGGAATTGCATTAAACATGTAGATTACTTTTGGGAGTATCGACATTTTTACTATGTTGATTCTACCAATCCATGAGCATGGGAGATTTCTCCATTTTCTATAGTCTTCCTCAATCTCTTTCTTCAGAAGTGTATAGTTTTCATTGTAGAGGTCTTTCACATCTTTTGTTAGGTTTACACCTAGGTATTTGATTTTTTTTTGAGGCTATTGTAAATGGAATTGTTTTCATACATTCTTTTTCCGTTTGCTCATTGTTAGTGTACAGAAATGCTAATGATTTTTCTATGTTGATTTTTATATCCTGCGACCTTGCTATAGCTATTGATGATGTCTAGAAGCTTCTGAGTAGAGATTTTTGGGTCTTTAAGGTATAGGATCATGTTGTCTGCAAATAAGGATATTTTGACAGTTTCTTTACCTATTTTTATTCCTTTTATTCCTTCTTCTTCCCTAATTGCTCTGGCTAGGAATTCCAGTACTATGTTGAATAGGAGTGGAGATAGTGGGCATCCTTGTCTGGTTCCTGATTTTAGAGGGAATGGTTTCAGTTTTTCTCCGTTAAGTATAATACTGGCTGTAGGTTTGTCATATATAGCTTTTATAATGTTGAGGAACTTTCCTACTATTCCTAGTTTTCTTAGAGCTTTTATCATGAAATGATGTTGGATCTTATCAAAGGCTTTTTCTGCATCTATTGAGATGATCAAGTGGTTTTTGTCTTTGCTTCTGTTAATGTGGTTTATTACGATTATTGATTTTCGTATGTTGAACCACCCCTGCATCCCTGGGATGAAGCCTACCTGGTCGTGGTGAATAATCTTTTTGATGTGTTGCTGAATTCGGTTTGCCATTATTTTGTTGAGGATTTTTGCGTCAATGTTCATTAGGGAGATTGGCCTATAGTTCTCCTTTTTGGAGGTGTCTTTGCCTGGTTTTGGGATAAGTGTAATAGTGGCTTCATAAAATGTGTTAGGCAGTTTTCCTTCCCTTTCTATTTCATGGAACACTTTAAGGAGGGTTGGTATCAGTTCTTCTTTAAAGGTCTGATAGAATTCAGCAGAGAATCCATCAGGTCCTGGACTTTTCTTTTTGGGGAGACTCTTGATTGCTGCTTCAATTTCATTTTGTGTTATAGGTCTATTCAGGTGATTAATTTCCTCTTGGTTCAGTTTTGGATGATTGTATGTATCTAGAAATCTGTCCATTTCTTTTAGATTTTCAAATTTATTTGAATATAGGTTCTCAAAGTAGTCTCTGATGATTTCCTGGACTTCCATGGTGTTTGTTGTTATCTCCCCTTTTGCATTCCTAATTCTACTAATTTGGGTTTTTTCTCTCCTCATTTTAGTCAGGTTTGCCAGGGGTCTATCGATCTTGTTTATTTTTTCAAAGAACCAACTTTTTGTTTCATTAATTCTTTGTATGGTTTTTTTGGTTTCTATTTCATTGATTTCAGCTTATTTTTATTATTTCTCTCATTCTATTTGTTTTGGGATTTGCTTGTTCTTGTTTTTGTAGGAGTTTGAGATGTATCATTAGGTCATTGATTTGGGATCTTTCAATCCTTTTAATATATGCACGCATGGCTATAAACTTTCCTCTCAGGACTGCCTTAGCTGTGTCCCATAGGTTCCGGTAGGTTGTGTTTTCATTTTCATTGACTTCCAGGAACTTTTTAATTTCTTCTTTTATTTCATCAATGATCCATTCTTCATTAAGTAATGAGTTATTTAGTTTCCAGCTGTTTGCATGGTTTTTGTCTTTACTTTTGTTGTTGAGTTCTACTTTTACTGCATTGTGATCAGATAGTATGCACGGTATTATTTCTATTTTCTTATATTTGCTGAGGCTTGCTTTGTGCCCTAGGTTATGATCTATTTTGGAGAAGGTTCCATGGGCTGCTGAGAAGAATGTATATTGTGTAGAAGTTGGATGAAATGTTCTATAGACATCTACTAGGTCCATTTGATCTATTGCATATTTTAGATCTTGGATTTCTTTATTGAGTTTTTGTTTGGATGACCTATCTATTGATGATAATGGAGTGTTAAAGTCTCCCACAACCACTATGTTGGCGTTTATATATGCTTTTAGGTCTTTCAGGGTATGTTTGATGAAATTGGGTGCGTTGACATTGGGTGCATACAGATTGATGATTATTATTTCCTTTTGTTCTATTTCCCGTTTTATTAGTATGGAATGTCCTTCTTTATCTCGTTTGATCAATGTAGGTTTGAAGTCTACTTTGTCAGAGATAAGTATTGCTACTCCTGCCTGTTTTCGGGGGCCATTGGCTTGGTAAATCTTCTTCCAGCCTTTCATCCTAAGCATATGCTTATTTCTGTCGGTGAGATGAGTCTCCTGTAAGCAACAAATTGTTGGATCTTCTTTTTTAATCCATTTTGTCAAATGGTGTCTTTTGATGGGTGAATTAAGTCCATTAACATTAAGTGTTAGTACTGATAGGTATGTGGTGATTCCTGCCATTTAGTTGTCTTAGTTGTTTGAAGGTTTGATTGTGTGTACCTAACTTGATGTTACTCTCTACTGTCTTGCTTTTTCTTTTCCTATGGTTTGGTGCTGCCTGCCTTTTCATGGTTAAGTTGGGTGTCACTTTCTGTGTGCAGGATCCCTTGCAGAATCTTTTGTAATGGTGGCTTTGTGGTCACATATTGTTTTAGTTTCTGCTTATCATGGAAGGCTTTTATTGCTCCATCTATTTTGAATGATAGCTTTGCTGGGTAGAGTATCCCGGGGTTGAAGTTATTTTCATTCAATGCCCGGAAGATCTCACCCCAAGCTCTTCTTGCTTTTAATGTTTCTGTTGAGACATCTGCTGTGATTTTGATGGGTTTACCTTTGTATGTTACTTGTTTTTTCTCTCTTACAGCCTTCAATATTCTTTCCTTAGTTTCTGAACTTGTTGTTTTAATGATGATATGTCGTGGGTTAGTTCTATTTTGATCTGGTCTGTTTGGTGTCCTGGAGGTCTCTTGCATGTGTATGGGAATATCTTTCTCTAGATTTGGGAAATTTTCCGTTATTATTTTGTTGAATATATTACGCATTCCCTTTGCTTGCACCTCTTCTCCTTCTTCGATGCCCATGATTCTCAAGTTTGGTCTTTTGATGGAGTCAGTGAGTTCTTGCATTTTCTTTTCACAGGTCTTGAGTTGTTTAATTAATAGTTCTTCGGTTTTTCCTTTAATTACCATTTCATCTTCAAGTTCTGAGATTCTGTCTTCTGTTTGTTCTATTCTGCTGGATTGGCCTTCTGTTTTGTTTTGCAGTTCTGTTTTGTTCTTTTTTCTGAGGTTTTCCATATCCTGGCAGTTTTCCTCTTTAATGTTGTCTATTTTTGTCCTGAGTTCATTCATCCATTTATTCATTGTGTTCTCTCTTTCACTTTGGTGTTTATACAGTGCTTCCATGGTTTCCTTTATTTCTTCTTTTGCTTTTTCAAATTCTCTATTTTTGTTGTCTTGGAATTTCTTGAGTGTCTCCTGTACATTTTGGTTGACCCTATCCAGTATCATCTCTATAAAATTCTCATTGAGTACTTGTAGTATGTCTTCTTTTAAATTATTCTTGTTGGCTTCATTGGGTCCTTTGGCATAGTTTATCTTCATTTTGTTGGAGTCTGGATCTGAGTTTCTGTTCTCTTCATTCCCCTCTGGTTCCTGTACTAATTTTTTGCTGTGGGGAAACTGGTTTCCCTGTTTTTTCTGTCTTCCCATCATTGTCTTTGGTGTTGTTACTGTCCCTGTACTGTGTGCAATTAAGTATTTTCTAGCTTGTAATAATAACAATGGTAATATTGAGAATGGAAGGGTGAGCTGAGATGGAAAGCAAGAAGTTAAAGAAAAGGGGAAAACAAATATACAGACAAGAGGGAGAAAGCAGAACAAGGTATCAGACAAGAGAGTTTCAAAGGTATAAACAGGGAGTGTTAGTGTACTAATCGACAGTAAGCTGAACAGACATTAGAGAGACAGAGAGAGGATTGAAAATCAAAGATAAAAATAAAAATAAGTAAATGAAAGAAATATCTATATATAAAAATGAATTAAAATAAAATGGAAAATAGAAAATTTAAAAAAAAAAAAACCAAAAAACTTCCAAGTTTATATGCAATGCAGTTTCAGTCTTAATAATTTGGATGTCCGTCTCAATCTCCAGTCCTGGAGTTGGTGCCTCAGATGTTGTTCTGTAATTGTCTCATCAAAGGGGATGCATAAAGTAGAACAAAACTACACTCACACACACACAGAAGATAAAAAAATAAAAAGCCCCACCAAGTGTCCCCAGTTCAAATGCAATACAGTTTCAGTAAGTTTTTCCGGCTTGCAGGTGTAATTCGGGTGTTCTCTCATCAAAGGTAGGGAGAAAAAGAAAAAAAGAGTCTGGAGACAGTTCTGAGAGTGGTATCTGCAACTGTGGCTTGCCTGCCTGCTGCTCTCAGCCTGTAGCTGGCAGCGTTATTTATGCAGATCTCTGGGGTGAGCTTAGCACTCACCTGGTCCCACAGGCTTTGTTAGTTCAGAGTTCTCCTGTGCAGGAGCCTCTGCTACAGGCTTTCCCCTTTCCAAGCACTGAGAAAGGTGACACTGCCCCCACGTTGTCAGGCCTGCGTGTTTATTTACAGTTCATGTGGGAGGTGGGTCTCCCCCCCTCTCTTGTGCAGTTTTCTTCCCACTGCCACTTTCACAAGCTTTCCTGCTCCTGCTTACTGGGCGGTGCTACTGCTCCTGCCGGCCGCCATGTTTGTTTACAGTTCACGTGGGAAGTGTGTCTTCCCTCCTCTCACAAGCTTCCCAGCTCCTGGTTGCTGGGCGCGTGTCCTGCTCCGGCCAGAGCCTCTCCTGCCCACCCGGCTTGTTTATTTACAGTCCCTGGAAGGCTTCCCTTCCCCCAATCTTCAGCACTCAGGGCGCCCCACCCTCTTTCCAGTGTGTCTTAATTGTTCTTATTGCTTATTACTCTGTTTCTCTTTTTTTCCCTGGGTGGAGGTCAGTCTGTCCAGGGGGCTATGCTGCTCTGGCCCAGGCTTGTCTGTGGGGGTACCGCGGTACCATGAAGCTCACCTGGTCCGCATCTTCCCAAGCCATCTGGGTGCCGGCCACTGGCGGCCCCAGGGGCCCTCCTTGTTTCTCCGTTTAATGTGAGGTGGAGATTCTCTGCGCCAGCTGGAGGTGTGGAGGGGTCAAAGTTATGCCTTTTCTCAGTGATTATGCCTGCAAAGTGTGTCTCCAGCATCTCTCCAAGATTTCACTATAGGAGGCTCGCTTTCTGCTTCCTCCCTCTAGCTGCCATCTTGGAATCCTCCTTATAGGTTTATTTATTTCAGGTGTTCTGTCACAGTGATAGAAAGCTGACTAATCTATCTTCCTATCCATGAACAAAGACTATCTCTCTTTTTACTGGGGTCTAATTTGATTTCTTTTGTTAGCATTTCATTGTTTTCTTCATATAGACCTTATGTGTATCATGCTAAATTTATATCTAATAGGTTTTTTTGTGCTATTGTAAATGGAAAAATACTTTGCCAATATTTCTAAAGGCATTTTTATGTCTCCTCCCTTCTGTCTTTCAGAGGCTCCATTTACATGTGCATTTGTACACTCGAAGTTGTCCCACGGATCACTGATGTGGTACACCCTTTTTTGTATCATGCTTTCTGTATGCTTCATTTCTAAGTTATATATTGTTGAGTTCACAGCTCACTGATTTTTTTTCTTCAATGATGTCTAATCTGTCATTATTCCAATCCAATGGTTTTTTTCATCTCACACATCATGGTTTGTAATCTCTAGATTTGTTCTTTTAAATTTTTTCCATGTTTCTTAACATATGAGACATATGAACATTTGAACATAACATCTGAATGCAAAATGTTAACACTTGAAATTATGGAATAACTACTGTAATATTCTTGATTACTAATTCTGATGTATGTATCAATTCCAGATTATTTTCAATTGTTTGATTTTTTCCACCACATGTACCATATTTTTCTGCTCCTTACATGCCTGATAATTTTTATCATATGCCAAACATTGTGAAATTCATCCTGCTGTACTCCAGATATTCTTTTTTTTTCAATAAATATTCTTGGCTTCTGTTGGCCTTTGTTCTGGATAGATTTAATCTATGTGGGGGAAATTGATGCACTTAGATGTTGCTTCTAAAAAGTGTTAGGCAGAATGGGATCACTCTAGGCCTGATCAGTTCCTACTACTGCAGGTCTTCTGTATATGCTACTTAATATCCTGCAAACTGCATGGCTTTCCTCTCTGACAAGTAACAACAGCACATCTTACCCTGTGTGCAATTTCTGCTAATCCTTTTGAGTGATTCTTTTCCCTTCTTTTGGTAGTTTTCTTCCATGCATGACCTGATCAGGGCCCAGCTAATTATTGAAGTAGGATCTTTGAAATTTCTGACATTCTTTCTTTATATAGCTAACTCTGTCTTCTCTAGTACTCAGTTCCACAAACTCTAGCTGTCTTGCCTTCCCCAGACCCTCAACTTTGTCTCATCTCAGAGAGTCCTGCAAGTTGCACCTGCATCCCCTTTGTGTGCTATTGCCTATAAACCCTTAAGGCAATGAGGTGCAGCAACTGTGGCCATGGATTCTTTGTCTTCTGTCTCTCATGGATCTCTGTTTGCCTAATATTCAGGACCTTGAAAATCATGCTTCATACCTTCCACCTGTGTGTGGTCCTTTCAGGTGCGAGGGCCATGCTGCTCCATTACTCCATTGTGGTAAGAAGCCAGAAGTCTCTAGATCCTTATGAGAAAGATGGGATGAGCTGCTTCCTTTCATTGGCATTGATTTTCTACTCTCTTGGTCTTTGTAATATCTCTCCCCCTCCTTGTGTCAATAGCAAGCTCATTCCAAACTTGCTCATTCTCTCAGGAGCTAGGCTGGTAGGCCTGGGAATTTGTGTCTGTTTTACCCTAGAGTTCTCAGTCGGTAGGCAAAGAGCTCCCATCCATGCCTGTTTTGAAAGCCAACCTGTAGCTGAGGCTCTTTTTCTGATTTACTCTTCTGAGATACCTCCACTGGTTTTTTTCACTGCCAGGGATTTGAAAGTCAAGCCATCTCACCACATGAGGGAGAACTTTATTTTGTGGCTCACAGAGAGCTTGGCTTAGAGAACACTACAAACATCTTATTCTAAAAGGAATTAGAAGAAACCATTCTTTGGAGATCATTTCTTTTCTTTTCCTCTTCCATTTTTTACATTTGAAAGGATGGCGAGATTGAGAAAGACATCTGCCAGATCCTACACACTGACTGCACAAGACTGCCCTTAGAACAACTCGAGGCGCAGCAATGAATTTTACAGTTCAATATTTTGCTACTTTTCTTCTTTTTCTCCTCAAGTAGATTATACATTTCATAAGAATAGCAATTTGTTTTGCTCACAGTTGTGTCCCATTACTTGCACAAGCCTATGTGTTACAGATGCTCGGTAAATATTTATTAAATAGATGACATTTGATTTCTTTTACATCAAATGACCATGTGCAATGGAAGACCCATAATTATCTTAACAGATATGCAAAGGAGGTCCAAAAAGGTTGGGTCTTGAAACATTTAAAAAATCCATTTAAATCACCAGGGATCTTTAAAAAATCTTCACATAAGACACGGCAAGCCTGGAAGTACAAAGTGATGAATCAAAAGAGAGAAACCTGGCAGACTTAAGGCCACTCCTTCCTAGGTTCACAGATATTATCATAATGTTATCAAAGTTTGTTGAAGGAAAAAAAGAGGAAGCACCAGTAGAGTTAGACAGACATGCAGAATCCACTAAAAACACTGTCCATCACTAAAGGCTGAATTCAAATGAACCACCCATGTCTTTCCTATTCTTACTCCTGTGTCATTGTCTGTGTGTATAAGTACATGCCGGGCTCAGAATTCTAGGAGGGAGCCTACAATTCACCTGCTGTCCTTTGTTTACCCAGAAACCTTAGGTAGATTACTCAGTATCTCACAGCATCATTGTTCCCCTAAAAATCTCACAGCCTCATTGTTCCCTTAAAAATAATTACAATAATATAGACTGGAAGATACACATCAATTTCTGGAGAGTGGTTGTCTCTATAGGATTGGGGCTAGGGATTCAAAGAAGACCACAATGCTATCTTTAATATTTTCATTCGTTCTTTAAAAAAAACTCAGAATCAAAAGTGGCAAAACGTGAGACATGAAATCTAGATGATAGGTACATGAGTATCTGTCCATTTTCTCTGCACCTTTCTTTTTTCGTTAATTACATTTTTCCATTTTTATTAGCATATATTCGTTGCACAGGGAGTATTTATTGTGTCAATCCCAAATAGCCTTATATTATACATTGGCTAGATCACTCCCACCATCTCCCCCCTCAACCCCCTCCCCACCCTACTTAAAGCAATTGCAAGAGGTTTCTGGTTCTATTTCATATACGTATATGAAGCCCATCAACCATATTCCTCCATCATCTCCTCCATTGACCCTCCCCCACACACACTGTACCTATTTTACAGTTCTGTCTTTCATTTTTAATTCCAAAGTCAATGTTAAAAGGGGTTTCTTGATGTATCCCAGCTGTGAATATACTTTACTGTGATTGGTTCAATCCCCTCCTGTTATTCTCTCTTACCCTTTCCCTCCCACCCCCTATTAGTCAGTAGCTTTCAGTATATATCATTGTGTCATCTACCTGCACAGTTGCAATGTATTTCAATATTGTTGACTACATTCCCTTTTCCTTTCCCTCCTCCCCCAAGTTCCACAGTTCCAGTAGTTCCAATAATATTACAAACATGCTCTCTATATAAATGTATACATAATCATGTTTGGTTTTGCATATATGTGTATCTTTTGGAATCTTTTAGATCTATCTTCCACATATGAGAGAAAACAATGCAACCTTTGTCTTTGTGAATCTGGCTTACTTCATTTAACATGATGTCCTCCAATGCCATCCATTTACATACAAATGATATAATTTCTTTCTTCCTTATGACCGAATAAAACTCCATTGTGTATACATGCCATATTTTCTTATTCCATTCATCACTTGTAGGACATCTGCTTTGTTCCATAGTTTGGCTACTGTCCCCTACACCTTTCTGCATTCAGTTTGTGATGGTTTATTTTGTGTATCAATTTGACTGGATTAAGGATGCCCAGATAGCTGGTGAAACATTATTTCTGGGTGTGTTTGTGAAGATGTTTCTGGAAGAGATTAGCATTGGCACTGATAGCCTGAATTAAGATTTGCCTTCACCAGTGTGGCTGGGTATCATTCAGTCTATTGAGGATCCTGAATAGAGCACAGAGGCAGAGAAGAGCAGAGTTGCTTCTGTTTGAGCTGGGGCATCCATTTTCTCCTCACCTTGGATATCCATACTCCTGGTCCTTGAACCTTCAGGCTCACGCTAAATTGTACTGCCAGATTTTCTGGTTCTCCAGCTACCAGAGTGTAGGACACTTTGGCCCCTCTAAACTTCTGAGCCAATTCTTACACTCTGTCTCTCTACTATACACAACACAACTCTATAGTATATACTGTACACTATATATAAATAAACTTATATGTATAGACAGCTCTATAATATATATACAACGTATATATATTTATGTATACATACACAATTCATCTATAAAATATATGTTACATATATATTATGTGTGTGTGAAAAAGAGAAATATCCTGTTGGTTCTGTTTCTATGGCGAACTCTGAGTAATACACAGTCCACATAAAAACATTAATGGAGAGATGATAGGATTATAATAAATGTCTTGCAGAGTTACACAAAAAGTAGGGATTCTGCATGTAAAACATGAATGTATAGCTGACACTGTAGGTGCTAGTATTTATGCAGCATTAAAAGAGATTGAGTTGCAAAAAGTTCAAGTAGGGCTCAAATTGTAGATACTAAGAATGGCTTTGATCCACTACCCACAAATTAACCCAGGGGACACATTCTGAGTTTATCTTCAGGAGATTTTGCTGCTGCATGAACCTCACACAGTGTACTTCAAGTAAACTAGAAAGTATAGGTCAGTTCCTCCACATGGCCTCTTTATGTAGTCAAGGGATGCAGTAAACATGAGCCATGTAGGACTGCTATTGGAATAACATGACACACTTTTTCAGCCAACTTAAAAAAATAAGTAGAAAGAGTGTGCTCTAATGGTAGAAAGTGTTACATAGTAAATAAATAAAACTGTGACAGTCACTTGTTACTATAGGCAAGCATTATCTACTGTACATAATTTTATGTGCTGTATTTTATAGGACTGGCAGCACAGACACCACAAGCATGTAGGTAGCATGCTGCCCTGTGACATTATGATGGCTACAATGTCCCTGGATAATCAGAAACTTCAATTCCATTATACTATCATGGGATCACCAACTTATATGTGGTCTATTATTGACCCAAAGGTCATTAATGTAGCACCTGACTACTGTATTTCACTTAGGGAAAGCAGAGACATCTGGATGTTAAGCAATGTATATATAAACACCGGATGGAGAAGGAAACATTGATTCCCTGGGGCACTAATTCCTTGGTACCACATCCAGAAGGTAAGGCAGGAAGGAGCTGCTCCAATATAGCTTTCCTGGGAACCAAGAGTGTAAGGAATTGTTCATCCTTAGTGGTTATGATTATAATATCCAGAGATTACTTGAGCAGGGAGATCAGACCACTGGGACTTCTGTTCTTATTTGCATCAATTCCTGGCTCTTAGGAGGTTTAGCTAGAGACTACTGCCCACCACATCCAGATGTGCACAGGTATGAAATGGCTTCTCGCTGGGCATCCAGCGAAGATGGAAGGAGGGAAGATCTTCCTTCCTCAGGTCTTCTGGAGGGGGCCAGGTGGAAAGTTATGGAATGGGAGGGTGATTTAAGTCGCAGGCTAGTTTGAACACCCTGAAGGCAAAGTTACTGCTATACAAAGAAAGACGCTTTCCAGGTGTCTTCCTCCAAGTGCATTCCTCCAGAATAAGGAGGACAAAGGTGAGAAGAGTGGGTTTAGGCTCCCAAAGTAAAGGCACATGAGCACTTCAAGGCTGCAGGACATGGTGGAAAGTGAGGAACAAGGGACACTGAAGATGACAGCTCCATCTCAATGCCACCATGCTGCCTGCTGGGCCCTGCAGTGGGGCCCTGTGATTAGAATGGACACCTTTGCCCTTGGGGGATGCTCAGCAAATGTCAGGCTTTAATGAGATTTCCCACATTGTCTAGGGACTCTTGTGAAGCGTGTGCCACTCACAGCAAATCACCAGCTTGAGGTTACATCGACCTGCCACTCTGGGGAAGGGCCATTGAATCTGTCATGAAGCAGATAAGCCTTGCAGAGGGGTCCTGAGCCTCCTGGGCAGAGGAAATGTCGAGGCCCCAGGCTTCCATATTAGTCTGTCTCCAGATTTGCTGAGTCCTTTGCAAAGAGTCCAGCGATGGGGGAATCCTGGGGCTGACAGAGGACTGTAAATGTCACACTACACTGCTTAACCTTTTACCTTCAAGAAAAGCTGTACTTTCAGAGAATCAGGGAATAAATGCACTGTCTTAAAATGCTTTTTTATTTCTTGAGGGCATGACTTAAGTATTGGGGCGCAATACACTAATTTCCTTCTCATTTGTACTCTTCTTGTATATTTCCTTCCTTCCAGAGTCCTTTAAGCCTTTGGGTACCCACCTGCAGAGCAGAGATAAGACCACTTCCTATTTCTTGAAGGCGTGGTAGCTGTTGCTGGCATTTTTATTGAAGGACAGCCACCAAATGGGTACAGGGACCACTTAGCATACCCCCACCTCCTTCTTTCAGTTTTATTTTCTGAAACCTCAGATGAGATGGTACGAGCTCAATGATGCGAGCTAGTACTTAGAGTAATTACAATGATGTATTAATTAAAACCCCATAACCCCTGAAAGCACCAGGGTGCTGGCTCCACAGGAAAAACCACAGAGAAAGACCCAGGAAGGATGCCACTCAGGATGCGGTGACCTTTTGGCATATGGTGGCTCAGGGGTTGAATGCATGGGTTTTTTAAGAACTCTCCAAGAACCCATCCATCTGGACCCCTGTGTTGCTCCTGCAAGCATGCCGAGCTGACCAGATGGCCCTCGATAAAGCAGCTTCAGAGGAGGGAGGCAGGAAACCTATCCAGAATAGCTTTTGCTCTCAGAGGCGCACTGCCCTTGGCTCCAGAGCATCCCTTGTTTCAGTCTTATAAGTAAAGTTGTTCGTGTGTGTGTGCGTGTGTTGTCATTTCTACCACAGCAAACAATAAAAAGACTGCCCAGCAAATGCATGTCTAAGTAAAACACAAACAGACCTTGATAAACAAGGACATGGTCTCTAGCATGAGAATTTCTCCACCCAGGGTCTCTGTTTAATATTCATGATGCTTCCAAAATCTTTTAAAGCCTGAGAAATGCAAGGGTAACGCAAGGGCAAGAATCATCTGTCACCCAAATGAAATGGCTGATCCCAAACCATGGAATCAATAAAGTCTCTGGTGTGGAGGGAATTTCTTATGGAATGATGTCATGGCAGAAAATTCTCCAAGTCTGTGTCCTTGGGATTGCCATGGTGTACACATTGGCCCTAGTGGAAACTGATTCTATGGACTGAAATATTTTTTCCAGGTTGCTTCCTAAGAAATCATGAAAAAGCATAATTTTGGCTTTAAAAGACTATAAGAAAATTGTAGAACATCTTCCTCACAGTATTTTGGAAGCATTTTGCTAGTGCTTTCTAAATGAAAGGGAAAATTAAATGCCTTCTAGGGAACAAAATGCTGGGGCATAGAAGACTGATTGATTTGCTGGCCATAGGTAAAATGCCATAGCTGTGTCAATGGGCTTTTGCCAAGTGTTTATGAGAAAGACACTGCTTTCTAATTTCCCTTTGAAAGCAGGTCTGTTGGATGTCTTAGTTGAAGTGTTTTTGAGCTTGGATTAGAAATGCATGTCAGAATCACCTGAAATTAATAAGTGACTAACCAGGTAAGTCAAGGCTGAGGCAAGGCAGAGAGAAGAAAGAACTATGGAAGGAGGGCAGTGAATTTCTCCAGAAGGTCCCTAGTGAACTCTGCTGAGCTCTGTACGCTCCCCCTTCCTCTCTCTATGAAGAACACTTACAAATTATGCAAATGTGCAAGAACATCATAAACCTAAGGAAGATGTGAAAATAAGTCAACCTAAATCAGAGACCTCCTGCTGAGAGGTGCAGGAGGAATTTGGGGCTAACACTTTGGAGCTAAAGAACTGACTGAGAAGTCAGGACATATCTTCCCTAGTATCAGGTCCCTTACTAACTAGTGAGGTGGCATCACTGCCCTCATTTCCTTGGAGATGATTTCACCTGACCACTCTTGCTGTGAACTAGAAAATGGAATTGACTCATCCTCTAGGCTCCTCCTTTCCCCAAGTTAAGCACAGTGTTAGTAGCAGAACCTGGGCTGCAATTTAAGATTCCTGACCTCCATTCATGCCTATATAATTACCACTGTGCAAGATCTTTTCAGAAACCCATTACAGTGGACAAGAAAAACTTTCTATAGGCCACTAGAATGACATCTGTATTATCAGAAATAATAAATTTATTCCCAAATTGCTCTCAAAATGTGAGATAGATAAATATTGTGATAGAGGGAGCCTTGAAAATATGGTTTTTTGATAAGCATTTGACCAGCACCTACATCAAGATGCACATCTTTAAAATGGTCACAAGGAGATGTTATGAGTATTTTTGAATTTCTAAGAATGAAAAATAAAACCTAATTACAGATTATCACTTTCCTAGAAACAGGAATGTTAGTATAGGAAGTTGCTTGAGGCATTTTTCTGAGACCAATTATATTAAATATTTGTACTCATATAAAGGATGTTTTTTAATCTCAAAAATTTTAGGCAGTTTTACAGATTATCAAGAATTGAAGGAGAATTCATGTGAAAAATATCCTGGAGGATTTCAAGAGCCTTATGTGTGTAGGCAAGACACAAATAAGCTTTAGTGTTGTCAAATATAAACTAATAGATAAGTGGTAGATATAATGTAATTATATTATGTAAACAATTTCCCTAGAAATTTCCACCCAGTTCGGGGTACAGTGAAATGGGTTTGTAGATATCCCAGACATTTTTCGTATATCCTAATGACGTATCCTTGCCAGGCACTCACTAAAGGGACAGACGAGTGGATAACCCAAGTGTTGGTGATTTGACAGAGTGGAGAGCCTTTACAGAAAGTTTCTGGCAGCCAGAGAAGAGATTCTGTGTGGTTACAGACTGAAATGCTATGGTTTGGTACATGAATGCAATATCTAAATGAGTGTGATAGGGTGTTTGATGGATTAAGGTAAGTAAGTGGGATTGTGGATAGTTATCAGAATAAGGTATCTTCTTTGTCATCAGAGCTCTGGTCCTGGGAATCGACCTTCTGCTGTCAACTGGGAGCACTTCTAGCATGTTTATGATTGCAGTAGATGGACCAAAACACGAGCTTTTGACACAGCTCAGAAATTCTGAGTGATGTCCACAAAATTACCTAACCTCTGTGAACTGGAATTTCATCCTTACAGGAGCAGAGACGCATCATGCTTTTTGGCAGTCATTGAAGTGAGATTTCCTGTTTAATTACTAGCTGGTATTGGCCTTGGGCAACATTCTCATCGTGTCTGAACTTATGCTAGTAAGTGCCCTAGAGGCAATAATACTCCCTCATAGGGTTGCTCTGAGGATCAAATTCGTTGTTTCATGTAAAACGCTTCAAATAGTGTCTGGACTGTGGTACATGCTTAGGAAGGCTTAGCTCATAGATTTTTCCAACTAGATTTTAAACCCCATAAGGGTATGGATTTTCCTATACTCACAATGCCTGGAAGAGTTCCTTGCCCATAGTAGTTGCTAAATAAATATTCTTTTTTATCTGAACTAATCTTTGAGTGGAAATGGTACTTACCCAGGCTAAGTGAAAAGACTTTGCATAGTGAAGTTTGTGTGTGTTTATACACGTGTACATGGGCAGCCATGGTTCTGCTTCCCCTGGTTTCAGTTACCTTCAGCCACCCAGAATTCAAAATATTAATACTTGTCTTAACTCTTTAAAAAGAAACAGACATCACATTCACATCACCTTTAATAGGATATATTCTTATAAGTATTCTATTTTTTTATTATTTTTGTTTATCTCTTACCATGCCTAATTTGTAAGTTAAACTGTATTTTAGAATGTGTGCAAGGAAAATACACAGTATATACAGGGTTCAAAATGCCCAATCTAAATCTTACTTTCCCTAGGAAGCTTTTGACTCTTTTGGTCCTAGCTGGTGTCTTTCTTCTTTGACCTATTACTATATAATCTACTATTGTAGACACTTGCTCATTTAATCATCTATGGCAGGATTGGCAATTTATGGTGTATGAGCCAAATCTGGTGTGCTGCCTGAGAGATAAAAATGGTTTTACATTAAAAATTTAAAAGAAGTATATTTTGTAGCACATGAAAATTATATGTAATTCAAATGTCAGTACCCACAAATAAAGGTTTTATTAGAATAAAAAAAAAACTATCTGTCGGGTCTTGGAATGTATCCTCCATGGGGAAAGGGGACCGGTGTCTATAATATATATTCCGGAGTTGACTCAGCCCACCCTAGGGAACTCAGATGGCCTAGGGCTCCCTGTAGACAGGGCAGGACTTCGGGCACTGGCCCAGAGCTGTGGAGCCCTGAGCAGCAGTGGTGTAGCAGAGGTGGCAGCCACAGGGTCTCTAAACTCCAGACCAGGAACATGGCTGTGAACAGCATAAAAAGCTGGACCTAGAGCTGTCATTTCCTTTGACCCCACTCTGCACCTGTTTCCTATGCTTCCAAGAAAGTCTGCATCCCAACACGCTCATTCCTCTTTCCCTTCAGCCTTTCCTGCCTTTTCCACCTTTCCCCACTGCCCACTCCACTCCACTCCACGAAAGTGGATCTTTCTTTTCCTACCCTGACTCCCACCCTTTATATTAGCTTTTTCCCTTGTCACTTTCTTCTCTGACTAACAAGCAGACTTCTCATCCCTCACTATTCAGCTCAGTCATCTTCTTTGTGAAGTCTCCTCCTCCCCCCTCCACAGAGTGAATTTTACTCTTTGAAATGTGCCCGAGACTCGTTCACGTACTTTAAGCTGTTTTGAGCCACAGACTGCTCCTTTATCTGCAGGAGATATGCTCCAAGACTTTTAGTGGATGCCTGAAACCATGGGTAATACCAAATCTTATATATGCTATGTTTTCCCCCTACAGACATATCTACCATGAAGTTTAATTTAGTAACTGGGCGTGGTGGCAGGCTCTGGAAATCCTGGCACTCAGTAGGATGAGGGAAGAGGATCAAAGTTAGGGGCCAGCCTGTATTAAATAGCAAGATCCAGGCCAATCTTGGTTATATAGCAAGATTCTATATTTTAAAAAAAGTATAGTTTATAAATTGAGCAGCATAACAAATTAACAACAATAATAAAATAGATCAACTATTATATAACATAATAAAATTGTAAGCTTCACTACTCTTGTACTGCAGAGCATTGCTAAGTAAAATAAGAATTACTTAAACATAAGCACTGTAGTACTAAAACAGTTGAGCTGATAACCAAGATGTCTAGTAAGTGACTAATGGGATTATAGTATATACAGTGGGAATACACTAAACAAGGAAATGATTTACATCTTGGGCAAGGCAGAGCAGGATGGCATGACATTTCAACTCAGTTTAAAACTCATGAATTTTTTCTTTCTAGAATTTTTCATTTAATATTTTCAAGCTACAGTTGACCATAGCTAATTGAAGTCACAGAAGACAAACTCATGGAGTGTGTGTGGGGGGAGGGGTACTATTGCTCACCAGTTAACTGGTTTATCTTCCAAGCTAACATATGAATTTTCATGTATATTCAAGTATATTACTACATTAGGTGTCCCAACTCCCAGTTCTGAGCTTGGGCCCAAGAAGTGGTTGGTTGAACATTTGCTGAAGGAGCTCAGGAGTGAATGGAAGGTAGAATCCCTCATCCCACTGGCTAAGCAGGTCTTTCTAACTTGTGTGATTTCAGTTCCTACAAATCAGAGATAAGGGGCTCTTCTGGGATAGTATAATTCTAAATATTATCTTTGAGGAGCTGTAGATACAGAGACTTTGGTGGCTGAGCAAAATAACATGGGCCTCTAAAGAGGGGCTGAACCTGTGCCACACCAGCTTCTTCTCTGGGGGTCTCCGGGCCAGTAGGATTTTCTGGGGCTTGGCTGAAAGGATGAGCCATTTTCTGAGCCTGGGGTATAATGATTGTAGAAGTTGCCTGAGTTGATGCTGATAAAAACTTGCCAAGCCCTGGCATGGTATGATATTTATATGCACAGTTGGCCTCTAAAAAAAAGTGATTATCTAAAGGAAGTAATTGTTTAGAACCTCACACTAAATTCCAGTTCTCCTTTGGCCTATGTGACTAACACTGCTAATCAGTGCCAAATTACTGCTATTGTAATACTTGAATTAAAAACCAGACCGGCCATTTGCTCAGTGGAGGGTCTTCTCTGGACCACGTCCATGCCTGGGTCTATGCAGAAGGGCACTTTGCTATGCTCCTGGATGTAGAGAGCACTTTGTGGGGAGAGGAGGCGAAGCCAGGAGTACTGAGCTGTCAGCCAGCTCCCGCCTTCCTGCTCCAGAAAGGCTCAGAACTGCTTGCAGTGTGAGGAAGCTGGGAGTGGACTGGGGAAGAATATTTTTCCCACGGGGTCTTCATGTAGAAAGAGTGTCTTATGAAGACAAGTGCTCGAAAGGCTATCGGCCTCTTCTAACATTCTAACTTCAACACTATAAGGTTAGAACACACTTTTCTTTATGTGTATTGCTACTGAGTTTATCTCTCCATTCTGTCTCTTTGGCAAAAGGATGGTATAAAGGAAGGTCCTTTCCATCTCCCTCCAAGTTCCCTGTCCCCTTTTCTCAGGACCATTGAGTGCACTCCATGAAAGGACAGGCACACATGCCTTTTATCGCTTACTATAAAACACATTTAATGGCATTGCTCCAACTCTGGGCCTTTAACCCTGAAAAGAGAATTTTCTTCATAAAGTCCTTCCTGCAGTTTTGGTAATGTGAACAAAGCCCAGATATGTACAATTCAGAGTCTCCACAAAGAACAAGCCATCTTAGGTATGGAGACATGTGCCACACTGTCACATTTGAGACACAGTTTTCACCTGTGTCACTGCTTACTAAGGAGCCACAACACAGACCATGACATCTTTCTTTCTGAAGCATTTTCACCTGCTGAAGGTACTCACACTCTAAAGATAGGTAGAAAACAAAAGCTGTATTTGCTATTCTACCCACCTCCATCTCTGAATGCTTAGGAGAATATGGGTAGTACCAATTCCTTTCTAGAAATGTTTTTTTCACATTTTTATAGATTTGTCTTGATAAAGTCCTGGAAAACTTTCCAGTGATGCTTTTCTAATCAGTTGTTACCAGTGTCTTTATAATTACTCAAGTCAGAACAATTTCCCTTGCTTAGTATTCCATTGTCATTGTAAATTACATGTATTTTTATTTAACACTTACTTTTTTATTATGAAAGTAACCACCAGGCTGGTCACTCTTAGCCCAAGAACAAGGCAAAATCTCTAATACAAGATCAGGCTCACACCTGAACAAGTATATGGTTAAGACACTTTTCATGTGAACACATTATCAAAAAGTGATCTACATTATAAACAGGCATGTGAGAGAGGGAGATAGTAAGAAAGAGAGAAGGAAAGGAAGAAAAACTATCATCTGTGATTTGATGAACTTCCTTGATCCCTTAAAAGCCTGATGGTGGTCTGTGGGAGTCTCTTAGGACCATGATTATGGGAAGATTTCTGAAAGCTCTGGTTCATCCCAGGGTTTCCTTAAAAGAAACCAGAACTAAACTTTCAGGCTAATAAGGCAAATGAAGTGCGAAAGCATTATTTAGTCTGGTCAGAAGCAACCAAAACTCCTTGCTAAAATAGATGGACCCAGGACTGAGATAAGAGGTCTAACAGAGCCTAAGACATCTTCATGGGCCACAAAATAAAGTACTCAAAACCAATTAGAACATTAGAAATGATACAAGAACCAGCTTGAAGGAGCTCCCCCTAAGCCAATCTAGAAGACTGTGAGTATGACAATAAAAAACTATCTTGAGCAGGATATAACACATCTAAAATAAAATGAATAAGTCTGTATGGAATTAACAGGTAGTTGAATAAATGAATGGAAAAAAGGTGAATATTTTTCCCACAGTATAATTCCAACTAATAATGTGGGGGGAAAAAAGATGGAATGGAATCATGATCATTTTGCAGCCACCATAGAAATAATTGATTCAGGCAAAGATCATTGATGAATATTAAAACTAGTAGATGCATGTTTAATGAGAAATAGAATACTTATGTAGTTTTAAAATATCTTCCCACAAATTATTGTAAATTACAAAGGAAAAGGAATGGTAACTTGACATGATAGAATTGTTCCAGATGCCTTAACCAATCATCATTAGTAATGGGGCAAACACATCCAGCTTACCTCCTAAGGACATGCACTGAGAAGACTTAGGATTACTTCCTGCAGGAAATGCACAATCTAAATCCAATGAGAAAGCGTACAGCTCTAAATTAAGGAAGAGTCTACCTATCAACTGGCTTACATCTTCAAAAATGCAAAGATTTGAAAGAAAGTAAGCTTACGGAATGGTTCCAGACTATCAGAGACCAACAACACTTGATCACTAAGTGCAGTGAATGATTTTAGATTGACTCCTGACTAGGACAGAAACCTTAAAGGAAATTACTGGGAAAATTGGTGAAATGTGCATGTAGTAATTAACACTAGACAGTAGTACTGCGCTAACACCAACATTTCCTATTTTGAAAATTATACCATGGTTATATAAAGAATGCTCTTACTTTTATGGAACTAAATGCTGACATTTTAGGAGTGAAATAGACATGATAGTTTAAATTCATAATTATTAATAAAAATATAAGAAGGCAAGCATATGTGCAGAAATGGTAACAAAAATTGGATGAAATGCTAACAATTGGTGAACATAGGTAAAGTTACATGAGACATTTGTAACTTTTTTCTCTAAATTTGAAATCATATAAAAAATAAACTTATAATTTTTAAGTAGTTCAAAGCAGGCCTGAAACACTGTGACAATCCAGCTGAATGTGGAGTCCCTCAGACTTCAGACACCTTCAAGGATTAGCTTGATAACTAATTTTTCCTGGGAAATGAAATATTTACCAAAGAGATGCAGAGGAAGGAGTTTCTTGTGTCCCCAAGATACATGCGATCATTACATAACTGCCCAGTTTTTGTTTACTTGTTTTTGTTTTGCAGTGCTAAGAATCAACCTAAGGCCTCACACATGCAAACATTCTACCACTGAGCTATACCCCCCACCCTCTCTGCCTGTTTTTAAGTATGTGAGACCCCAGATCATTTGCTCTTTTCTCAGGAACTGCCCAATAGGAATCTGAAGCATTGAAATTCTCTTTCAGGGGAGGTCAGCTTCCACGTGCTCTTGTTTGCCTTGCCTTCCCTTACCCTGTATGCTGGGCAAGAACAAGTGGTAGATTTCAAGGGCATGGAGGAAACACCCTGTAGGTACTCCTGTGAGACAGCTGAGATGCTAAAAGGCAAGCTGGGTGGCATCCCTATCCTCCTGCTACCTGGTGGACATGGGGTTCGTGATCTTAGACCAAAATAATAAGTTCCCTTTGTGAGTACCATCAGGACAAGCGTCTCTGTTGGGTGACAGCAGAGCTGGAATGTAGATTGAACTGCTGCAAAAAAAAATGAATATTGACAAATGTCAGCATAGACTTTGATATGTTCTGTGACATTTCGCTCAATGCTATGCAAATAATTTGCCAACAAAATTTAACTGGGATCCTCCAGGATCCAGCCTTCGAAGTATCAAGTCAAAAGCACAGTGTACCAACAGAACAAAGGTAGAAAGAAAAGAGAGTTCAAGTTTTATTCCTGTTCTAAGAAAACATGAAAGGGGAAGGAGTTCCTTTTTGGAAGGCAGCTGTGCTCACCAGTATACCAACGCCGCACAGGAGTTCCTTTGTAACGTACGACAAAATGTCTTAAATATTCTTTCTCACCATCTTCCCTTCTGTACTCTAACCACCACCATATCCGAGTTCCCTCACAGCCTTAAGCCTCTTAACAAATCCTCTTATTAATTCATCCAACAGCTAATCATTTACCATCTGCTCTATGCCACACACTATTCTATGGATAGATACACAGTGTTAAATAGATACATTTTCTGTCTTGTGGCTCTTATATCTTGTAAAAAGAAGCATTATATTAGGTAGGTGGAGAGCCTCGGGCAAGCCATGTGTTTTACTAAAATGAAATGAGGAGTTATTGCGTGTTTTGAACAAGAGCTGGCTTATAGCTATAAAGGATCACTCTGACCAGGGGCTCAAAATTGAATGTTGGAGGTACTAGAAGAAGACAATTGGACCTTGGTCCTGGATAGGTAGCAGTGAAGGTAGTGGGCAATTGCGTAGACTTTTGACTTCATCTTGGAGGAAGAACTAATAGAATTTTCTTTCTTTCTCTTTTTCTTTCTTTCTTTCTGTCTCTTCCTTCCTTCCTTCTTTCCTTCCTTCCTTCCTTTCTTTCTTTCTTTGAACCCAGGACCTTGCACTTGCTGATAGGATTTTCTATGGATGGGAATAAGATGAAAGAAAGGAAGGTGGGAAGATTTCAGAATAACTCCCAAGATTTCAGTAAGAGCAACTAGGACAGTGCCATTTCCTTTGTTGACAATGGGGAGACAGGGAGCATGTTGAGGACACAGGCAGGAGTCTACTGCCCCCACTGTTGGGCAAGGAAGTCAAGCAAATAGTTCTGGGAGAGGCCCATGCTGGGGAGGTCATGGTAGGCATAATCAAAGCCCCTGGAACCAGATTTCTATAAGTGGCAAGACTTTACAGTGTGTGAAAATTCTTCAATGTAAATGTCAGGAATTATTATTCCTTTTGTCTTGAAGTCATGCCCTGTTTCTGAAAAGTCAGAGTGGACTTTGTAGAGAAAATAATGCCTGTTGTGACCTCTTCCCAAGGAAAGACTTGGACAGGTCCAAGTCTCTACAAGAATCCCAACTTGGTCAGCAATGTCCCACTGGTTTTTGTAAGAATGGTTCTTTCATAAGGGACAATGCCTTCATTTTGATGCTAATGAAGAAAGAATCTAATATGTATCTGAATGCAGATGTCAAAGCACTCAAATGGATGATAAAGGTGAATAGCCGGATTCCCATGTTGAGAAAAAGAATAGTAAATATTTTCTCTCCCCCACATTTTTTGTGGTCCTGGGGATTGAACGCTGGGTCTTGCACACTGAGTGCATGTTCTACCACAAAGCTATAACCCAGCCCCTGTAAATACTTCCTGATCTGTTACTAAGAAAAATCCTGTGATTTATTTAGCATTGTTTACTCTTTGGCCCTTTGTCATTATTAAAATGGCTTTACCCTTTTACAGAACAGGAAATTAGTTAACTATTGCCAGTGTTTAACTTTAGATCGGGTTTAAATTTCTTGCATTCATCCTGAGATACCATACTATGTACTATTGTGAAGAGTTCAATGAAAAAATGAATTGTGGGTCAGAAAATCTGAGCTTATATCCTGGCTGTGTGCGACCTTTGAGTTTAATGAGTTTCCAAGAATTAAATTATAATACATGTATGTGCATATAACCATTCTAAAAAACAGATATGGATCTGTTATTTTTCTCTCTCCTTTTTCTTTATTCCTCTCTTCCACATAAGTTTCAAAACCCATGGGTCTAAGATCATGCTTTAAGATAAATAAAAAATGAAGTGATTAATAGATTGACACAAAAGAAGTCTCTTAATGAATTACAGTTTCTGGGGGGGAAAAAAATCTTCATTCCCCTTAAAGTGTAATTCCAGGGAGAGGAAAAAATAAAAAGCAAAGAGATGGCAAAAGGCAAAACAGATAAGACAAGATAAGGCAGATGAAAAGCGGTACAAAAAATTTTATACCCACCCAGTTTAGCACTGAAGAAAGACAGAATAAAAAGGCTTTCTTTTTAGCATGATAACTAGAAACAAACCCCATTCTGTCACTGCACTTAAGATGAGTTATTTAAAAACTTACCTAGCATATTTTCCCAATATCCCCAAGATGGAGATGAAAGGGGTACACGTGTTCTGTAATTGCTGAGAAATTTCAGGTGGGAATTTAAACTACCAGAACCTGCGCAGGTCTGGCACAGAGGCCAGGAAGACATATGTCATAGCATCCTTCTCTGGCCCTGCTGGCTGTGGCAGACACTGAGATCTCCCAAGGGGGAGAAGGACAGTTCTTTCTCCTTGAACCTTGGGCTTGTGTAATTAGAATTTCCTACAGAAGGCAGTAGGACATTTTGCTGCATTGGAGCACCAGAGGATTCAGTGTTTTTATTGTTTTAGGCTAGGACTCACTTAACCTGGGACATTAGTCTACCCAGAAAATAAGGGCAAACATCCCTCATCACAGGTCTTCTTTTGGCCCACTCAACTCCGACTGTTTTATTCTAAATAATTCCGATCTTATTTTTTTCAACTGTGAAAAGAAAATATCTCACAGCAGCTCTTTTTTGCCCACATCTACAAAATTCCTTGAAGATTTTGTGATTTGGGAAAAAAAGCAAAATTATTTTGTATTTTGTTCTGAATTTTACTTATTTCCTATTCAATTCCTATGTGTTATATATCAGCACCAAAATGGCTGATTTTTAATATCCGCATTCATTTTTATGCATTTATATTCAACTTAGTTTTTCAAATGATTATAAAGTATTTTGTATCTGTTAGGTTTTTTTTTTCCTTTTTTGACCCAAAGTCAATGAACTTGAACTTCAAAAGGTCTGGGTCTTGTTTAGATTTTTTAAGTACAAAGTCTGATTTGAAAAAAAAAAATTGGATGAAAGCATTCTCCCAGGATTAATATAAGGAATAAATAGCTTTGTCACCAAGCTGCCTGTCACCATATCAAAACTAGGGTAATAAAAGCACCTAAATGAATTATTGAATATCTCATACAATCCTGGTAATATATTTCCTAAGAACCATGATGAAGGTGGATGTACTGGACAATTTTCCTAGTCCAGCATCTGTGGGTCCATAACAACATTTTAAGAAAAAAATAATATCCTCCACTGCTGCCCTTGAGTGACAAAGCTGATGAAAAATAAAGTCACAGATAACTCTGGCTGACAATATAAGCATCCTCCACCCACCTTGCAGGTTATTAACAGGTGCCGATCAAAGGTGGAAATCTAATCAAATCTCAGTCCAGTTCCCCAGGAAATGATAGGACCAATATCATCTATTAGGATCAGCCCTCCCCCATCCAAATAACAACAAAGCACCTTTCTTGGCACCAACTTTATTTTATGAGAGTGCTGTCTGCATGGAAAAAGAAGTCACCTAAGTTCATTGTTTTCCTAAGCAGGTGGTGCTCCATGAGTTTAAAGGGAGCTCCAGATGGGCAGAGATGATGAAAGAACCAACCGAGTGAAACACTTTTCTCCCGGGTGTTAAATATTACATTTACTGGGCTCACAGAGCCATTGAAACCAATAGTACTAATGAGAGAGCTGGTGTCTGAAAAGAGTCACACTGACTAACATTGAGGAAACACTCCAAAAAAGAGTCAAGTGACCTCGTGGAGGATGGGGACACCGTGAGTATGATCTTGGAAAGTCTCTCTCCCCAGTCATAAGCACAAGAAAGGAAGTGATATTTGCCCAGGGACAGTTTAAATCACAGTGAAGGAATATGTGGAACCAGAGTAGACACAGAAACCAGCTATAGTGCCAGTAGGCAAACGATTTCATTTTACTCACACATTGTAAATGGCACAAGGAGCATATTCTGCTGGGATTAGAGTGTATTTGTGCATTTTTCTCACTTGCACAGATTTAAATATATCACCCAAAACAATGCTCAAAATTCTATTTTCTACAAAGAAAAGACTGGCTTAAGAGAGGAGAATGATGTTCCAAACCTTTGACGCAGAATCCAAATGACATTGTCGTGTCCCACTTACTTAACTCTACTTTGGAGCTGTCCTAATCACTATTGGGATATTATACATAGGTATTATTAGCATCATCACCTCACAGATGAGAAAACTGAGACAAGGAAGCTTAACTAGCTGCCCA
The DNA here is from genome assembly GCF_047511655.1 of Castor canadensis. Taxonomy (NCBI): domain Eukaryota; kingdom Metazoa; phylum Chordata; class Mammalia; order Rodentia; family Castoridae; genus Castor; species Castor canadensis. The sequence continues at coordinate 164,256,362 of NC_133387.1, forward strand.
ACAATATGGAGTTAGTGAGTAGCCAGGGTCAGGGTTCTCATCCCAAATGCTTCAAGTGCCCTTGACCTTAACTACCTCTCCATGTGTCCCCAGTGACCTCCTAGGTCCCATATGCCCCGCCCTCTTCTCCTTAGCCTTATTTTAGACAGTCTTCCCAGGAAATGCTATTACAAACTTGTTTAGAGCAAGGAGAGAGGGGTGCTGGGAGGAAAAATAATTCTGTACATCATCAGATCTGGAAGCTACAACCTTTGAGGTTAAGGTCATTGTAGCATTTAATAGATGAAGCCGAAACTGAGCCCAGAATGGAGAAGTCACAACTTGATCCAGGTCATGTGAAAAGTCTGCACTGGTGCTGAAATGAAGAGCCTGAACTCTTGACTTTAGGTCAATGCCCTTCTCAAAGCACTATACTTTCCTCATTAATATGGCAACCTAATTTAGAGGTCAAAATAAATGTAGGGTCACCTACAGTGCTCTGTGACGTCTGCTATGTGCTCAGAGACAAAGTCACATAACAATGTACTTCCCAAGTTCATGCTCTGGGAAACCAGTCTAAGTAAGACTCAGGAAGTTATGCTTTGTCTGTACTTGAGGAATGTAAGGTTTTTCATGCATCACATGTACTCACTGATATTTAAGCATTTCTACATAATTATCCCTACTAAGGGCATCCATTATTCCAAGGTGCTGGACTGTGGAGAGTATATATTCCAGAAGCCAACGTGCAAAATTTACTTTTATTCCATCCTTGCCTGTTGGCTTTATGTTATCTTACTGGACTAGAATAGGGCTTTTCAAACTTAACATCACTGACTTTTTAGACCAAAAAATTCTTCATGTGTATAGGTCTGTTCTTTATGCTTTCTGAGATGTTTAGCTTCCCTGGCCTCTACTCAATAGACTCCAGTAGCAACCTCCACCCAGGTCATGTTAAGCTAAAATGTCTCTAGATATTGCTAAATCTACCATGAAGGGCAAAATTGCCCTTGGCTGAGAACCACTGGACCAGAAGCTTGCTAAGCTTAAGTACTAGGCATGCTATTTGCTTCCAGTTCCTGTCTTATTTTCTTGAGCTGTAAAATAAAACATTGGCTAAGATACTCTCTAACTTCCTATTCTTAAAAATAGTGACTCATTTCTCTTTCTGGATCTGATCTTTCAGGGCTCAGCAATGCTTCCTGACAGGACAAATTCATGGATAAATCGTGGGGCAAGGCTGAGGAGGTCAGATTACCTAGTATACTAACCCAAAAGCATACTTTTGGATTGAGGAGCATAGATAAGGAATACAGACTAGAGAACACAGAAGAAACATTTTATGAGCTAGATAAACCAAACAGAAAGCAGGAAGAATAGTCAGGATGTCAGAGAGGGAGAGAACATGAGCAGACCAAAAAAGCAGAGACATGGGAGGGAGTTGCAGGCTTGTTTTGAAGTGATCAGCAAGAGAAGTAAGTTTTGAAGCCTTTAGGATGGCAAAGAGCTTTAAGCAAAACCTCACAAATCTTCCTAAACAGAGCGATGTGAATGCAGGGATCACATGGTGAAAGCTTTTCCTGCTTGATATGGTTAATAGAATCTCTTTTGCTGTATCTTTCACATATTTTTATAACCTATAGTTTGCAAAAACTGTCTTTGGGGATATGAGAATTAATTATTTGTCTAGTGGGACTTAGAATCTGATACATATAATACATTTGTTCTTAATCAATAGAGGAGGGTCGGTGGGTGCTGAGGAAGGGTCAGGCAATGCATAGTGTAGGCACGTTATGGAACAGCCAGTTAGGTATGAAGTGATTTCTCACTACACTCCCAGTTATCATTGGGCGTTAAGGTAGTGTAGAATATTCTAGCCCAGCTCAAGACAGAAAAGTGTCGGGTCCTCTCTCCTTGGGGTATGATAGATTCTCAACTGTGATTTTTGTAGGAAAGATTGAATTTGCATTATGTATTCTTACACCAAAAGTCTGACACCCAAGTAAATGTATAGCCAAGTGTCTGCATAATTTTATGCCCACAATTTAGTAATAGATGGCCACCAAGAAGAATGGCACTCTCCTATGACTAAGTCTGAAAACAGAATTGTATATAGATGCACAACAAATTCACCTCTTGGCCCCATCTAAAAGTATATCTTGACATTGATCAGCACATCCAAGCCGAAATTTTCTGAAATTAAAAAAGGAAGACTTTCTCAAGGATTGTTTCTTTGTTAGCATACTTCTGACTTGATCTAAAGCAAACCCTCTCCTGCTGTAAACAAGAATAATTTGACTGCTCTGCTTTTACACGTCCTGAACCTTTCCTTTTACAATCTTGATGAGCACATAGGGGTGTGAGCTGCATACCAATAGCCATTCCAAGCCTGAAAAAGAGGTAGTCATCCCAACCCACACCATCTGTGGTCTCAGCTAGATTTGTGGCATGTCTCCTTGAGCTGGAACAAACCTCATTCCATCTCTAGCACACTGTGAATCAGAAATAAAAAATAAATTAGGACAAGTAGGCAAACATTAAAATGAGTTGTTGCAGAACATGGGTGTAGATTCCAATCTTCAATGTCAAGAGAGCATCATTTTGCTATAATAACATCTTTTTATGAAAGCACTTTGTGGTAGGTAGTCATAAATAAGCAGCCAGTAAAAGAAATGAAAATGGAAACTGAGTCACTGAGGTTCTTTGTTATTGCTCAGACAAAGCTCTGTGGCTATGAGGAGGGAAAGGTGAACAATGACAATGAAGAAAAGAAGTCCCAGCTATTGTCTTGCTGCCTTGTCCATGTCAACAGAAAATGTGGCTCTGGGATGCTGACAGGTTGTCTGGATAAATAGGTTAGGGCCAGAAATGTTCCTTTGTGGTGGAAGTTTCTCCTTATAGCCTGTATCAGGGTCTCCAGAAGCTCTGACAAGGACGGTGATGACTCTATCAATCAGGGAGGGCATTTTCTCTGCTTGGAAAGCATTATCTCAGCATTTGTCCATGCAGTTTTGAAGAGCACTCTCCCTTCCCTTATCAGAGTGCAGCAGCTTTAAATGTTGACAGATACCCTCTAATGAAAATGCAAACCGAAGTCTTCAACCCTTATGCATTCCAGTTAATAATTTACTTATGTGTACCTTGATGTTTCTATCTAAATATAGAGCCATTTGTTCCAAAAGAGGGCATAGCTCCATGCCCTTCACTAACCTCCTCCTGAGGGGAGAAGAAAAGCTGGCCTAAGACTAAGGAGAGGTCTCAGTCTTGAGCCTGACATGATTTACCCAGAGGCTCTGGGCCCTGTTTTCCATAATTTCCAAATGGCGCTATCTAAAATAGGAATGTATTACCAAGCTTGTATTACCTTTTAAGTTACAGGTTTGTTGGAGATTTCTCACCAGGGCAGTGGTTAAAGAGCCCATAACTGCCTCTGGTGGAGTGTGCAGTCTGTGGCCCATTTTGAGTGTGATTGGACGAGGAGAGGATGGGGACGAGGCATGGAATGAAGGCTGATCTGAAAAGCACTGAGTTTTCTGAAGTAATATCATGCATTTGTATTTATGTTTATATAGTGTATATTTACTTTTTATTTTCGTCTCCTTCTCCCCCAGCCCAAGCAGCTGACTTTGACATGTGCTCCATTGTCTGGTCCTGGGTATGTCATTTGTGCTTACATTTGCTGTGCGGTTTGCTATTTGAAGTATCATTAGTTGCTTCCTCATCCTGGCTTCACCATCATCCCATTTGCCATCTGGATGAAGCACATTGCTGTTAGCACCGCAGCCCCATATACACAATTATGTAGCTCCTTACACTTCTGGGGGGTTCGTTATTTCTTTAGAAAACAAGGATGTGATGTGCATAAAAGCTTTAATGCTGATTTTACCATCTAAGGCACTTGATAAATTCTTTGGGACTATTTCTGGTTGCCGTCATCATTTCTTGCAGAAAGTCTGTGCTATGTATTTGCATGGCACTGCGTATAGAGGGGTAGAGTTTGCTAAATGGGTGCACTGCTTGCCTTCTAGAAACCTGCAATCACAAATGGACAGGGTGAGCTAATGATACCAACTGCACAGTCCACAAAACATCTTTTACTCCAATGAGTTTTTGAGTGAAGTAAATTGATAAAATTATTGCTAAATTGGTGTGGAGTATATATGTGCTATTGAGCAATTGGAGCAACTGTTAGATGGGGAATGAGGTTTTAAAACACTAAAATAGTTCAGTTTGGCTAAACTCATGATAGATCTAGATAAAATATTATGTTATTCAGAAGTGGTACGTACCACTGGATGTGCTGATTTTTCTACAAAAGTATTCCTTTTCTATTTGTGGCCCAATAATTACAGTTATGCTAGCTAAAAACTACAGATTCTTTTTGAGTCTTCCTTATTCTTCTGCTAAATAAATCTGTTACTGAGTCTTAATATTTTCCTCCTCACTATGCTTAGCATTCATATTCTTGCCATATTCATTTTAAACCTATTTCTGAATTTTGGCAACTAACCCTAAGACAACCCCTTTACCTTTGATTTCTGCTCATTTCAATCCATCTGCCGATTGGCACTAAACCGTGGTTCTAGCTGCATGTATCTTGAATGATTTTATAAATCCACCTCTTTTCTTCATTTCCTGCACCTGGGCACTCTTTTGTATCATTCATTATATAAATCTTATTTGTACATTATAACCTTTCAATGACACCCTTAGTATCTAAGCTTAATCTGAATAAAACTTTCTCTTCCTCAAACATTGTGCTTCTATCAGCTTGACAGTCACATCATTAATTGCTCTCACAATGATTTCAGATATGCATTTATCCTTGCATTTTTAACTCCAGGCTGACATCTCACTAAGAGAAGAGTAGACAGAATGCTTGTAGTAGGTAGGCAACAAAACTTTGATTGTATTTTTCAGGCATATCTTTAAACCATAAAGTTTAAGAATACACAGAAATGTCTTAATGTGCCTAGCAAGCCATTATGCAGCTATAACATATAATTTGTTCAAAATTATTTTGGCCTATTAATATTTTGCTTTATATTACATCTTGGGTGAGCCAGCATTAATGGTTGAATTCTGACTGAGAGTGACCTTTATAGGAAAATTATGTCCACTGTTCCTCATTTTGATTTGGGCCTTTAGTATTTTTCTCTATAGTTTGGTTGTGAACCATGATCCATTTAATTAAAATCTACTTTTAGAGACAAAAGAAATCAACAATCTGAAAGAAAGTAAAATGTCACATTCCTCAGTCCTCTCCCTTGAGTGCTCTAAATTTCTTCTTGAAGCATTTGCTAGAGGCATTTATATAAATGGCCTTTTTCACCAGAAATAAAACCTAACAGCAGCTGAGTCATCATCGGGATTGGTTCAGCTCTTGGACATGTTTCCCTTCCAATGTTTTTCCATTTGAGCAGCACCATGAGTTCATATTTTAATTACCATATGCATGTAGGATGTATACTTTCAAAGCATAGAGGAGGCAGAACGCCAAAACATCACCAAATGAAGAAATGCCCAAGAAACTGGGAAGTATTGCTAAATAACTTGTCTTATAAAAATGTCCTTTTTCCAGAACCCTGTGAGTTTAGGGTGAGGTTAGTCTAAATATTTGGATGCTTGGTTGAACTAGACTCAAAGATCCTTCAGATTTGTGGTTCTCACAGATGCCCTCTGGCTAAGGAAGGAAAGGGAGAAGAATTTATTATGGCCCTTCAGTACTCTGGGCAGCTCCTGTAGCCTGCCTGCCATGGAAAAGCTTCATTAACAGATTGTTAATTTCCTTCCTTTCTCCCCGAATAGCATTATGCCTTCTGGCAAGAAGCACTGTTTTGCATCCATCCAAGCGATCTCACCTGTGGACATGTGAAACTGTCTAATGGGCTCCTGCTTTTTGCCCCACTGGGCTGTGACTGAGCAGGGAGACAGAGCTGTACAAGTTGCTAATTGTCTCAGCCTGTAACTCTTGAATGATGAAAAAGATTAAAAGGGAAGGAAAACAGCTATTATATCTCTTTTTTAAAAAAAACTTGCACTGTGAAAGGCTCATTAACATCATTAGTGTTCCATTAACCTCTAGCCAGACAAATAAGCTGGAGGTAATTTCAGAGCATGGGGAGAAAGAAAGAGAAAGAGAGAAAGGAATTTAAAAATTATTCGGGTATAGGTGACATTTTCCAGCTACCTCCATTGAGCATTTGGACAGACACCAGCAACTTGACTTACTTTAATGCCAGACCGGCACTGGAGGATAGCCAGAACTCTGGCTGCTAGGCAGGCCTGTAGGTAATAGCAAGTGGGGGAGATTCATTGATTGTGACAAAATGAAATTCACTTTAACACAACAACCCATGAAACCTTGCAAAAGAACACTGTGTGATACAATACAAGCTTAAAAAATGTCTGCTGCAGAATTATGTTCCATTGTATGAACAAAAAGCTTTTCAGTTTGTCATTTTTCCCATTGCATTTTTGTTTTATTCTAATCCACTCCTCCATGCCTGGCCCTCTTCCTTTGATCCCAACTCTCACAAAATCTGCTGTAAATCTGGAAGTTGAATGCAAAGCATTGTTAAGCCTATTAGTCTTGAGGTTTTCTGGTATAGAAAGGGTATATTTGAGATTTTATTTCTGACTAATCCCAAAATACAATGTGGATTTTGATGATGTAGTTTACTCTCTATAAAAAAAAGATGTTTAAAGTTCCAATGTCTTCCATGTAAAACAAAAAGTAGGTGTATAAAGTTTGATCCAAGTGCAATAAGTTATAAAACTGAACACAAATATGTAAGTTTAAAATGTCTGTCTCAAAATAGGAAACCCCAAGCTACTATGAAAATTATTAAGTTTGATGTAAAAATGATTTGCATTAAGATCATATTTTTGTATTCAACTATGAGAAGCTGATGACAATAATTGCAGGAATAATTTTCCCAGAATCCACAGATTATTCTTTCTCCTATTCCCCAGAGGAGATCCTGGATGAGAACTTAGATGGCTCTACTCTCTTGCTCTGAAGCCCATGGTCATGAATTTATCTCAGGTAGAGCCATATCAGAGCTTCCGTCTACACAGACACATAAACTTGAGTAGGCAAAACCAAACTTGACTAGTATTTTTTCCCAACATAGTGGATATTTAGGAGACTTTCTGATTCCCTAAACAATTCCTTTAGCCTTGATAGTTTTTTTTCCTTCAGGAGATCTTAGGTTCATAGCAAAAATAGAGCAGAAAGTACAGACATTTCCCCCATACTCTCTGTGCCCACACATGCAGACCCCCCACGCACCAACATCCCACACCAGAGTGGTACATTTCTTATAATTGATGAGCCTACATTGATACATTGTTATCATCCAAAGTGTATAGTTTACATTAGGTAAACTTGGTGCCCTACCTTCTATGGGTTTTCATGTGTGATACCATGGATCCATCACGATAGCATTGTAAAGAATAGTTACATTGCCTACATATTCCTTTCTCTCTCTCTAACCCCAGAAAATCCCTGGTCTTATTGTCTCTAGAGTTTTGCCTTTTTGAGAATGTCATCCAGTTGTAACCATAGAGTATATAGTCTTTTAAGGTTGACTTCTTGGGATGGTGGAGTGGCTCAAGTGGTAGAGCACCTGTCTAGCAAATGTGAGGCCCTGAGTTCAAGCCCCAGTACCGCAAAAAAAAAAAAAAGATTGGCTTCTTTCACTTTGCAATATTTGTTTAAATTTCCTCCATGCTTCTTTTCATAGATTGATAGCTCAATTCTTTTCAGTGCTGAATAATATTCATATGTCTGGAAGTATCAGTTTATCCATCCCCCTACTAAAAGAAATGTTAGTTACTTCTGAGTTTTGGAATTATGGATAAAGCTGCTATAAACCTCAAGATGCAGATAGTTGTGTTGACAAAAATGTTTAATTCATTTGAGGAAAATACCAAGGAGTTTGCTGACTGGACATTATGGTAAGAATAAGTTTAGTTTTGTAAGAAACTGACAAAAAACTCTGTCTTCCAAAGTAGCCATGTAACTCTGCATTCCCACCATCAGTAAATTAGAATGCCTGTTGCTCCACATCCTCGTCAGCTCTTGGTGTCTTCAGTGCTCTGAATTCTGACAGGTGTGTAATGATGTCCCATCACTTACACATGTGATATTAAATATCTTTCCATGTGCTGTCATGCCATCTGTTTCTCTTCTCTGGTGATGTGCTGTTTAGGTCATTTGCCTCTTTTTCAAATAGGTTGCTTGCTTTCTTTTTCTGTTTTTTTTGTGGACAAGGGTTTGAATTCAGCTTTTACACTTGTAAAGCAGGTGCTCCACCACTTGAACCACATCTCCAGTCCATTTTGTTTTGGTTATTTTGGAGATGGGAGTCCCATGAACTATTTGCCCTGGCTAGTCTCAAACTGCGATCCTCCCCACCTCAGCCTCCCAAATAGTTAGGATTATAGGCAACCAGCAATTGCTTATTTTCTTATTATTGGGTTTTAAAAGTTTTTTGTATGTTTTGGATAGCAATATTTTATAAGACAAGTCTTTTATAAATCTTTTCTCCAGTTTATGGCTTATTTTCTCATTCTCTTGACAGTGTCTTCACCGAGCAGAAGTTTTTAATTTCAATAAAGTCTAGCTTTTCAATTACTTCTTTCTTGGATTGTGGCTTTGGTACTTCATCTAAAACAACAAAACATTGTTATACTCAAGGCTAGGTTTTCCCCATGCTAGTGCCTGGGGGGTTTATAGTTTTGCATTTTACATTTAGATTTGTGATTCATTTTGAGTTAATTTCATGAAAGGTATTAAGTTTCCAACTAGATTCAATTTTAAACATGTATTTCTAGTTGTTCAAGAACCATTTGTTGAGGACTACATCACACTGCCTTTGCTCCTTTCTTAAAGGAGCAAAGGTTATGATTGTGTGAGCCTGTTTATGGGTTAGCTATTCTTTTCATTTATCTACTTATCTATATGTTCATCAATACCACAGTCTTGATACTGTAGCTGTATCAAGTCATGAAGTCAGACAGACAGTCCCCCAACTCTGTTCTCCTTCAATATTGAGTTGGCCATTGGGTCTTTTGTCTCTCCATTTAAACTTTAGAGTCAGTTTGCAATATCACAAAAGAATCTGCTGAGATTTTTATGGGCATTGCACTGACTCTATGGGTCAATTAGGGAACCAACATCTTGACAATATTGAGTTTTCCTGTTTATGAACATCTCCCATTTATTTAGTCCTGCTCTGATATCTTTATAGTTTTTCTCATATAGAATTTGGTGGTTTCCCTCTTAAAGCTATTGTGTGTACATTATTAGATTTACCCCCAACTATTTCATTTTAGAGACTGTTAACACAAATGGAGTGTAGTGTGTTGGAGGTTTGCTGTTTGATTTAGAAGTACTGAAGTTTGAACTTGGGACCTTACTTGCACTTGTTATGCAAGTGCTCTACCACTTGAGCCACACACTGCTAGCCCTTTCTTGCTTTACTTTATTTTTTAGGTGAACTCTCATACTTTTTTTCCTGGGCTGGCCTTGGATGGCAATCCTAACTCTACCTCCAATGTAGCTGGGATTTCAGGTAAACCACCATACCCAACTGGTTGTTGAGATAGAGTCTCACTAGCTTTTTTGCTTAAGCTGGAACCATAATTCTCCCAGCTCTGCCTCCCACACAGCTGGGATTTTAGGCATGAGCCACCATGCCCAGCCTTGGTGATGTGTTTTAAACTCCAAATTCCTTTTTTTTTTTTTTCATTTCTAGCATATAAGAAAGTGATTAAATTTTGGATTGTAACCTTGTGTCCTGAAACCTTACAATAATCATTTATTAGTTCCAGGAGGTTTTTTTGGTCAATTTTTAAGTTATTTTATATAGATAGATGATCATGTCATCTGCAAACAAAGACAGTTTTATTTCTTGCTGTTCAATCTTCATGCCTTTTATTTCATTTTCTTACCTTAGTGCATTTGCTAGGACTTTGAATATGATGTTTGAATGCAATGGTTTTAGTAGAAAATCTATTTTCTCACCATTAAGTATGATCTTATGTGTAGGGTTTTTGTTTGCTTGATTTTTGTTTTATTTAACAGATGCTTTTCATCTTATCGAGGAAGTTCTCCTCTGTTCTTAGTTCACTGAGAGTTTTTGTCATTAATGGATGCTGGATTTTGTAAGGTCTTTATTTTGTATTTATTGATAGAGTCATGTGATTTCTTCCTTGAGCCTGTTGATTTAATGAACCACATTAATTTTTCTTCAAATGTTCAAACAGCCCCAAATATGTGGAGTGAGTTCCACTTAATAGTTATAGATTCTTATTTTTGTACATTGTTGGATTTAATTTTGTGACATTTTCTTTAGGATTTATGCTTTTACATTCATGAAATATTATTGTGTAATTTTTCAATGTCTTTTTTCTGGTTTTGGAATTAGAGTACTGTTGGCTTCTGCAAATGAATTAGGAAGTACTCCCTGTGCCTGTATCTTCTGAAAAATCTAAAGAATTAATATAATTTCTCCTTAAGTAGTTGGTAGAATTTATTTGTGGAGCCATTTCTGTCTGGTGGTTTCTGTTTTGGAAGATTTTGAGCTATTCAATTGTTAATAGGTATTGGACTATCCATAATGACTATTACTTCTTGTGTGAGTTTTAGCAGATTGTATCTTTCAAGAAAATGGTCTGTTTCATCAAGGTTATAAAATTTGTGGGCAGAAAATTTGTTATGATTTTTTAAACTAATTTTTGATGTCCATAATGTCTGTATTGATGTCTTTACCTTTATTTTTTCTGAACGAATTGGTTTTCTTTCTTTTTGTTAGTTAGCCTGACCAGAAGCTGGTTGGCTTTATTGATATTTTAAAAGTTTTTTAAAGTTTTATTGATTTTTCTCTGTTGATTTCTTATTTTCAATTTCATTGATTTCTGTTCTAATTGTGTTACTTATTTTCTTCTGCTTACTTTGAATTTAATTTACTCTTCACTTTCTAGTTTCCTAAGATGGAAATACATCATCCAATGCTATAAATTTCCCTCTAAGGGTGCTTTAGCTGTGTCCCAGATATTCTTATAAGTTGTATTTTCATTTTCACTTAGTTCCAAATATTTAAATTTTTGTAGGATTTCTTCTTTGACCCATGTGTTATTTTGAAGAGTACTGTTCAATCTGTAAGCATCTTGAGACTGTCCAACATCTTTCCATTATTGACTTCTAGTTTAATTTCCTTGTGGCATAAAAACAAGCATTACACAATTTCTATGCTTTAAAATTTTTAAAGGTGTGTGTTCTGTCCCATAATGTGATCTATTTCAGCAAACGTTCCATGCAAACTTGAGAAAAATGTATGATAGTCTATTGTTGGACAAAGTAGTCTATTGATGTCAATTGTATCTAGTTCTAGTTAATGGTGCTCTTGAGTTCAGTTACATCTGTACTGATTTTCTGCCCATTGATTTGTCCACTCTTGTGGAGAAGTGTTAACATCTCCAACTATTTTGTAGATTCATCTGTTTCTCCTTGAAGCTCTGCAAGTTTTTACCTTGTATACTTTGCTGCTCTGTTGTTAGGGGCATACATATTAAGAATCATTATATCTTTTTGAAATATTGAGTCCTTTGTGATTATGTGTTGCTCTTATCTCTGATAATTTACCTTGCTCTGAAGTCTGACCTCTAATTAGTGTTAGCATATATTTTTCTCCATCTCTTTACTTTCAATCTGCATGTATCTTTATAGTTATGGTGGGTTTCTATAAACAACATATGGTTGGATATTGTTTTTGATCCTCTTCAACAATATCTGTCTTTTAATTGATATATTTAGACCATTGATGTTTAAAGAGATTATTGACATTGAGATAATTTAAATTAATATTTACTATTTTGTTGCTATTTTCTATTTGTTATCCTTGTTCTTTGTGCCTGTTTCTGTCTTCCACACCTTTTTTGCCTTTTGTGAATTTAATCTAGCACTTTTTGTGATCCCATTTTCTGTCTTAGCATCTTTTTAAAAACATTTTATTAGTATATAATGGGTGTACATAGGGTTTTGTTGTGACATTTCAATATATGCATACAATGTATCCAGTTTGGTTCATCCCTCCATTGTTCTTCCTCTTCCCCTTCTAGTACTTAAAATAACTTTGACAGGTTTCAGTGTTCCATATTCATACATGTGCAGAAAATACCTCAACCATATTCACCCTCCTTTATCCTCCTCATTTACCCTCCCCCTCCCAGGAGTGTCCTCCCCCTAACATGACCTATCTTACACTCCTGTTCTTCATTGTTTAAGTGTCTGCTCATCTTAGCATCTTCTTAACATGCCAATTATTCAGTATAATTAAATATATAATTATTAAGCACTTTGTAAGACACTAATGATTTAAATAGCATGATTTCCTCTTAATTCCTCCTTCCTCATAACCCAATTCTGAGATAATTTCACTGCATTCTTTTGGGCTTCCTAGTTCCCAGGGTCTTTGCTCCATCCTGTTCAACTTGGCCAGAAATGTAAGTGCAGTTACAAAAAGCATTTACATAAAATCATTCTAGTCTCAGCAAACTGGGTCAAGAGAACTAGTCTATTAGAGGATATAGAAAAGAAATATCTTCCTTAGTAAACAAGGAAGTGTGAACAAGTCATTTTATATTAACCCCCTGAAATACTGTCTAGCACCAATAAAAAAGCTACATAGACAGTGCCATATACACAAGCATATCATGTCCATCTCCAGGGTCTATCAACACTGTTGATTTCCCCTTGGGAAATTATCCTAAAAGACAAGATAGTTTAATTCCAGTGCACCATAATTGAGTTCTACATCCTTAATACTGGCAACAAGATAAAGCAATATTTTCTCAAGCATGCGGGTATTTAGTTGCCCTGCATCACTGGGGCAAAAATTGAATATTCTATCCCAGTACTCTCTTTACACTCATGTTTTGTGAAGCTTCCTTCCCAAGCTCAGACATCTGTTGAATATCTGCTTCAAGACACTGCTGCTGCTAACTCATTTCCAGCATCTCAAGAGAACTTTAAGGCAGGTGTTTGAGTGTGTAAGCATATAGTTCATTCCAGACACTGGTTCCCTAATAAGTTGCTATTTGGTACTGCCTTCCTCTCTACTGCTACTTGAGTAAATAAAGATTGGTTCTTAGTTCTGGTAGTTTGATATTTCTTCCAGACCCTTGCATCAAGACAGAAGTAAGTGAACACAGTCTACCAACAAGATAAACAACTCAAAAAATGTTCTGAGCAACTTGTATTTGTAAAATCATTAGTAATACCATATGTCGCTTGCTCTTGGTCATTGTGATAGACTCTGCAGGGCTAACAAAGCAGAGTGATTTGCAAAGGGGTTGGGAAGGCTCATGTTGGCTCTTCAAAGCCATTATTGTGGATTGTAGACTTGAAAATAATACCCGAGCATTTGCCCCTGGTATAGTGAATTTTATTTTGGAATTTTCAGAGTCTTGAACCTGTTATGGTAAAATTTGTCCTTCCAGAAAGCTTTCTTTAATGAATGCACTTCATGTTAAATGTTTTCCTGTGTCTCACCTTCTTCATTCATACATCACCTTTCCATGTAAAGAAACTTTGATCTCGAAGCCTCAAAGTCACAGTAGTTAGTGACAATTCTCTCATCACCTGGCACAGGTAGGTAATTATAACTGCATCTACAGATTTTTAAAGAAATAGTTTATCCCAGGTCCAGATAGTAGAATAATGTCATTTAAATAAGGGTGATAGACACAGCATGGGTCTTGATTTTAGCACTCAGATAGGAGTTGGAAGAGATAGTCTACCCGGTCAGCAAAGATACTAAGCATATTTGACCCCTCACAGTTTCGATGTTGGCCTAATTATTATATTTCTTGTAAAATGAAAATTAGGATCTCTTCTGTTTTAAGTGAATTGAATTGACTCGTTAATGCGTAGAAAGCATTTGTGTTATGATTCCTTCTTTAGCTACCGTCTGCCAGACTTTTGATGGCTCTTGTATCAAAAATTAAATACAAACAACAAAAGAAAAGAATTAAGTGCAGTTTCTTAACTTTAGTAGAAAGACTCTACAAAATCTATATTCAACCTTAATCTGCCACATTACCTGGTTGGGGGGGGGGAATCCCTCTACTCTTGTGAACCTGGTTTTTTGTTTGTTTGTTTGCTTTGTTGTTCTTGTGATACTGGGGTTTGAACTCAGGGTGTTGTGCTTGCTAGGTAGGTGTTCAACCATTTGAGCCATGACCCACCTGTTTTGCTTTATTGATTTTTTTAGATCGGGTCTTATTCTTTTTACCCAAGCCAGACATGAACCACATTCCTTCTATCTCTGCATTTCTTTAAACTACATTTAATTTAATGATTGCCTGTTACTCATTTATTCCTGTCTTTGACACAGACAATACTGGGTTTGAATTTAGGCTCCATTTTCTGAAAGTAATACTAGTGTCATAGATCATTGTGAGGATTAAATGATATCCTAATGATAAATTGCCTAAGTTTGTACTGGATACCTAACAGGTACTCAATAAATTATAGTTATTATAATTATTATGCATTCATCAAGGATTTCCATGGCAAATTATGAAATACAACTCAAACTAGTACAGGGAAACAGTGGCATTTACTAAATGAACACTGGACCTCTCTTGTAACCCAAACTATGGGCGCAGATAGCATCTGGGATAAGTGGCACTAGGAACTCAAATGCTTTTACCAAAATGATCTCTCTCTCTCTCTCTCTCTCTCTCTCTCTCTCTCTCTCTTTCCATGTGTTCAGTTTTTTCAGCCTTATATTGTAGTCCAACAGCACATGGAAAGAACAAGGTACATCACAGCTGTGCATTCTGTGTTGTAACTGACTCAGTCTCTGTGGCTTGTGGCCAAAACTATCAAGGAACATTTCATTTTCTCCACCCTGCGTTAGATACCCTTTCACCGACTATCTTAGCTTGTGTTACTGTAACAAAATACCACATATGGGGTAATTAATAAGCAACAGGAATTGTTTCTCACAGTTCTAGAGTGTGGAAAGCGTGGAGTGGTAGTCCAAGCTACAGCAGCGCCAGCTTCAGCAGCAGCTGGGGAGTGCTGCACAGACTGTAGAAAGCAGAGACAGGAGGCCATCCTGAGCAGTGCACTGTAACCCAGGCCCCTTCTCCAAAACTTCTGCCCTCCAGGCCCTGGAGCCAAGGCCTGGGATGGGAGTGGCACCATTGATGGTCTCCTGTTCACTTTCCACTGCCTGAACCAATAGCATCTGGCTTCCTTCTCCATCCTAACCTTATCAAAAGTGGCTGGACTCACTTTTTTTTTTTCTTCACAATTTAGCTAGTTGAAAATTCCTCCAAAGCTTTCACATCCAGTGATAAATTTTGTCTTTAACTCATTTCTCTCTTCTTGCATTTTATAATAAACCATCAATATAGGCCATACAGCAACCCACACACTTTGCTTAGAAATTTCTCCCACTAAATATCTTAGTTCATCACTCTTAAATCGGCCTTGCACAAAGTGTAAGGATGCAGGCACAAGTCAGCCATATTCTCTGTTGTTTTGCAATAAGAGTGGCCTTCTCTCCACTTTCCAATGAGTTACTCTCTTCATCTAAGACTTCATCAGGATGGACTTTTTCCATATTCCCACCAACATTCTGTTCACCACCACTTAGATACTCTATAAAAAAATTCATCCTTTCCTTACAGCTTTCTTCTAAGCCCTCACTGAATCTCCCTTACTTCCCCATTCACGACAGTCTAGGGTTTTTCTTGCATACATCTCCAAACTCTGCCAGCCTCTATCCTTACCCAGTTTTAAACCCACTTTCACATTTTAAGTTTTGATCCAGCAACACACCACTTCTCTGGTACATTTTCTGAATTACACTGTTTGTATAATTATAACAAAATATCAGAATAAGAAAAGCAGAAACGCATTTCTCACAGTTCTGGAGACTGAGATATTCACAGTCAGGGTGCTGGCTTTTGGCATCTGGTGAGGGGTGCTTTCTGCAGCTTGTTGCTGCCTCCTCCAGAAGGAGGAGCACTGTGTTCTCCCATGCCAGAGAGATAGAAGAGGCAAACTCACCCCCTTAAGCCATTTTGTAAGGTCAGCAATCCCATTCTTTAAGGACTCTGTTCTCATGACTTCATCACCTCCTAAAGGTCCCCACTTCTCACTACCATCAAATTGGCAAGTTAGTTTCAAGGCTGAAGTTTGGCATTCAGACCTAGCACCAATTAACTGTAGCCAAGGTTGGAGAGTTATACACTGTACACACAGCACTCAGATCAAATGTCCGGGGATTGGGAATCAATCCCAGAAAGAAGAAGACTATTATCAGATAGTCCCTAGTACTGTACCAGGGATTACTCATTAAAATTGCTGTTGAATCTGAGCATCTAAAGACAGAAAAATTAAATCCCTATCCCTAAATTATTTAAGGTCTAATGGGATAGATGGACAATCATAGAATTGCAGAAGATTGTGTTGAGAGTTGCAATTGAGAAAGGTGAAAAGAATAGGCAAAGGGTGGCCTAACTGCTGGGGGATGGGGATTGCGGGGAGGGTCTTGGCTCTTATGGAGGTGAGCTGAACTCTGAAAGCTGCGGCATAGGTATGCAGGGTAGGTGTGTGGGTGTGTGAGCACAAACCTGAGTGAGAAAGAAGTAATGAGAGTGAAGGCATTCCAGGTCATTTGGGGGACATCATTTACTTTTGTATGGAAACCAGGGAAAGTCTGCTACCTTTGGAAACAACTGGTGGTTTGCTGTGGCTACAGGTAGGGTCCTGTTGGGCACTAGAGAAATGAGGCATATGGCTGTGAACAGCACAGAAGGGTGCCCTTTGGGAACACCTTTCCTGAGACCAGAAGGGAATGGACGATGGAATACAGATGGCAGGATCCAATCAAGGGTTTCAGTTAAGAGAATGATACCATTGTATTTATTCTTTAGAAAGACAATTTTTGATGGTATGGAGGAGAGGAGGCAGGGTGACCTAGAAGAATCTTAATAACCCATGCAAAATCCAATGAGAGTCTGAATTACAGAACTGGAGAGAAATATGATTCCAGATAGGGTAATGAGGCAGAACTCATGGAGTCTGTTGACCAGTCAGATTCAGGGGAAAGAAAGAACACATCAAGAGTGATTATTCAAGTGCTCTTCCAGGCATGGGATGCAGGGGATGCAAAATGCAAGAGAAAACCCATATTTAAGAGAGAAACGTGTTCAGATATGTTGAGATTGAGGTATTTAAGAAATATGGTTTCAACTCAGCTGCAACCTCTCTTTGCTCCCCTTACTATAGATAACACTAAATTCCCATTGGTTCTTCACACTTGTGCAGGATATTTGCACATTCTGCTGCCTCTGACCTTGGGGTCTTTCCTCTATTTTCCCAAGTTAAGTGCAGCTTATGGCTGAATTGAAGTTCAATATTATTTCCTCCGAGAATTCTTCCTGGTTCCTGTTATCATGCAGCGTCACAGCCTCAGAGGCCTCTCCTTTATAGCATTATCACTAATATCATGGTGCATTTGTCAAAGAGAAAAAATGAAGCAGATATTGTTAGAGTAAACATACAACCAGGCAGGAATGGGAAAGAGCCCACCACCCTTCTGAGACATTCCAAATGTCTGGAGTGAACTGGGCTTAAAATTAACACCCTCCCGCAGGGTTCCCAAAACCCAGCAGCATGTGCAAATGCTCTGGCTCATTTAGGCAGAGTTAGGGGCAGACCCAACAGTTCTTGCCAACTGATTTTCCCACCACATTACCAAATTAAAAGGTCCTGGAGGAGGCAATTTGGGGCAGTTGACTGCCTTACATCTCTTCAGAGGCATAGTGTCACTTTTAATATAAGCCTCCTTTTCACAATAAGAGTCTTCTCTTCTGTACTTCCCTTTGCCTACTTAGTCTCCTTTTTCTACCCACAGCATGGACCTCATTACACTGCCATCACACACATGGACCACTGCCAATCAGTCACGTGGGTAAAAAGGACAAGCAAGTCCATATTCAAGTCTATCCCAGCAAGCATATAGTAGGGGAAAGACATTGACCTGAACTCAGCATAATAGACAAGCAGTGGAGAAGGGAAGGGAGTGTATGGAAATTACTAACGAGAACTTGGTTAGATATTGAGTGTGGAGGAAAAGGAGTTTGGAAGAAAATCAAGAGGGTGGGGGTTAAGGATTCGTGGTGGCTGGTTTAACGGGATTCTTTGCCAAAGTTAGGTGAAGCACGAATCCTAGTATGGAAGAGGAGCTTAACTAAAGTTTGGTCAGTGAGGGTGTCAACTTCCCTGAATGATTTTAGTAATTATGAAATCTGCCACTAGAAAGTAAGGTCAGGAGCTGGTGGAGTGGCCTGCCCCGTAAGCCTGAGATCCTGACTTCAAACCCCAGTGCCACCAAAACCACACACACACAATAACAAAAAGAGAAAAGTAAAATCATAAGAATAGAGATCTTGTCAACATTTTTTTGGAGGTGGTTGGTATTGGGGTTTGAACTTCAGGATTTCACACTTATTAGGAAAGTGTTACACTGCTTGATCATGCCCCCAGCTCTTTTTACTCTGGTTATTTTTGAGATAGGTCCTTGTATTTATGCCCAGGTGGCCCAAATGGTGACACTCCTGGGTATCTGGAATGTAGGCACATGCCACCGTGCCCAACTTCTTATCGGTTGAGATGGGCTCTCACAAACTTTTTTCCCAGGCTGGCCTCAAACCACCATCCTCCCAATCTTCACCTCCTGAGTAGCTAGGATTACAGGTGTGAGCCACCACACTGGCAAGATCTTGTCATCTTTAATGTATCATTTTTTCCCAACACCGAGGACAGTGCCATATGCTCAATAAACATCTGTTTATTGAATTATGGACAGTAGATGTGTATTTCTACTTTCTGTTATGATAATAAATCCTTGAGACATTCAACTGATAAAGAGAAAAGGCTTATTTTGGCTCATGGTTTTGAAAGTTCCAGTTCATGATTGACTGTCTCCAGATTTTCAGCCTGTGGCTAAGGCAGCACATCATGGGAAGTCTGTGGTGGAGCTGGGCACTGATGGCTTAACCTGTAATCCTAACTACTCAGGAGGCAGAGATCAGAAGGATCATGGTTTGAAGCCAGCCCAAGCAAATAGTTTGTGAGATCCTATCTCAAAAAGCCCATTACTGAAAGGGCTGGTGTAGTGGCTATAGGTATAGGTTCTGAGTTCAAGCCTCAATACTACAGAGAGAGAGAGAGTCTGGTGTGGAACAAAGTAGTTCACCTCATAGCCAGGAAGCAAGGAGAGAAAAGAAGAGGACCCAGGGTCCCCGTTACCTGCTAAGGGCACACCCCTCATATGACTGGAAGACTTGTAACTAGACCCTACCTAGGTTAAAAATTAAAGGTTCCACCACCTCCCAAAAGCATCATTCTGGGAACCAGGCTTTTTTATATTGTTTATTCATTTATTCATATGTGTATACATTGTTTGGGCCATCTCTCCCCACTCGCTTCCAGGCAGAATCTGTTCTGTCTTCTTCTCCAATTATGTTGAAGAGAAAACATAAGAGACAGTAAGAAAGGCATAGTATTTTTGCTAGCTTGAGATAAAGATATACAGAGGGATTCCTAGCATTGCTTCCATGCACGTGTGTTACAACCCAAATAAGTTCATCTCTACCAGATCTCTTCTCTACTTTGCAGTCACCTTCCCATAGTGACCTCTGTCAGTTTAAGATTACTTTATTTGCTCCTCTACAGTGGGCACATCAAACACTTTCAAGTTTTGGGTTTCCTACCTTTCCCTATTCCTCCTGTATGCATTCTCCCCTTAGTGTGTGACCCATGTTCATTAATATTACTGCATTTGTTTTGGATCTATAATCCACACATGAGGGAGAACATATGATTTTTGGCCTTCTGAGCCTGGCTAACTTTGCTTAAGATGATGATCTCTAGTTCCATCCATTTATTTGCAAGTGACAAAATTTTTCATTCTTCTTCATGGCTGAGTAAAATTCCATTGTGCATAAATACCACATTTTCTTTTTTTTTAATTTTTATTGTTTTATTATTCATATGTGCATACAATGCTTGGGTCATTTCTCCCCCCTGCCCCCACTCCCTCCCTTACCACCCACTCCGCCCCCTCCCTCTCCCCCCCACGCCCTCAATACCCAGCAGAAACTATTTTGCCCTTATTTCTAATTTTGTTGTAGAGAGAGTATAAGCAATAATAGGAGGGAACAAGGGTTTTTGCTGGTTGAGATAGGGATAGCTATACAGGGAGTTGACTCACATTAATTTCCTGTGCGTGGGTGTTACCTTCTAGGTTAATTCTTTTTGATCTAACCTTTTCTCTAGCTCCTGTTTCCCTTTTCCTATTGGCCTCAGTTGCTTTTAAGGTATCTGCTTTAGTTTCTTTGCGTTGAGGGCAACAAATGCTAGCTAATTTTTTAGGTGTCTTACCTATCCTCACACCTCCCTTGTGTGCTCTCGCTTTTATCATGTGCTCAAAGTCCAATCCCCTTGTTGTGTTTGCCCTTGATCTAATGTCCACATATGAGGGAGAACATACGATTTTTGATCTTTTGGGCCAGGCTAACCTCACTCAGGATGATGTTCTCCAATTCCATCCATTTACCAGCAAATGATAACATTTCATTCTTCTTCATGGCTGCATAAAATTCCATTGTGTATAGATACCACATTTTCTTGATCCATTCGTCAGTAGTGGGGCATCTTGGCTGTTTCCATAACTTGCCTATTGTGAATAGTGCTGCAATAAACATGGGTGTGCAGGTGCCTCTGGAGTAACCTGAGCCACATTCCTTTGGGTATATTCCTAGGAGTGGGATTGCTAGATCATATGGCAGATCTATGTTTAATTTTTTAAGAAGCCTTCGTATTGTTTTCCAGAGTGGGACTCAAACCTTTAAGACATCAGCCTTTTAGGGATATTTAATGGCAGTAAATGTCAAATTTGGGATCTAATTCTCCCAGCTTCAATTTTCTTCCCCATCCCAACTATAAACCACTATGTTCCTTTTAGGTGCTGGCTGAAGGTCCTTCTTCTCAACAAAACCTTCTCTGATGTATTTAGTAGTAAATGTATCTGGTTTTTCAGAACATCTGTAAAGTAGTTATTGTCTGTCATTCACCAGGTTCCTAATCAGATTCTTCCTATTCTTGATGAATTCAGCTATGTGACTCCCACAACTAAATTATGTGCCCTCAGAGAGCAAGAATCTTTCAGAAGCTTTTTGTTTTGCTTTTAGCACAGAGAATGTTGCAATTGCCTGGTAGATGTGCAGTAAATATCTCCAAACAAATGAATGAATTCATTAATTAATACAATTAATGCTTAGCCCTAAAGAGGCTTATAATTAATAAGGAGCATAGGAAAAAATACTTATAATTTAAATAATAATATCTACTGGGGTAAGTACAACTCTCACCAAAGAAATTATCCTGGAGGATGGTAATGCTGTTGTTAAAATCTATTCATTCCCTAAGCTATACCAGAATCCCTCTTTTTGGCATAACGTGTGCATTTTTTAAATATTCCCAGATGCTATCTGTATATCTATACTTGTCACAGAGCAGCAAGGATCTCAACAGGCAATTGTTTCTTTTCATTTATTATTATCAGAAAGAATTCCTCAAGATCAGTTGGGGGTCTTTTGGTGGGGGGGAACTTGTCCTTCAAATTTTTTTTTCATTTTTCTTTTATTATTCATATGTGCATACAAGGCTTGGTTCATATCTCCCCCCTGCCCCCACCCCTTCCCTTACCACCCACTCCGCCCCCTCCCTCTCCCCCCCTCAATACCCAGCAGAAACTATTTTGTCCTTATTTCTAATTTTGTTGTAGAGAGAGTATAAGCAATAATAGGAAGGAACAAGGGTTTTTGTTAGTTGAGATAAGGATAGCTATACAGGGCATTGACTCACATTGATTTCCTGTGCGTGGGTGTTACCTTCTAGGTTAATTCTTTTTGATCTAACCTTTTCTCTAGTTCCTGGTCCCCTTTTCCTATTGGCCTCAGTTGCTTTTAAGGTATCTGCTTTAGTTTCTCTGCGTTAAGGGCAACAAATGCTAGCTAATTTTTTAGGTGTCTTACCTATCCTCACCCCTCCCTTGTGTGCTCTCGCTTTTATCATGTGCTCTTAGTCCAATCCCCTTGTTGTGTTTGCTGTCCTTCAAATTTTAATTGGCTCAAACCATTCCATTACATTGTGCTACACTGGCAGTCAGTATAGATAGGTAGGTCCACTTAGAAAAGACATTACTTCATTATTAGCCATTCTGTGAGAACTTTTGGAGGTATTTTTCTTACCCAGTGGGATGTTGGTATCACTTGCTTTAAAATTTTTCTGGGATGAAATTGTCATAGTCATGCTTAATATATTAGCACATGGAGACTTGTTTGCACTTTATCCCTGCTTTTTAACCATTACCAACTCTGTCTTTCACTCAGATAGTGACCACAACATCTTGGTCACTCTGGACTACCTGCACTCCAGTGTTTACCAGCTTTTCTATTGTTCTACTTTCATTTCAAGTCCAGTTGCAGAAAGAGCCATTTATCTTGGTTGTATAACCAGTGCTTTACTTGAATTAAACCGAGACAACTACATGCATTAGCTTCATGTCAAAATATGTTTTTATAATCCAGTTTGGTATGATTGTGACCCAATCCATCATAAGCCAGTGGCAAAGAAACAGATGACAAAATTTGCTGTGTTATGTTGAGGTAAGTATCCACTGTAACCATTACTTACTGTGAGCTCACTCCTTTCAAGGTCATGGCATGAATTATCCTGTCATGGGTGCAGCATTCACGGTCACTTATGCCTTGCTTATTATATGGGAGAGGAGATTGTGGTTTATAGACATTATGCAGTTTTCTAAAGTAACCAAGTCAGAGGCAAAGGTGGAACTGTGTGACTTCAGAGTCTATGCTCTTAAGAGTTGATGAAAAATCCTGGGGTTTTCTGATAAGTCTCACTACTTAGAAGAGCTGTGGCTCTCAGGAGAAACCAACCCACTGGTGCTTTTTGGACTGCTTGCTTTTCTTAAGTAATGGTGTTTTTCTCTCTTTTTGAGTTGAAAAGAGTCAAATGTGCCACCCACAGTTCACATTAATATGAGGTTGTGTCACTCAGATTTGTGGACTAATTCTCTCAGTTGTATTTATTTCTCACCCTCATCTCTTCTCATCACACATATTTTCTTATCCTCCAATGGTAATTGTGTTATAGTATATAATTCATATGAGACACTTTTGCATGTGACATTTGATCATTGTAGTTTACACATTTTTACTCACCTATAACAACTCCTTGCATTGTAGTAAGTCAGGTGTTCCCACATTACAGAGTAGGAGACTGCTCAGCTAGGAAGCATGGGAAAAGGCGGTGAGCATCAGCCCTGTTCTGCCAAGCCCGATCATCCTTCTCAGGATTTCATAAGAAGGGTACATTTTCCTAACACAGTTCTCTGGTACAACAGGATTTGAACTATGTTAATAGATGCTCCTAAAAATAATTTCAAAAAACATCTGTTGTCAAATATAGGGCCAAATTATGTATAGCACTCTTTTGTGAGTCACAAAAATTAACATATTAAATTCTCAGTGAAGCCCAACAGTAAATAAACTTATTAAGCACATTTATTCATCGCTGGGTTAAACTGGTTTTGATAAGTTCATTTGGCTCAGCACATTGTTTTCTTTTCACTAAAAGTGCTTATTAATGCATGCTTACTAATTCATTAAATGCTTAGAAATTGCTATTTTTAAAAAGTACAATTTGGACTATGTTGGTACATGTAATAAAAATATTGGAAAAATAAACATGAGCAAATAACTCAAACCATTCTCAGTTTTTGCCAACCAGAGTGTGACTGTCATTTAGTCACTTAACCCCCTGGAGTCTTAAGTTTGTCATCTGTTAAATTGTAAGTTTAAACTGGATGACCTCAATGCTCCTCTCAGTGCTGACATTTTTGGATGTCTGACACCAAGTGCAATCTCATCTGATGCAGGTTCAATTGTGTATTTGGGTTCTGAGGGTTAATGTAGCATCAGAAGAGTTTTGATTTGAGAATAAGATGAACAAAGGAAGAAATTCTGCCATTTGTGATACTGTGCTAAGCAAAAGAAGCCAGTCACAGAAGGACACATGCATGAGGAATGTGAGGCATTTTAAAAAGTTCAACTCAGAAGCTGAGCTATGATGGTGGTGGCCAGGGGCTGGGCAGGTAAAATGGGGAAATGAGGAATGAGTTCCTGCTGTGTCCACCACAAGTGGGATGGACGTGTTAACTAACCTGCTTGTAGTAATCATTGCACAAGGACATACATACCAAGTCATCACTGCATATACCTTGAAACTGTTTAGCCAGTTAGATATTTTATTTATTTAACCAAAAAAATTGCAGCTGAAGAAATAAGATGAGGTAAAGAGGAGGACATTTATTAGGCAATAAATTGACTTTTTATTGCAAGCTAGAAATGAAACTTATCTGCTTCCTTTCTCATTTATATTATTCTCCAAGTTGTGGGAAGCTCAGAGGAAAAAAAATGAACACAGAAAAAAGTTGATGTCCCTTGTAAAGCTGAAAAATATCACATCGCCTTTTATGTGAGGCTTTCAAAATGGGGGGCAAATAATTACACCTTGAATTGAGAACATTGTTTGACTGTAATATCTCTTTTCAAGTAGATTCTGTTAATTCTAGATTTAGAAAATGAAAATGTGTTCATAGAAACCATCAGAGCAAGGCAGATGGAATAAGGTATTTGAAAAAATCTTAAAACTGTATTGAATGATCACCTTTGGATCCAAGTCTTTGAAATATATTATTAAAAGGCTTTCACTGGCATATTTTGTACTGTCTTCTGAAATGTATAGAGGAAATCATTAATTTCTATTTTCTTTGAGGACTGAATAAAGAGATGAGGGATTTTAACTGCAGCAAGGAGGAGTTGAGTTAGGCAGTAGAAGAACTGACAAATTAAGTAATGCAACTAGCTTCCAAGGCTGCCTTGCTTACTGCACATTTAGCACACACATGATCTCCCAGATTGCATGAAGTAGCTGAATAGTTCATTCTCATGCATGGCGTGCACTAGGTCTCAGGAAGTCTTCTTTTCTATGTCACAGCCAAGGACACTTATATTTGGGTCCTTATCCATACCCCAATGCACTTCTGAGATGAGCCTGGATCATTCCCTCTTACTTATTTGATATTTGTGGTTTTGCATTTTTGTAACACTATTTCATATTGCTTAGTCCTCATCAGTAACACACTCATTGTTACTTTATTACGAGACTATAAATGAGGTTCACCAGTGCCTCATTAGTTAATTGCTAAGGTATAGTTTATTTTGCCAAAAAAAATTGAAAGCTTTCAAACCAATTCAGCGAAGAGTTTTGCTCTATGCTGGATAGTGAAGGAATTATAAAGATGAATAAATAGCACTTGATCTCTCAAAGCTTGGTGTCCAGTGTGGGGAGGGCTGGGGGTAATTGAGACACAGGACCAGCATGTGTGGTTGTGGCAGAGAGAGAGGGTGTTGAGCCCGGGAGAAAATGAGGGGGAAGTGTCCCAGCAGAGAGCTTGTGAGTGCAGAGTCTGGACCATTTCTTATCAGGCAGATTTGTAGCCTCACTGTTCACCACAATGCCTGTTACTCAGTAGCTACGCATGAAATGTGTATGATTATGTGAATCAAGGAACAGATGAATATATTTTGACGGGAAAAGCATGAAGGGAGTGAGATCTGAAAGGAGAGGGGAAGGTCAATGTTGAATAACTAGGAGTCCCTTTAATTGGATCTCATGTGAAGGAGACTAACTTGGAAAAATAGGAACAAGTTATTTCAGTCTTTGAATAACACAACATGTGATTTAATCTTTTATTTTTTCAGTACTAGGGATTGAACTCAGGGCTTCACAATGCTCTACCTTTTGAGCCATACCCCCAGTCCTTTTGCCTTTAGTTTGCTTTGTAGAAAGGGTCTCACACTTTTGGCCAGACTTGCCTTGGACCACGATCCTTCTATCTCCACCTTACAAGTGGTTCAGGTGCGAACCACTCTGCTGGCCCTTAATGTCTGCTTGTAAGTAATGAGAGAAAAGTGGACTTCAGACGGAACAATGTGCTCAAGGTCTTTGATGTTTTACTTGCGTATCATGGTACTTCTTTGAATACATGTTGTGTGGAGAGTACATGCTTGTATTTAAGTTACTGTTTGAGTTCTAACATCAAAATGGCAGACTGGGGGTGTAGCTCAGTAGCAGAGTACTTGTCTAGTTACCTACAAGGCCCAGCACAAAAAATGGTAAATCAATCAATAAATAATAGAAATGGCAATGTTTAAATAGAAAATATGAGGGCTACCTTGTAAAGACCATGGAAGGTCATGGAGCCCCCATGAGGTCCAGGAAGAGAGTGGGAATCAAAATCTGGGCCTCATCCAGGCTAGATGCCCTCCCCAACTGCTTGGGCCTCCCTGAAATCCCTTCTCTGGTGACGTGTGAAGGACCCGCTAGGCTATCAAGTCCAGCCTAATCTCCTTCAATTTCATTTTAAAGGATGAAGTGCTTTAAGTTTCCAGACTTACACACCCTCAGGAGTTGCCTCAGTCAATATTTGCCTCCCTGGTATGAAGTTCTCTGTGTGCAAGTTGAATCTACCAGCTGAAGCTTAAGACTATTTTTTGGGAAACTAAACCTTGAATCTGAAAATTGACCTTCATCAAATTTTGATTATACATCTTAAAACATTGATGGTTAAGAATGACGAGATGGAGTGGTGTTTACTGAGTGCCAGACGGGCTTTGGAGGACTGCCTGGGTATGGATCCTGGTTCTGCCATGAACTGCTTATGTGTTCTAAGACAAGCTATTCCCCTTCGCTAGTCACTAACCGTGTCTATAAATGAGAATAATAAGCCCTAATCTACAGGTCTCCTCTGTGGGTAGGTGCGGTGTGATCCGGTCTCTGCTTGCTAGTTAAAAATAGTCAAGACAGGTCTTCCTCCCCTCTCAGAGAAGTTGCCACCTCCTTAGGGAGACAAGTTGGGAGCAAGCAAAAAGTTAATTAGGAACAAAAGATTAAAATAACAATTCCAGACAACAATAGAAAAGATGTCACAAGGCTGGATAAGATTAATTGCCAAATTAATTCTTTACACAAGAAGAATTCAAAGAAAGAAGAAATCATTTAAGACCGGGACCCACTCATTCACCAGCCTTTGGTGGAGGAAAGTCTGCCCCCAAACGAGCCATTTTTGGACCCTCAAAACCACATCGGGCCCAGCCTTGGGTGTCTGGCATTTTACCTGGGGTACCTTTAATGGAATACATACCTCATCTCTACCACAGGCATGTTCTCATTCCTCTCCACCAGAACACAAGTTATTTGTTCCACTGATAATGCACTGTGAGGTCTCGTGATTGCAGGTGACAAAAGTGCAACTCAGTCTGGTTGTTGTCTGCTGTGATTTAATCAGCTCATTGGGTGAAGAAATCCAGGGGAGCAGTCCTGGCTGGGAAATCCTTTGGTCCCTGGGGCAGGTGCCCTGGAGAACTCATCCCTTGCATCCATTTGGTCTCCCCAACCTGGGCGAGGGGAGGGGTTCCCCTCTTGTCAGCATTCCCCACAGCTAATCACCCAGACAGGAGCACCTACCTCTCTCCAGCCCTGACTCTGCTCCCAGCACTTGTGAATGAGGTCAGTCCAGGTATGGGGAGAGCCTCCTCTCAAAGAAAAAGATTCGGACTGACAAAGCAGTGCACTTCGAGGTTGTGGTACACGCTAAGCATGTTAACACTTCCTGTTTATCAGTGGAGATATAAAAGAAAAGTGGGCACACCAACTCAGGACTCATTAGAGTCTTGCGTATGTGCTGGGTAATGAATGTCTATTTTTGTGCTGGTGTGTCTGTAGTATGTATGGTATATGGTGGCATATGTGTGAGGTGTATTTGGTGTGTGTGTGTGCACGTGGTGTGTGTGCTGTGCCTGCGGCCTGTGCGTGGTGTGGTTGGTGTGGTGCGGAATGCTCACTGGCAGAAGGGCCAAAGGCGCGCTGGCGTTGGGCTCCAGCTTTCCCGGGCACAGGGCTCCCCTCTGGCTTCAAAGCCCCTCCACGGAAACACGCAGTCTAGTTTTGGAACCAATAGCAGGCGCAGTGGCACTGCATGGGGCTGGCCTGCTCGGGATCGCCTTGCTGTCCCTTTGTCCGTTTGCGGGCCCGCGGGCTCCCGGATGCGGCCGCGTAGAGGCGCGGGCCGCGCCCCGGGCTGAATTGCTTAGGGTGGGAATCGAATCGCTCAACCTGATCCGGGCGCCTTGGCCAGAACTTTGAAATGGGAGCAGGGTCCCCAGAGGCCTTCCCGCTCTGGACCAGCCCGTGACCCTTCTAGGTCAGTGGGTCGGGACCAGGCTGGGCCGTCTGGGGGAACCTGGCTGTGAGTGGCCGCGCGGTCTTCCGTGCCGGGCGGTGTGCGGGCAGCAGTGCCCTGCGCCCTCCGCGCGTGTCCTTCTCTACGCGGCGCCGCGGTCCCCAGCGCCGCCGTCCGTGGGGCTCTCGGCTTGGTGGCGTTGCAGTGACACCTAGGCAGGCGCGGACTCCCTCCACAGACTGAAGTGGGGACTGCAGCACTAGAGTCGCGGCCAAAGCCTGGAAGGCCACCCTGGGGACCCTGATCCCGGGATGCCCGGGGGACGCGGCGCACAGAAGGGGTGGAAGGACCAGTAGACTTTTTCTTGGAAGAGCAGAGGTCTCTGGGGCCGGAGATGGGAGCTGTCCAGCAGGATATTTTCAGTGGTGGACTCAGGGCTGACACTGTCCGCGCTTTCAAGCCAAGTTAATGCTGGAACAAGATTTTACTTTGGCTTGTTTCCTCCTAGCTTCTTGAGCGACAAGCGTCATTGAAATAACTTCAAGGCCACTCCCAGGGGCTAAGAGGGGGTGCGTGGAAGGGTTCAAAAGCAGCGTCCTATAGCAGGAATGCGCTTCTACAGTGGTCCTGAGAGGGTTTTGTGGAGGAGGGAAGAGGTACTGGGGTTTGAACGCAGGCCCTCATGCTTTCTAGGCAGGTGCTGTACCACTTGAGCCCCGTCCCCCAGCCCTTTTCGCTTTAGCTTTTTTTAACATAGTATCTCGGGTTTTGCCCGGCAGACCTGAGCTCATGGCCTCCTACCTAGACTACCACATAGCTGGGACCATAGATGTACACCATCACAGACAACTTGTTGGTTAAGATGTGGTCTCACTAATTTTTTTTTTTGCCCAGAGATGGTCTCGAATTGCAGTCTTTCTGATCCCTGCCTTCAGAGTAGCTGGAATTTTTTACAGATGTGACTACCACAGCCCACCTAGCATGAGATTCTAATAGAAGCTCCCTTCTGTCTCCTCAGGAAAAAATAGTGATACCCCAGTCCAGCATGCTTAAAAAAAAGTCTGCAGATACCAAATACGTTACTGTATGCAAGAGCACTTCTTTCTTTCCTTCCTGCACTTCTGAATCCACCAGACCTTCAATGAATGTCACAACACATACTCAGGGAGGTCGTGAGGATGAAAAGAAACATAAGACTGGATTCCTAAGGAGCAGAACTCGTAATCTGTTGGTGGAGTCATCCATTGAAGTGAGCAGCCAGGACGCAGCCTCATAAGAGATACTGGTTCATGCAGTCCAGAGTTTCTTCAAAGAAGAGTTTGGGAGTTTGGGAGGAAAGTTGTCATGGAAGGCAGGTTTGACAAGTAACATTGGCCCATCCTTCTGAAACCATATAAACTTAGGTATGATTACTGGCATCCCTCTCCTATGCAAGGTGCCTTCACCACCAGAGTCACTAGAGGGGCTGTCACCTTGAGGGCCCTTACCAGGAATAACTGCACAGAATACCTGAGTTTCAGGTCCCTTTCATTTCTAAAACGCCTGATTTATGTTTCTTCAGTTTCTTGTCTATGCTAATTCTCTCTCCATCTTCAAGGTGCTCATTGGCTCCTCACAGTAACCAAAGAGAAATAGGTACAGTAAGTTCAGCTACTGTGCTGGCTGGAGGGCAGGGAGGACCTTGTTGAATGAAATGTGGATGTGTGACCTCCCTGGTCTGGGGTGTGCTTTCAGCCAAGCCATTTGCTCAGGTAGTTCCATACCTCAAATGTTGGCTGGGTGCTGCTGGCTTACACCTGTAATCCTAGCTATTCAGGAGGCAGAGATCAGGAGGATCAAGGTTTGAAGTCAGTCCAGAGAAATAGTTTATGAGACCCTATTTTGAAAATACCCATCACAAAAATGGAGCTGGTGAAGGCCCTGAGTTCAAGCCCCAGTACCACATACCCCTCCAAAAAAAGTTCCAAGAATGAGACAAAACCCCTTTTAGGCAAAAATATTTGGGAAAAACCACAATGACAATAGGAATAACTTCTCATGCCTCCACGGTGTGCTTATAGAGTTGTTGGCATCCTGACTCATCCTCCCTCCTGGGCCTTTCTTCTCAAAAGGTCAGTCAACACCCAGCTGCAGCCTGCCCCTGTGCACTGACCAGTCCACATGGTTTAGACTATTACAAGACTAAATTGTGGGTCTTGTACATGGTAAAGTCTGAGAGGACCTGACCTGCTGTCCCAGTTTTGTTGACTCAAGGTCAGGTCTGCATGGCTGGCCAAACATGTCTGATTGGAGTGCTGCGATCAGTAGCTCTGATCCTGGTGTGGCAGGCTAGGTGAGTGGGGGCCCGGCTCATAGCCCTGAAGAGGTTTTCTTCAGGATTTCTTTCCGTGCCGTTGCTCTGTCCCTTACTCATGGGCAGCTGATGCCTCTGACACCTCCATGCTCCTCCTTGTGTCAAGTTAATTCTGTAAAGCTCTTTCAACAGGGTTGAAGTTCAAAAGGCATTCTGGTGAGAGTGAGAAGGAAGAGAAATGCTGGGCTTCTGGCCTTCTTAGCCTGCTCTGTCACAGAGCAGAAGGCAGAGCAGGCTGCGGGGGTCACAGAGAGGTGGGGGGGTGTCCTAGGGTCAGATGTCATGGTTCCTCTCCTTCACCTGACCATAGGTCAGTGGAGGTGAAGGAGTGGTGGCTACAGAATGTCTGAGGTCACCTGCAGAGCCATGCAAGGGGTGACCTGAGAAGCCGTGGGTGCCTGTTGGGGCTTCCAGAGGTTCCCACCACAAGTGGCTTCGACTGTGCTCTTTGCAGTCTTCACCAAATGAGTTCAAAGAACTCAGGCAGACTTTTTAACCTTCTCTCCTACGGGGACTTGAATCTATCTAAAAGGAAATGGATTGGAGATCACTAGCTGAATGCACATGAATGAAAAGCAAATTGATGGCGAGATATAATCTTAAATACTGTCTACTCCAGTTACAACACTCCTGTATTGTGGATGCCTGTCTGGCCTTAGACACTTCTAGGAAGGGGAAAATCACTAGCTAATGATATAACCCTACTGGAAGCTCCAATGGTCATCAAGTCATTTCCTTCTAATGTGTTGAAATATGCTTCCCTTGACTTACACTAACACAAAATATGTCTCAAACACATGTGTGATTGCATATCAGATAAGCTTGCCAGCAGCAAACGTCTTCACTCAGGGGCCAATATGAGAAGATATAGGTGCAGAAAATTGTGTGAGACAAGATGGAGTTGTGGGTGGGTGGAAGGCATATTAGAACAGGGGTGAACTAGGAAGGGCAGAGGGAAGGAAGGCCTTACATGGCGAATTTGGTGAGCATAGGAGACCCATCCACTCAGTCAAAAAGGATTCATATAGCTCAAGACTTCTCTCAAATCTGTCACTCATAACTCCTAACAGGTGTGTGCTTAGTAGTTCCCAAACAGGGAAAGAACAGCACAGAGTGAAGAGTGGACTTGGTGGAGATGCTTTACGCTGCATTCAGATTTCTAGTTTGAGCCTAACTTTGGAATGACAGCCATAATCTGTGTGTAGGGAGTGCCCTCTAGTGCCCCTATAGTGTCACTGCTGCTCTGTAAGAACAGCACCTAAAGCCTCCTACAATGTTAGGCTACAGGTGATTTCAAGAGCTGTTGCTTTTCTTCTCCAGATGGAAAAGGAGGAAGGGTCTACACAGGCGGTGTGAGAGAACAGAGGTAGAACTCAAGTCTCTGTGCTTCCAAATACCTTAGCTCCTGGACATTCCATTACCTATCATATTGCCTTTATTATTTTGTTTCTTTTTGCTCACACAGGCTAATGACTGAATCCTGTCCTATCTTCATCAGCAGTTTGCCCAAAGGCTTTCATTGCTCTGCTCACTTCAGTTTATTCTTGTTCTCCACGCCAAACACCATACACAGGCATGTGTCTGGTGTAGTGCTATGTGCGTGTCTAATGTTTGATCTCAGGTAAGCTAGGTTGTGTTGGAGAGCTCACTGTTCCCAATGTCTTCCACTCAGCACCATCTTTTTAAGATTATCCCTGTTGCTCCATGTGCATGGAACTCCTTGGTTCTTGGCTGCTGTTGAGCTCCATGCATCCACATGTCTTGCCTATGGGCCCCGACATACCTGCCCCCAACTCTTTTCAGCTCCTCTTCCTTCCAACACAGCACAAGACACATCTCCGCAGTGCCCCTCAGACACTTAGAATAATTGGGGTCTGAGATACACCCAGAAGTAAAATTTCTAGGCCATGGGAATTTAATTTACTGAATCTAAGTGTTATCACATCCCTCTCCAGAATTGCTGCCTCTATAATGTTTTTCATACTTGCTGTATCCCCTCCACCACTTGACGTTATCCAGCTTTCCAATTTCTGCTGGTCAATTATGTGTAAAGTGGTTTTATCCCATATTTTCATTATTTTAATCTGTATGTATCTGATTGCCAATGAGCTGAGGATTCCTTCCTGTGGCGGACAGACGTTTAGGTTTCGTCTTTTAATCACTTACTGATATCTTTTGCCTATGTTCTGTTATGAGTTTTCCTTTTTTTTATTGATCTGAAGATTTTCTTTGTAGAAACAAAGTATTAATTCTTTGATGTTTTTATACATTGCAAATACTTTCTCCCCAAAAGTCAAACACTAAAACACTTCTTGTATTTCCTTCGTTGAACAGAAATCCTTAATTCTGTCGTACTTAGTTATCATTTTCCTTGTGCCTTTTCCTTTTAAAGTTATTTATAGAAATTCAAGAAATTCCTCCCCACTTCTAGTTCACAAAGACATGCACTGACATTTCCCTGTATTGATTTTATAATTCCCCTTTTCACATTCCAGTCTTTTAATCATAGAAAATCCAGCTTTGCAAGTGACATTAGGCAGGGATCTTGCTTTATTTTATCTTGATTTCAGATTGCTTTCTATTGCTCATTTAGACAAGGACTAGCACAGGGAAACTAGAGAAGAACTGCAAAGCTTGAAGTCTATTCCTGGAGTCAGCTTGAGTCACAGGGCAATCCCAGCTCCATTGCTCCAGGTTGAGGGCCCATGGAACCTTTTCCAAATACCCCAAAGCAGTCCCAGCCCTGCTGACTTCCAGGGAGATTCCTTAACAAGTTCACAGAACTGAAAGTTGGTTCACAGAACTGAAAGTTGGTTCACAGGCTTGGCAGTTGACCTAGTCCCATCTCCTTAGTGTCACTCCAGAGAACCATGGCTGGGATGGAGATTGCCTCTGGGTGTTCAAAAAATAGTGATTTCATTTGTTGCTTTAGCCACCTATTGTAGGTAGTTTGGCTAGGGAACAGAAAAATAAGCTGCATGTGCCCCTCCTGTCCTGCTGTCAACCATCACTATCTTACTACAAAGTATGCTTCCACTCTAGCTTTTAAATATTGTGCCACTAAATCAGTTGGAGTTGTAAAAGAACTGGCCCCTTTCTTCTGGGCCTTCACTCACTTGAAGGCAGAGAGCTGGGTGAAATGAGTGTGTCAGAATGCAAAAGATTACAAGGAGTTGTGTGTGTTCACCAAACTCCATTGCCAGCCCACCGACTAGCTCTGAGAGTCATGTAGCTTCCTGAACCTCAGAGTCTTCATGACAATGATGGCAGTGATGAACTGACTTGTATTCACACGTGATTTCATGGGGGCTGTCTCATTTCAGCCTTGAGACAGAGCCCCTCTCTTACTCTGTTGTGGACAAGGAAGCTAGACTGGGGCAGATCAAGACCAGACTACTGTTTGCATTTCCATGACATCAAAATATTCTCCTGACCCCCCATTCTTCCCCCAATACCATCTCTCAAGGTCTTAATTGGCCCACATTTTAAATGAAACCTCAAGGTTCTCCCTTGGAAGTAGAAGCGAGTGGTCCAAGTGACCAGTGCAGAATGGAAGTCTGCACAGCATGCGGAATTGGAGAAATGCCAATCACTTATCCCAGACATTTCCTGCTTCCTGAATACATGAGTAATTTGGCTAGAAATATTGTTGAACAGGGCAAAGGGGTGGGGGGGAGAAAATCATTTGGAAAAGCATAGATAGAAATAGCCAATTTGTTTGCCAAAGACATATCTTGTAGTAACTTGAAAGGACATCTACAGCATATTAAGTAAAGAGTAAGATAATATATATTCTATCACCTGTCTGTATGAGAAAAAAACAAAAACAAAACTGAGAAATATGTATAGATTTTATATATGCAAAAAGTAAATTGTGGGAAAATGCTGTCTATTTCTAAAGTTAAAAAAAAGAGTAAAGTTCCCGTACATGAGAGAGGCAAGACTGGATTTTACATCCAATATTTTATATTCTTCAGATTATTTCAGAGGACATGTCAGGTTTGTAGTTTGAATCAATAATAAAAAAAATAAAATAAGACAGTGCTACTGACTGGGGTTTGGTAGTAGGGTTGGTTGTTATAGTTTCTTTCTGGTTCCCCCATACATGTATGAATCGCCAGGAGCTCAGACGTTGACGGGGCCAAGCTTCCCAGACCTTGTTCACCTGCTCTCTGTAGTTCCTAAAGGTAAAGAATGCCTCAGAAGCATGAGAAACAGGTACCCAGGTGCCCAGGGTTTGCATGACAGAATTTCACCCTCCTGATTAAGTTGTTAGCATCTTCAGAGCAAATGGACCATGTTTTTTCTTGGTCAAGACTTCATTATGGGCCTCAGGTGTGAGAGGCGCCACTTCCAATAAAACAGCCCTGTGTGCACGAGGGGGTGTCCAGCCACAGACAGCTTTAGAGACCCACCCCCTCCCAGCACCTTCTGGAAATGGCATCCTTTGTTTAGAGAGATGTCAGAGAATAAAGGGGCTCATCTGCTGCATGACCTCGTTCCCAGGAAAGGCTGTATTGAAGAGAAGGCTCTGAGATCAGGGGACCTTGTTTTCAGTTCCATCTTCAGAAACGTGGCTCTATGTGACCTAGTAATGAAAGGCTGTGAGCACATAGCAGATTGCCAAACCAATCCCGACACTGTCATCAAAATATTGATCTTACGGTCACCTCTGATATCTGTCAGTGTCAATATTTTGCACTCTTGCAGCTACTTTAAGAAGAGAGGGACAGAGAAAGAGAGAGATAGAGAGAGAGAGAGAGAGAGAGAGAGAGAGAGAGAGAGGAGCCAGAGAGGGAGATGTGCTGTATCTATTCAGTCTGTGATAAAATGCTGACGGGAAGGGAAGAGGCAGGGCACTTGGCATGTTGACATCTAATCCACTCTTTCGTTCTTGCTCTCTGCTCTCTACTTGCCTTTTCTGAAGCATCAGCCACAGGTGTCATTTCTATGTGAGCTGAAAATGCTTGGGAGAACATTTGCTGGTGGATGTACAGGGCGGTGCACAGTTCTTGGCATAGTTATTCATCTTTGTGCCTTGCTTTTGACGTGGTTTCAAATGCAACTAAATTGTGTGGCTTACAACAGCTGTCTCCACCTATACGAGCATTCAAAGGGCTTAGAAGCTTCTACACAAAGGGTTTGGATAATGACACAGTCATGAAGAGGGCCAAATTTATTGGCACTTATATTTTTGTAAGAGTAGATAAGCAAGTTAGATTAACAATAACAAGAACACCCTTCTGCTTACAATCTGGGAACCAAATCTTCATTGGGGATGGGGGCTTGGGGATCTTGACTAGCTGCTGAATATCCCTCTTCCCTACCACCAACCTCAGATTCCTTAGTCCTGCAAGCTGGATTGAAGGGCCTCTACTGTCTGGCCTTCAAAGTCTGTGCTCACTCCCCTCAGACCAAGGGCTTGACCTTTCTTCTCCTTCTAAAACCAACTTGAACCCCCAGAAATATATTGTAATGGCTAATACCAGAAATAAATTTAAGTAGGTTTTACCAAAACCCTGAGTCTTCTAGCATGCCAAGTAAAGAGAAGGGCTTCTATTTTAACTAGTGCTAGAAGAATAAAATACCTGAATTGAAGAAGATTTCTGAGTTGAGTCCTCCTTGTATATGGTGTGCAAATCTTAGATATAACATCTGAGCCCAGATGTCAGGGAAGTAAAGTAGCTCTTTTACTTGGTGGTCTTAGAAAAATGAAAGATTATCATTTGAAATGAGCTCTAGAATGATACAGATGTTTTAAGTAGATTTGCATATTGAAAGACAGAAATGTGAATTGACTTAGTCTCTATGGCTCCAAGGGCTCTCTAAAGACTGAACAAGCTATCTGGGCAAATAATGAATGAGATTCCCATTACTGGAGTCATTCATGTAGAGAATAGATGGCATGGAATGGAG
This sequence comes from Castor canadensis, assembly GCF_047511655.1. Classification (NCBI taxonomy): domain Eukaryota; kingdom Metazoa; phylum Chordata; class Mammalia; order Rodentia; family Castoridae; genus Castor; species Castor canadensis. The sequence goes on from NC_133387.1 coordinate 164,293,034, forward strand.
GGTGGATTAATATTTAAGAATATACGTTTTGGAATATGTCAAACTGGTTTTCAATTCTGGCTGTGCTATTTACCATTTGTGCGACCTTGGGCCAATATTCTAAGCCTATTTCCTATTCACAAAACAAGATGATAATTCATTGCTCTTCTTTTAAGGGTGTTGTGAGTTTTCAGTGAGCTAATGTATATAAAGTAGATGGCAGTGCGTCTGCATCAATAAATGGTAACTTGCTGTTGCTATTGCTTATAATTGCTTGTCAAAAGCACCATTGAGGGTTAGGATGTCAAGACCTGCAGATAATTTACATCCTGTGCAGTGCAGTGACTTCTCCCTCACTCTCAGCTCTCTATTGAGAGTTGTTATGTAGCTGATTCTGATCTACATGCTGAAAATGCAGGGGCGGGTGGAGCTGACACATATGTACCCTAAAGGAACCTGTGGTCCAGATTCTGTGGTGGGTAGGTAAGTGTCAGGGCAGGAACTGACTTCAGTTCTGAAGGTAAGAATTACAAATGGTGCCAGGAGCTCTCCTGCGAGGTCTTAGGCTTCTAATCAGTTTTGCAATGGAAGTCACTGGGTACTGTTTCTCCTTGGTCTCTGTAGTATACAAAACTCTGTCCTGCCCAGAACCTGCACGCCTGTCACATCCAACCAATGCTGCAGTGGTGAGTTTCTCACAGGTGCAAACTCAGAGCACCTTACCTGGGCTACACTTTGTTTTTCTGCCACAGAGCGTAGTGGGTGTTTGGAAGGATGGAGCACTCAGACCTTAAGCTGAGTTGGAGACAGCTAGCCAGCCACTTACAGGTGGGGGAAATGGAGATGGAATATGTGTTTTTCCCTCTCTATCCCTCAGACAGGCAATTCAAAGGGGCATGATTTCTTGAAATGAGGTTGCAGAATTAAGCCTCATGTGAGTGTTGGCTTTGGTGTAGTAACTAACTCAAGGTCTCTCCTTGTACTGGCTTTTCCTTCTTCCTTCCAGGTTTTACTCTTCCCAGACCCATGCCTGCTACATAGGGTTGTTTCCAAATATAACCTATTTTCACACTGGTGTCCTGGTTGAGTCCAGGAAGGCTATGTCACAGCACTGAGTCAACACCTTTGCTAAATCTCTGTAATTCACTTGTGGTAGTTAGATCCCCAGTGCCTCTGAGGGAGTGATGATCTGGTGACACACGATGTCCTAGACCAACTGCAGAGACTCATCCCCAATTACTGCCATGCACACTGCTCTGTCACCTCTTGGGACTGGCACTGTGTTGAGAGTCAGCTTGGTCCCATTAGCACTTAACTCTTCTCCAAGAGACAGAGAGTCCTGCCTCTCTAATTGGTAGTAATATAGTCCCCAAATACATTTTATACTTTATAGTCTTGTCACATTTGATATCATGCGGTCCCCAGATGTAACTAGGGTAGATTTGAGAGTGAGCTCTCTTTTGGATAGTAGCCCATAGGTATCAATCAGTGATCATTTTGGTGTGTCTGACTCTACCTGCTTTTTCTATTTTCTAACTGTTTTTTTTTTCTCCTCCTTAAAACTCACAGGAGGATTATGTTGTCATTGGTTTTGAATTATTTTAAATGTTTAGTCTATCATTTATTTCCTTAAATACAAAGCTCTTTAATAGCATTTTGAGTGATTGTCACAGTAGGTTTTTTAAAATTGAGCCATAATTCACATACCATAAAATTCACCATTTTGAAGCCTGCAATTCAATAGTTTTTAATATATTCACAAAGTGTGCACCCATCAGTACTATTTTGTTCCAGAATATGAAAGATTTCACCATAAAGGAAACCAGTACCCATTAGCTGTCACTCTCCACCTCAGCAGGTGGCTTTAAACTTCCCATTGTACAACTTTATCTTGCCCATTGCGTAAGAGTACTGTGAATAAGTGCACAATGTTCTTTTAGGAATATGGGGTGACTTGTGGCATGGGATTGCTCTGGATATACAATCCTGACTTTGCTTACTAATTCTGGGTCTTTGAACAAGCATTTATCCATTTGAGCCCATCTCCTGATTATAAAATGAGAGTATGGGCCATATTAGATCTGCAGGATTCTAAAAGACATACAGGAGACCAAGGAATGCTCAACACTCAGAATTTTGGATGAATGTTTGTGGCTGTATTTTTTTCTGGAGGTTTCCAGACATTTAGAAAAACTCTAAAAGGCTCATCACTTTAGAAAGGAACACCTAATAGGATAGACAATAATATATATGTTTCAGTCCCACCAGCTCATTATTACCTGCATTTTATGTTGGAGAAACATTAATTTCCAGGAGTGACAAGCCTATCTCACATAACAGGTAGCCCTAACTCACTGGCCTCCTGGTCTTAAGTTTTCCTTAAGACCTGGTTATTTCTTTCCCAGAATTTGTGCTTTGGAATCAGAAAATCTTCGAGTCTCATTTTGTACAACTAAATATGCAGTTAATAATACTTAACCCTTAGGGAATAAAATGAGAGTTTTAAAAAGGGGTCCCAGGACTGGTGGAGTGTCTCAAGTGGTAAGAGTGCCTGCCTAGCAAGCGTGAGGCTCTGAGTGCAATCTCCAGTGCTGCAAAAAAATAAAGAAGAAAAAGAATTAAAAAGGGGTTCGAGACCTAGTAAATGCTCAATAATTATATCTTTATCATCACTACACTTATGAAAATGTATCTTCTCTATGTGTTTTACACAATCACCCCATCCCATACACATTATAAAACGCTTTTAACTGCTACTAGTTATGCATATTTGCATATATAAGGTAAATAAAAATAAATATATATTTCTACCAAATATATATTTGGATGCTGCCTCCCACGTGCGTGCATGTGTCTGTGCGTGCCTGCATGCGTGGTTGTGTTTGCATGTCTGAGTTCCACCGTGATTTCCTTGAAGCACAATAAACCCTTTGCCTGTCTTACCCAGCACCTGGCATACACCAACTTGGAATATTTCATTTTTACAGATGAAATGTATCCGAGGTATAGTTTAAATGTCCTCTCATGTGGCCCTTTGAGAGTGCAAACTCCAGGGAGATTACTTTTCTCTCTCACAGCTCCTTTACAGGGGTGCATCATATTCATCTCAATAGGTGGGAGAAGGATGTATGCCTTGTCTCAGGAGATTGATGGCTGTCACCAAGCTTACTTTATGGCCTCTTGTACTCCTGATAGAGGCTAAGAAGCCAGCAGCAGTCAACCCTCAGCTCTGCATCCTTGGCATTATCTCTGGTACAGTTTTCATTCTCACACTTTCAGTGGCTTGCCCTGACCACCCAGCCAGTATGAGCCTAGGCGAACGGAGTTAATTATCATATTAGCTGAGAGACAACATAATTATAAAGGAAGCTGCTGATAAACAACAAATGGGTTTATGAATTTCAAAAAACAACAAACTATTACTTAGGGCTGTATCCTCTTTAGGAACTAACCATACAGCTATTTTTTTCCATGGTGTGGAGAGTGGGAGTGAATGGTTAAGGCTATGCCTCTTGGTCCACAGGCAGGAGAATTGGCAGCTGGATTCTGGTCACCCATGTCCCCAGTTGGAGACTGGCATCCCCCTTCTCCCAAGAGAAACAATCAGTTTCTGAAGTCTTGAGCCTCAATGGACCAGTAGAGGGAATCTAGCAGCTAGCAGAAGCAGGCCAAGGGGGTTCCAGGAGCTTTAGACAGAACGGGGACAGGCAGTGAAGCACAGAAAATTGACATTGGAAGTTGCCTGTTTGAAAGACAGGACAGCCTTTGCTTGCTGCAGAGCTAATTATTATGCAAATTTATGCTAATAAACTCTGCCTTGAATGTTGTTGAGAAGCTGCCTTTTCCCGTTAACATAGCTGTAATGAGAGGTAAATTTGTAATGCAGATGCCCGAGGTAATATATCCTAAATCACTTTATGGTGTAACGAACTCTCTCTCTCACCACACCCGGCACAAATGTCAATTTAAATTAGCTTTTGCTTTGCATATTTATTGAAGCTTTATTTATTGTTAATATGTACTAAGGACACCAAGTAAATAGCCCCCACTACTTGTTAGAAGTGGAATTTATCGGGGAGCAGGGATTGGCACTTGTTCTTCAGAGATGATAGCGTGCCTTCCTTCTCCCGGTTCCAGCCAAACCACGGCTCTTGCAAGCCAGGCTCTGCCTTGAAAGAGCAATTCTACCATGACGATTATTATACAGAGTACGTAAGAGTTAGTGGTCTTTGTCACCTCCGCCTTTGTGTTTGTGAAACCGCCCAGACGGCTGCCCACGACATGGGCGCGGCTGTGTGGCAATCCCATTTGTCCCTTTGGAGGCCCACGCGCACGTGCGCACACATCCGGGCACTCACACTCCCCTAGCTCATACTTGACACACCTTCCGCCCCGGCTTCCTCTGCGCATGCGCACTCGCACTCAGTAGCCTCCCCACGGCTTCTGAGGAATGGGCTTGTACTGTTGTCCCTTGGTGTCCACACGTTGCCCAGCTACAGGCTTGCGGGTGTGATGCCAGCCCTCCCATGACCAGGAGGAGAAGACATACTACTGCTTAGAAAAGTTCCTCCAAGTTATTCTCAAATGAATCTTCCTCCCTTGGGTAAGGCAAGCAGCATTAAAGCATGTTTGGTCAATTTTCAGAAAAGGAAATACTGTGTGTCAAGCCTAATGGTTTCATTTTGCCTTATAGATAATCTTCCATGTAGGCATTATTATCTCCATTTTGGAGATCGGAAGACTGAAGTTTTGTGGGTTTCAAAGAACTTGCCCGAAGTGAATCCACTTATATATGGTATGGAAAATTCAAATATGCATTTTCAGGCTCCCAAGCTCATCCTCTTTTCACCACATCGTTCTGTCTCCTAGCTAATATCTCAGTAAAGTTGGCATTTCATTTCTTCTATAATTTAAAATGTTGGATTTGATAATCTCAAAACTCCTTCCATGTATCTAACTCCAAGTGATGTTATTCTACAGTAATAGAAGCAAATGTCCCCTGCTTCTGCTGGCTTCTGTATATCTGCCCTTCTGAACCAAGCTTAAGCTTATTACTGCTTAAGGACAGTCTCGACGGGTGCTGTCTTCTTCTTCAGTTTTGTGTAGGTTTCTTTGGGACAGCAGGGCCCAAGGTTGTTTTGTCTGACACCAGCATGAAAAGGTGAGTATAAAGAATCTGGACTGACCTGGCACAGTGTGATGGCACCCAGATATAAAAAATATAGGTGAAAATATCAGACATATAGGGAAGAGAATAACAACACTCCAGACCTCTCTAGATACCCTGGGACAGAGCTGATGGGATGGATTCTTCCCCAAGGGGAAGACCACATTGCAAAGCAGGGTGACAGCACTTCACTGGGGGATGGAGTCACGTGGGAGTCACAAATGACAGCAAGATGGGCCAGTGAGAGCAATGGAAGCTACAACAGCTCTTCCAATGGAAGAGACAGCTCCAGGCACCAAAGTGTGTGTTGGATATGGGAATGTGATTTGTACAGATGATGCAAATCACCCGGTTTCTGTGGATCTCACTGGACTCCTGGGTAAAACAGGAAAGCAGACCAGCACATCTCTAAATTTTCCTTCCATCTATGAGTTTGTCCTGTTGATAATGGAGTTGAAATTCTGCCAGCCCAGATTCCTCTGAACAGTCCAGTCAGAGTTGAAGATGACAGCTCCTGGTTCCAACCCTCAGGGGAGTCCCCCAAATGAAGTAGAACTAGTGGCCATATTAACACCCAGGAGTGATTTGCACTCAGAGCCTTGAGTTGGAATTCAGTATGTCCTATTCAAGCCCTAGTTTTATTGGATGTAGAACTTTGAGCAAATGACTGTTTGAGCCTCTGTTTCTTAATCTGCTAAATGGCATTAATTATGCATCTTCAAGAGATTGTTGCAAGAATGTGTTACTGTATATGGAAGTGTTTGTCAATTTCAAAAGCACTTTATGCCTTAAGTGAGTAGCAAGGAAAGAACAAAAAAAGGGGTAATTCCTTAGAGCCAAATCTCACAGCTTATTATTAACAAGTTTTTCTCACTTGAGGGCTTTCCTCTTCCGATAATTTTCCCTGACATTATCTCAATACAACTTTACAAGGATGTGGGGGATACAGAAAGGATGAAGTGGTGACCTCACTTGACATACGCATGGAGTGGAGGGCATTCCAATAACTGGCCAAGGACAGAGGGTGACAAGGGTGTTGTGGCATTCTGCAGTCAGCACAGGGGATTAAAGTCAGTCAACTACAGTGAAACATTGCAAGATCCAAGCCAGGCACCCTGAATTAGGATCCTTGAACTAAGAACCTCACACAAGTTCAAAACCCTCTGTGGAATTCAGCAGGCTATCTACAAAAGAGAGCAGAAGTAGCATGGGGTCTTAAAGTTTCTTTCAGCACTGTTAGCAGCTAGCCTTGAGTGGTCAAAGAACATTTGTATTGTTGGGGCATGGTTGGGGTATAAAGTCCCAGTTTGTGAACTGATTATGGGATTGGTTGCCTTGCCAAGGGAAACAGCCAGTAGTGTCAGAAAGTATGGAGGAAGCCAGGGATCCTGCTCATTTTCCCCTGCACCCTGGCCAGGTCCTCTCTTTAGCAGGAAGTGGGGTGCATGGGGTGCTGCTGACATAATGTCCTGGGAAGGCCATTCTTCTCACTTTCAAAAAGACACAGATGCCCCAAATGGTTTTTCCCTCAGGCAGCATATGCTCTGTTTGAGGAGAGAGAATATAGTCAGAGGGCGGAGACAGAAAGCAGGCAAGCTGGGGGCCAGGCTACGATGTGGGTCCTGCCTGGGTCAGAAAAAGCTGTATCTGGGATGTGAAGGAATGGGTGGAGGGAAAGAGGAGGGTGTTTTTGGCAAAAGAGCATCTGTAGTGGGCACATGCAAGAGGCAGGAGTTGGCTTTGTGCAGATTCTGGCCTAAAAGACCCAAAGAACATCTCTGCTTTCCACCCTGCAATCCCTGATACCTGCCTGGTGAGGCTGCAGACAAGTCTGGGGAGGTTATTACAAGAGAGCACTAGAACCAGGTTTGCCTGTTGAAATGAGAGAAATAAATGCAAGTGGAACATTCCTGAGGGCTGACATCATGTCAAAAGTGGGAAATTCTATTCTGTGAAGTTTGTTTCATGCAAAAATTATTTTAAAATATTGTATAAATGACCTTTGGGCTATGTGTATGAGGTGTAAATGAAACAAATAAATTTTGTATTTAGGCTTGGGTCCCATCCTAAAGTTATTTCACTATATATATATATATATATATATATATATATATATATATATATATATATGCAAACAATCCAAAACCCCCCAAAAAATTGAAATCCAAAATACTCCTGATTTGAAGCATTTTGAATAAAAGATATTCAACTTGCAACAGCAGCTCTGCACAGAATAAATAATATGTAAACACCTGCTTGTTCACCTTCGACTCTGGGCACCTTTGACTGCAAACAGTCCCCAGAGACCACCCATTTTGGAGGGAATCCTAGCTGGACGGCAGTTACCTCTTCCCTGGGAGACACCCTCAGCCCTGAGTATCGGTGCCATCAGCGGCACCCCTTTCCCCCAAGGCCACTGCTCCTTCTGCCCTTGTTCCCACGTGAGCTCTGAGAACATGGTTTACAAGGGCAGTTTCCTGAATTTGTCTGCACCCTGAGGCCCCAGTTTAACTTTGTGGCCCCAACTCAGCACAGAGAGGGATCTAGTCCTTCCCTCTGGTAGGACCCCTCACCTGCTGAAGTCCAGCTTTTACAAGGTTCCTGGCTTTTCAAGCACCAGACTGAGGCATTTCCTCTGCACCCTGTTGTCACCATGAAGGGATATATGTCTTCACTTCACCCCATTTGACCCCTGACAGTTCCCTTCCCCTTCCTTGTTTTGTTTTTCTTCTGTTCCTTATATCCATCAAACAATGCTTTATGCATTTATCTTGGTGACTGTCTGCCTGGCAGACATGGTACACAGTATGTGACAGTGATTTTGGCCTGTTTGTTCAGTATTGTACCTTTAGCAATAGAAAGCTTCTAATTAATGGGGGTTTTTTTGAGAAAATGAATAAAACCTTTCTTACATTTGCTGACCACCTACTCCAGGCCAGATAATGTGGTAGCAGAGGTATAAGATTCTGGCTTGCCCTCCTGGGAAGCTCTTTCTGAACAGTTTCCCCAGCATACCCTGTTCCCAAACTCCCATTCATCTGTTCTTCGCTAAAGAGCTGGCTTTGGGGCCTGTCCGTTCCAAGGAAAAGGATTTCAGGAACCACCCAGGGCACACAGGACAATTTTCCCTTCCACCAGCAGTCTAGAATAGGAAGGAGGGCCACTAAGAGAAGGTGACCTCTGAGTAGCCACAGACGACTTCCCTGAAACATAGTGTTTGCTGGAACCCAGCTCCAAGCCTCTTCATCCCAATGGCTGTTCACCTTGTTCTGCTGTCACAAACTAACAGTATAACTACGAGGAAAAGAGGACTTCTTCAGGTGCAGGGATCCCTCCCACAGCTCTCAAGTTGTTTGGCTAATGGGTACTGACTGTTCATTGTAAAAGAGATGTAGGTTGGGCCCTCAGCCAGGAAGATAGGAGGGGTGGATTGTAGTACTAGAGATTGACCACCAAGTGGAGACAAAGCTCCAGAAATGAGCGAGAGCCGGGGCCTTGTGACGCATCACTTCTTTAGCCCTGTGACTTCTCATCTCAGGCCCTGCTGTCCAGGCCTCTGGCAACCATGCAGATGCAGGTTGGTTGGAGACCCCTGTCTCCTCGCTCTCTGTCCCTCTGTCCCTCACTCTTCCTTCTTTTGCTTCCAGCTTCCTTCCTTGCAGTAGACCCTAATACAAGGGGCTTAAGAAAAGCTTTTGTTGTTGTTGTTTTGTTTGTTTCAAGATGGTAAAATAGTGTCTTCCAGCCCTGTCTCTGTCACATCCAAGTGATCAAACCCTGCTCACTGTTAACACACTAGACAAAAATATGTGGGAAGTTTTTCTCAATTCAGGAATTGCTTTGAAGAACTATCTCATATTAATGATCACAAACTGCTCTGTGAGAATAAGACTGAAGAAAAGCTAACAGCAGAGTAGGTGCCAAAGTTGGTATTCAAATTCTGTTAAAATGAGTGCTTATTCAGAGGTGCCCTGTAGGACAGACTGCCCAGTGTCACTGAGAATCCTCCAGGGTGCAGGGAATATGGGTTCCTGACACCTTTCCTAAGAACATAACATAGGTTTCTCGTCTTGGACATCATGGGAAGTGGTCTAGTCTGTGGGGTTTGACCAAAGGAGACATTTGGGCTGGAAAAGGAATTCTCAGAGGATGTCCAGGGTGCAAAGGCATCAACTTTGTGGTTACTTGTTTCTCTCTTTGACACAAGCCATCTGTCCCAGCTCTTGTAGACTGGAGCAGCCAGAAAGAGGCAGGAAGGAAAGAGACTAGGAACTGGGCCTGTCCATTGGTGAATGGTCCCTGGATGGATGCATGTGCCCTGTGAGCAATGACAGTAAAACAGGTCTCTAATTCCCAGAGACCTCACCCCAGTGTGAGAAGGGTTGCTGTCAGATGCAAGGATGACACAACTGTCTCTACAGATGGTGAGGTCATGCAGGGGCATTTAAGACCCAACTCTAGTTACAGGCTGATTACACGCAGTGGTAACAGGCAAGGTAATAGGAACAGAAATCTAGAGAGACTGGCGTGGGATATGGTTTACCAAGGCAGAGTCTCGGGGCGGACAGCCATGCTTGGGAACAGTGAGCAGAGCTGGTATTTGTGATGTGGTTTCTGGGATAGGAAACCAAATCTGAAAGAGCAGCCAGTGTGGGTTGGCCGTGGTTATGTCTCCCAGGATGCTGCTCAGTCAGTTCTGCTCTTAGTGACATGGGAAATCTATAAGTGGGGTCAGAAAACCTTATCTACAAATTACAAAGACCTGAAGGCAGGCAGGATGTGACATTCTGGGCCACAAGCTTTACTCAAATTCTTAGCATTAAACTGAAAACTTATATTCTACAAACAAGGAGGAGACTGAGCCCCTGTTTTGTAAGATGCTGTCATTTGCAACATAATATTTTCTGGGAAGATTTTCCATCCTGTTTGTAAACACAGTGGTGCCAGTCAGTGTGTAGAAGACAAGGCATGAGAGGGAGCTGATAGTGAATTGGCTTACATCCTGACAGCAAGGGACTGGAAGATTTAAGGTCCAGCAGGTAACCATGAACTCCCTTCCACTCAGGGTTTGACCAGTATGAAAGAGCAAGGACAGGCAGCTAAGAGAAGTCTGGAAACACCATAGGGGTGAGGTCTACGGTAAGGGGTAGCACTAGATCCCTCCTGTCCTGACGGTGTGGACTCTGCAGACTTGGGGCTTTGGGCATTTCTGAGATTGAGGTATCTTTGGAATGACACTGAAATAGGTTAGTCTAAAGAGAATTCTCTGAAAGGTGGCTTTATGACCTTTTTCTAAGAAACTTATTCAAAAACCATTGGTTGTGACCCTAGTTGTAGCCAACCAAGCCCCTTCCTTCTTTGGACTTCCTCAAAAGTTTCATTGAAATTCTCAGATTTTTCAATCCCAGCCCTGCTTCTGTATTTTTTTCTTGTGCCATTTTTGAATGTCCCTAAATGCATTTGGATGGAAAAAAAAAAAGGAATGAAATCAAGGTTTCTGTGTAATTTCACTTTGGGAAAATTTTTTGAGGAAGAGGTGAGAAGATCCCTTTGCATAGCACATTAAAATAATTTATGGAGAACTTCTCCCTTTCAGCTAAGGAGGTGGTCAAGATGAGAGGATAAATCTTTAAAAGAATAATGTTTTCAAAAACAGGTTCCTTGTCCTCAGATCCTTTGATGTATGAGTGTAATAGTAGATAGGACACATAGTGAAATATACATGAGATCTCCCCAGAGGAGAGCAGCAGCATGGAGGAAATATTAGTGTTTACAGCAAAACTCAATTGGAACACTCATTTCAAGACTATAGTTTATTATGTTCAATGCAATTTAGCCCCCACAAGCATGCTTCCTTTCTGTCTCCAGGACTCTTTGAATCCCTGCCCCCTTTGTCCCCACTTCCCATTCCCCTGCCTTCTTGTATTTAGTAAAAGAAAGCAAAGACAGCCTCTGTGTGATTTGTTCTTTGTGACTGCAGACTAGATAGACTAAAAAGGAAAGGAAGAGGAGAATGTAGGACCCTTTTGGAAACTGCCAGGTGTTGTCTTGTATTTAGGAGACTTAAGAGGACAATTTCCTTGTAGAAAATCAGCTGGAGAGACCAGCCAGTCACTCAGACACAAGCATTCTGTGCTGGACTGTTGTGCACGCACAGGGGTTCCCAGTCCTCCATGTGGGCTTTGTGCTTAAATTTTACTGGGAGGTTTTATCAGCATCTTTCACAAGAACTTACTGTCTTGAGCAGGGAGACTTCTTCCCAGCAGGATGCCTGTTTTCACACCTGGCAGGCCCTGTCATGCTGCACCAGAGGATGGCTACAGCTGCCTTGGCAAGGTGGAGCTGCCAGAGCTGCAGCATGGATGGCTGTCTCCTTCCCCGCACACCTGGCCCCTACCTGTTGTCCCCCTTTATCCCTACAGCTGACCTTGACCTGCACATGACAAGTGCTAAGGTTTATTTTAAGGGTAGAATGCTGCTGTTCTACATGTGCCTGTGTGTGGCAATGTTTGGAGCTTTTAAAAGGTGGAGCCTAGTGGATGTCCTCTTGAGGACAGAGCAGGACCTCTACTCTTCTTGTCTCTCTGTCTCATAGCCACATGAGGCATGTAACTTCATGTACTACATGCTCCCTGCCACCATGTTCTGCCTTGCAAGCCCAAAAGCAAAGGGGGACCGAAACTTCTGAAACCTTGAGCAGTGATAGAACACTGATTATTGCACTTAGAAGTACTTTAATGCACTTCTGTGAAACCTGGGAGAGGAAAAGAGGGAAGGAGAGGGAAGAAAAGAGAGGAAGGAAGCAGAAGGAAGGAGTGGTACATTGACCTCAAAAAGCCATTATTCTAATTTAAGTTTAGTAATGTGAAAACCAGAGGGTGAAATGGCTTAAAAAATTTTGATAGGTAGATGGTTGCAAATCTAAAATTCAAAATCCTGTCTCTCCACTGTGAATATCACCACACATCTCATTAGAAAAGGTGGGGTATTGGAAGCTGTAATTGTAATGGTATCTGATTAAAGTTTTCCAAAATTCTAATTTTCACCTGATAACTCCAAGTTCAGCACTGGTAACAGGTCTCTCCACTGGTGTCCATGAAGCGACTAACTCACTTCACTCACTTTTGAGTTAATAACTGCTGAGCTCACAAGACTTAATACCACAGATCATCTGTCTTTTTTTCAAGCAAACATCACACTCCGTGGACACGGCAGCTGGTTTAGCTTGCAACTCAAAGACAAGTGTGTTTCCTTAAGACAACTGTAGTATAGTTGTGCATCACTTACCAACAAGGATATGTTCTGAGAAGTGTGTGTGTCATCAGGCAATTTCATAGCTGTATGAATATCATGGAGCATGTTTTCACAAACCTCAGTGGTGTAGGACAATCACTAACATGGCCGTTTGATGCAACAAAGACATGCATTAATGACACGTATGTGGCTCCTGCAAGTGTGCATGGCAGACTGTCCACAGTAAACCTTGCTTTCATAAGTAGAAGGGATATACTCAAAATAATGATAAAATATGGTATAGTAAATACATGAAGCAGTAATAGTCATTTATTATCATTATTAAGTATTCTAGACTGGACATGGTTGGATGTTGTGTTGGTCAGCTTTGAGTTGCTATGACAAATACCTGAGATAAGTCAACCTAGACAAAGGAAAGACTTATTTTGGCTCATGGTTTCAGAGGTTTCGGTGTATGGTTGCTTGACCCTGCTGCTTTGGGCCTGTGGAGTCAGTACATCATGGTAGGAGTGTGTGGGGAAGGAGGCCTGTTCAGTTCATGGCTGCTGGGAAGCAGAGAGAGGAAGGGAGTCAGGGTCCCAATATCCCCTTCAGAGATACCTCCACCAGTGACCTAATTTCCTTCTAGTAGGCCCCATCTCCTAAAGATTCCATTACCTCCAAATAGCACTGCAGGCTGGGGACCAAGTTGTCAACACACGGGCCTTTGGGGGACACTCCAGGAGTTAATTATAGCATATGTGCTAAATCTTTGTACAACTGACAGAGCAATAGATTTGTTTATACCAGCATCATCACAAACATGCAAGTAATGCATTGCACTCTGACACTATGATGGCTGCCACATCACTAGGTGATGGGAAACTTTCTGCTCCCTGACAATATCATAGGACCACTGTCATAAATGTGTCTCTTAGTTTACTCAGACATTGTTATGCAATACATGACTGTATGTGAGTGTAAGCAGAAACGCTTTGTGTGAACTTTCCATCTCATCTCACCAATAATAAAAGTATTCATGTTCAAGAGTTTAGATTTAACACATTTACTATTTTATTCTTTAGGAAGGACATTCTTTTTTTTTCTTTTTGGAAGTACTAGGATTTGCACTCAAGGCCTCATGCTTGCTAGGCAAGCTCTCTGCCACTTGAGCCACGCCCTAGCTATGAAGGACATTCTTAAGTGAAACTGGCTTTGAGGTTTTACTGCAAATGTGTGGAGTCCTGGAACCTTCAGGAAGTGGGACCTAGTGGAAGGAAGTTAGGTCATTGGGGGGTGTGCCTTGGAGTGAGTATTGGGACCCTAACTTTCTTCCTCTCTTTCTTTGCTTGCCAGCTGCCACAGTGGCTGTACTACCTACATTTGTGCTGAGGCACCTGCTGGCTTACCCACTAGTGCCAATACAATGAAGAACATGAATAATTTCTTAATGTTATTATGAAAATAGTTTTAACCTCACAGACACCCTGAAAGGTTTTGGAGACCCTCAGAAATTTGAGAAAAATCAAGGTAAATTATCAGAAGATCCTTCGAGTACCAACACTCTAGCCTCAGAAACATTTTAGGTGTCTTCCTTGTGTTTTATCTGTAAGTGGTGTCAGACTGGCAACACAATTCTAGATAGGTCCCTAATATTGATCTGTGATATTAAGGCATTGATCTTTGAATGATATAGCAAAGCATCAAAAGTTCCTATCATTAAATCAGTCTGCTAGAATTTCACAAGGTAATACTGAAGGAAAATCTGGTTCATTTCAAAGGCAAAAGATAAAGGGCCTTGTAAAATTCCCATATGCCTGAAGTATGCTGCAAAGGTTTCTTGGACCTCTCATCTCCTGGTTCATCTAGGACTCTAGGGAGGTAGCATGGCTCAGTGAGGCTGCAGCCAACTTGGAGTCAACCCTGTGGATATCTTAAACACCAGGCTTCTTTTGTCTCCAAAAGCACAAGTGTTACTTCTGTCTATTGACTGTAAAGACATCTTGCCATATTATTTTTATTTTTATCTTGAAAATACTGAAGTTAAATATAGACTCGCAGCAGTCGACGTCAAGTTAGGCAAAAGATAGAAATGAAAGTTCTTCTTTTCCTTATGGGAGAGCTCAGGAACCCAAAGGAGATACACAAATAAGTGGACTGTGAGCTGCTAGGGACCATGACATAATGCCAGTGACCTCTGATTCAGTCATCTCTTCTAGATGTTGCCATGACAAGAGGGTGACCTTAGCCTTGTTCTGAAATATGAAGGTCCTAGAAATCATGCCATAGGATAGAGATTGGGGTAAGCAGAGATTCCTACCAATTCAGGGGTCAACAGTGTTCTTACTGTGCTTCGCCTTTCTGTCTTGGTCTTGCTGGCCTCTCTCTTCCTATCAGGTTCTGTGTGTATCTACCACATTGGGATCCTTTGCATCTCCAGTGCTCTCATTTCAGGCTGCTCCCTTTCTCCTTTGTCCACTTTATTTTTATAAACATCTACTCATCCTTGAAACCCCATGTCATACTTCACCTCCTGTCTACAATCTCTTTTCCCTAACTCCTCATTTTACTTGACTAAGTCAGGATCAAGCCTTACCCTCCCCCTCTGTGTTTTCATAGCTTTGACCATTCTACTTTTAAACATTTATTACATTATATTCTATTTTGTTTACCTGGCCCTGGCTTTATTACTTATCTTAAAATTCTTCTAGAGCTTTTGCAAATGTAGACAAGGTCAAAGTCAGGTACTTGCCAAGTGCAAGTAAAACAAAGTTCCAGCACTCCAGGTATTCCTAGTTCAGTGAGGAAGGCAGACAATGCACCAATAAAAATATACTATGTTATGATGTGTTACATCATAGATGTACAGTATTAGAGAAGGAAGGGTGTTTGATTAATTTTGTACATTACACACATCTAGAACATTGTCTTATTCATCATAGGAGCTCACACCTTTTTGCTTAGTGAGTGTACCTCTCCCTGGGCACACAGGGCCTGAAGACTTGAGAGGGCCCTGTAGGAATGCCAATGAACTTAATGGAAGGGTTGTAATGAAAGGACAATTATGGAGGTGTGGTCAAAATTCGTGCAATAATGACAAGGACCAGTGGGAATGGTCACCATCAGTGGCATACCAGGTCAGGGAGAAGAGCAGCTGACAGGTCCAGGTGTGGGTTATAGCTTTAGAAGAAGAGCTACCCAAAAGAGAGGGCTTATAGGCCCCTACCTCTCTTCCCACCCCTTCCCACTTCCTGCTGGAGAATTCTACTGGTCAAGCCCAACCAGAAATGGAGGGCCAGGTAAACCTGGGTGATGGTATCTGTAGAGGTTAGTCTCCAAGGGCACAGAATAGAGCAGGAAAGGTGAAGAGTAGGGCTGAAGAGACCGTTAAAGAGTAGCCAGCACACACAGTTGTGTCTGCTTCAAATCTAGCTGTCCTTGTACCTGCAAAACTGTGAATCAAACCTTTGATCTATGATCATGCCAGTGCATGTTCTCCGCAGGCCCTCTTGGTGACAGATCTATATAAGGGCCATTCCTTTAGACTCTGGAGCCAGGGACTTCACATGTGATTCTGACTAGGGAAACATGAGGAATATAATCCTGGTGAAGGGGAATGAAAGACATAGGGTAAAGAGTGAGCAATCTAATGCCTCTCCCCTCGAGGAGTTGTCAATCTGCTTTATGAAGACAACAATGTCTATGAATGAGATTTTGCACTTACAAAATCATACATAATAATTAAAAGTTAATGTGAAATAATCTGAATACTGCATATGCTGGAGGGCTGGCAGAGGGTAGATGTGATTAGAATCAGACTGAATTAATCAGATAAGAATATTTTAGCCATAGGATAAAGTCCAGCTAACCTAAGTTTAGAAGAACGTTGCCTCATGTGAAAGAACAACCTTTTCTCTAGACATTTAATATTTTGGGGATGTCTGAAATAATTAGTTAATTTCACACTAGATTTATTCTTTAATGTGTCCTGGTTTATTACTTTCACAGAAAGAGACATTCTTTCTACAATTAGAGATTTACTGAATCTTGGGAGAGATTTAGCATTGATCTGGCTTACCCTATTGATTTCCAATTCCCCAGAGACTCTAAACAAGTATGGATTTAGATGTTTAGTGCAGGTAATCATTCTGCACTCATGTTCACTGTGCCTGTCTCAGCCTCTCATTTTTCCTATTAGGGCCACAAAGTAATTTGTGAAATTACAATCAATTTTATATCAGATTTCAAGAATGACCACAGATGACTTCTTAATAGGTGCCACATATAGAATAAAAATTACTTATAGCTCATTCACTGAGTCCCTCACCTCTCATTTGTTTGTTTGTTTGTTTGTTTTTTCCTAATCCATGATAATTGGGCTTATTAAGTACTTTGAATGCCAAGTATTTTAAATTATCATAATTTCTTTTACAACAGAGGCAGTATTGTATGATAGAGGCAGCTTCCTCATTGGTAAGCATTGCACTTGGAAGTGTTTCTCAACTCCAGGGTTACACACTAGGCTCTCCAAGGTACTTTGTGTGGAGAGAAGCTTCAGGCATTCCTCTCTTCTGACTGTTAGATTTGAACAGTCTTTACCTACTGATTTTAAATCCCAGTGAGTCATGCATCTATGCTTATGTGATAGCATGCCAAAAAGGGAAGGCAGACAACAAACAGGTAGAAATGATAAGAAATACGAAGAAAATAAAGCAGAATGCAGGAGAAACAGAGAGTGAGTGGGGACAAGAAAGAGATGACTTTGGGTGCCATACTCAGGCAAAGCTTCTCTGGGGAGGGCAAAGAGCTAAATGATGCAAAGCCAGCCAGGAAGCACAGCAAAGGTCTGAGGTAAGAACCTGGGTGGCAGATCTGAGGATGCCTGGAATCCAAGAAGGGTGAAGAGGGTGAGCAGGTAGAATGAGTTTCAAAGTGGTGGTCTAAGAAGCACACAGTTATCACATAGAGAATAAGCACCATGGGATTTTGTCATAGGTGCATTTGGAGGCTGTGGAGGTTTTGAGGTAGTGGAAGTGTGATCTGATCTCTCACTGTAAGGCATGGGGACCACCTGGAGGTTGTTACTGCAGTTCTATGTTTGGACTCAGGTAAAAAGTAGAGGAAATGAGATGGAATCTGGATCAGAAAAGATCTGAGGTCAGAGTCTACAGTAGCTGCTTGTAGGTTGGACCTGTTGACCAGGAAAATAGGAACCAAAGATGATGTGTAGGATTTGGCCTAATAGAATACCAACAGTCAGGCTGTTTATCAAGATGGATCCCAGGAGGAAAAGCAGATCTCAGGGGAAGAGAAGGTTGGTGAGTTTGCCATCAGTTTTGTACATATTACACTTGCTATACATCCTCACAAAGGTGTCATATGGATGGTTATGAAGAGGAAGATAGCCTTGAAACAGGGTTGTAAAACATGGTAAACTGTCAATTAAAAGCTGTAACCTCGGACAGAGCTGTAAGGAGTTGCCCATTAGAGCCATGCAAAAGTTTGGGACCAAGATGAAAGGCACCATGCAGAGATGAGCACCCATTCCTGCCTTCCTTTGTCTCCATTTGTAAATAAACTTTCCAAAGCAGACCTCCCCCCACTGCTCTTACCTAAACCTCAGGTCTCTAACCCACTACTAGCCCTACTTTATGGGAGAGCACATTCTTTGTAACCTGATACCCTGCACTGCCTTTTAAATATCCTGTGAATCCTTTGTTCGGGGCTCAGACACTGGTACACGTCTGGGCCCGCTAGCGTAAAAATTAAAATCTGAGTTCTCCACTCCTCCGAGTGTTGCTTGGTTTCTCCTCTGACTATATTGCCACAACAGTTAGAGGGAAGGGTCTAGATCTCGGGGAGTGCTTGGAACTAGAGGTCTTTCTTTCTAAGCCTTAACTATTGAGTACTTTTCCCATCCAGGTATGAATGGCATAAGATGAGTGTAGAGGGAGGATCAGGAAAGGAGGAGCCTGCAGAGGTTGAGATAGTGTAGGTTAGTAAGGTAGAGAAAAGCCAGGTGTGTGGTGTCCCAGAAGGCAAGTGAGGACAGAGATTCATGAGAAAGAGTATGTCTGCTGTGAGGAATGCCACTAGGGCTGAGTAAAATGAGAGGAAATTTAATGATTGTTTTTAGTGAGATGAAGTTCATAGGCGATCTTGACAATAGCAATTTCAATAGTTTAATGGGAAGAAAGCCTGATTGGAGAGGATGGAAATCAGGGGACAGAAAATAAAAAGAGCAACAGAGAGAATGCGTGATCTTTCAGAAAGAGTTTGGTTTTGAAGAAAGGTCAAGGAGACAGAGCTGTTGCTGGAAGGGAGGGCGTGGAGCCAAGAAAGGGTTCTGGATGTTTGTGATGATGATTGTGATAATAACCATTATCATCCTAATCACAATGGCTGCCCTTTATTGGGGGCCAGGCACTGTGCCAGGCACTATGCATCCTTGGTCTCATTGCATCCTCCAGCAAACTTGTGAAGAAAGCTCTGTTAACACTGCCAGGTTAGAGGTGAGGGAACAAAGAAAGAAGGGTCCTAAATGTGAGAGGTGATGAATGGCAGTGGAGCTGGCCTCCAAATCAAAGTCTCTCCAGCAGTGCATGGATGTTTTCCCCATTGAAGGGCCAGCTGCAAATGAATGGAATTCTTAACTGTCCTGATTCAAGATGTTGCAAAGGATAGAATCCAAACTCAAACTGACTTAAGGGGGAAAAAGCAGTGGGAGAAGTCTAACTTATGTATTTCAAAAGTCCCAAAGTAGATGTGACTTCAGGAGAACTGAATTTGGGTTCAGACAATGTAATTAGGATTCCATGTAACTCTAGACCATAGGGTTCTGCTTTCCAGTATGTTGCTTTTATTCTCAGGAAGTATGTAACAGTCTAGCTACATATGACTTATTGCTGAGAGATTGGAAAATCCAGCATTGAAGTCCCAAGTGAGTGGGTGGCTCTGATGGCATGACTTTGGTCACTTGCTTATCTCTGAAGCTGTCTATCCCCAGGGACACATGAAACTGATACTGATGTAGAAGTTGATTTCCAAAGGAAATATCCGTGTGCTAGTCACAAAAGAAGGGATACTGGGTAAGCAAAAAGAGGTAGTCATCCACTAAACCATGAGTCGGTTGGACACCAGCTGTTGCAGCTGGTGTCATGGTGTGCTTCTTTGCATTCTATCAACAAGTTTTGTGAGGACAGAGGCTCTCATTTCTAGCACAGTGACTGGCACAGCATAGGCTCAGGTTGAGAAAACACACTTATTCAATAAATGAGTGACCTCAAGCAATTCTATAATGCTGGCCTATTCACTTGATTTATTTACTTATTATTTTAATTTTAGCTGGAGAGCCCTTCATGCATTTGAAACTCATTATTATTTTTCCTACCCGTAGTTATCCAGCTCTTCCGAGCCCTCAGTCTACTTGGAAGCAGTATATTTGATTAATATCCTACTCATCAGAACAGTGTTTTTGATGTTATTTTATCCAAAGGGGAAAAAAATTTCTTTGGCTAAAAAAAAAACAGGAACAACAAAAAACCCCTCCAACTCTGATGTCCCCTGAGGGTAAGAACCTGGTGGTTCAGTCAGAATTGAAATCCCCTCAAATTCTAAAGAAGCTTTGTTTTGTTTAACCCCTGGGGGTTTACCTCCTCCCCACTGACTCAGTAAGGTGAGGCAGAGCTCTGAGGAAAGACAGGTACATGACAAAAAGCTGTTTGGGCTGTATTTGCTTCTGCTAGTGGAGTGCCTCTGGCAGAACTATCCATCTGGAAAATGCTGCTCAGGTGGGTGGGGAGATGAGCTGCTCTCTCCTTGTAGATGATGTGAAATGTTGCCTGTGTGCAGTGTGGATGCAAGGATGCTGAAGGTCCTTCGGTCTCGTGAAAAGAAGTCTAGGTTTGTGTGATGACTGTGGGAGGAGGCTCAAGATGAAAAATCCAGAAGGCCTATCTTGTCCTACATAAACTTGCATCCTTATTCCCAGGTAGTCATTAAGAGTAACTGTGTGCTGCTGGGGGACAGGGAGCCAGAGGAGCAGACAAGAGAAGGTGCAGGGACTTTTTTTTTTTTAACTAAGTAAAATCTCATGGGGAGGCAAATAAGAGAGAAGCGTAGTACAATAAGTACTCTGCGCAGGAAGTGATGCCTTATTCTAAAGATTAATAGTATGGTTTCCAGCACTAGACTGCCTGGGTTCAAAACCTATCTCCTTCACTCTTGAGTTTTTCAGTTAGGGGACTTCAGACAAGATGCTAATCACCTGTGTCTCAATTCCCTTATTGGTAAAATACAGATAATAAAATTGGCACTACTAAAGATGCTAGACATCAGTTGATATATTTAAAGCATTTAAAACAGTGGTTGGCACACAGAAATCAATGAATGTGGGCCTGTTTCCACTGTTATTAATCCAAATGGAAAAATGATAAGAATGTATGTCTGAGTTGCATGAGAGAAGTTATGAGTTTCGGCCCAAATACTCAAAGGAGATATGCTTCGTGTGTGTGTGTGTGTGTGTGTGTGTGTGTGTGTGTGTTTGCAAAAGATTTTAGCATTCTGGAAAGTGAGAGCACATGTTGGGTGTCTTGCAAGTTTGAGAAGAGCAATTGCTCTGAAGTCAGAAATGGAATTAATGTCACACACACACACACAAAACCAGAGGCTGATGTGAATAATTAAGCCTCCTAATGAGAGCATTAATATTTCCCCAATAGATTGATTTAGTGTTTCTTTCTCTGGGATCATTGAACAAACTTACCTGAGCTGGTCATCTATCTTGATTGCTCAGGACAAACTGTAAAGGGGAACAAATAAGCTGGTAGATCACTTTAGGTTCACACTGGAAAAACCCTAAGAAGGGAACACCATATCCAGAAAATTGTGAGCCCAGGAAGTGATCCTGAGCCGTAGAAGATGGAAGTGAAGACTCCAAAGGAAGTCATCACTGGGCTCTTGTTAGGCTTTATTGTTACATTAAAAATGGGCTTGCTTCTTCAGCTCATTTCCCCAGCATGGAATGTGCCCCAGAAGCATGTGTCTCCAAGTATACTTGGAAACTGAGGCCGACTTTTCTTGAAGCATAAGAACACACGTGGATGGAGTAATGTTATCAATACAAGCAAACAACTGGAAACTGGGGTTCAACCAGAGTAGTACAATTAGGAGGAGATATTTACTTACGCAAATGAATTTATGGTATTTGGTGAAATGGCTCACCCTATCTGAATGATAGCTAATCAAGTCCAAAGTTCTTAGGGTGGTCAGTAAAGAAGGGAAGATCACTGACAAGAGTAGAGTCCTATATATGTGTATATATAAGTTATATGTGCATATATGTGTTATTTGTGTTAATGCTTGTATGCAAGGGAGCAATAAGGAAAGAGGGTCAGGAGAAAGGATAGCAGGATAGCAGGTACTGCCCCAGGAGGTGCTTGGAATCTCCTCAAAGGACTAAGCAAGCTCTCTTTTAGAGCCTTCTGGTTAAATGAAGCCCACACAGGATTATAGCCCTTTTGACTGGAAATAATGGAGATAAAGGATTTCAATCCTAGCTGCAAAACCCATTCATAGCAACACCTAGATAACTGTTTGATTGAGCTACTGAGAAAAGATGGATGTATTGGAGTCTATCTTATCCATGCGACTTATGTCTCCAGTGCCTCCCCCACAGTGAATGCCTAAATGCGAGGAGGGTACTAAACCCTAAATACTATGCTCCCTATACATGCCTACCAATGACAAAATCTAATCCAAAAATCATCCACATAACAGATCGGCAACATTAGCTGAAGTTTAATTTATAAATGAGAATAAAAGATTAACAATATAGGATAATTATAAATACACTGTAAAAATTATGTGAGTGTTCTTTCTCCTTCCCCTTCTCTCTCAACCTCTCTCCCTCCTTTTCTCTACATACCTTATTTTTTTGTCTTTGCCCTTCTTTTCCTTGTGATGATGTGAGATGAGGTGCAGTGCCACTGCAGTGAGATGAAGTGAGGTGAATGGTGTAGACATGGTGATGCAGTGTTAGGTTACTATGCAAAAGTTATTTTGACACAATCAGTGCAATACCTCAACAGTTGCTGTCATAACTGAGACGACTAAGTGACTAACAGGTGATAGCATATACATTGTGCATATACTGGACAAATAGATGATTCATGTCCCATCCTGGAGAGCTGGAGAACAAGAGAGTGTGAGATACCATTATGCTATTTTAAATAGCACACAATTTATGAACTTATGAATTGTTTATGGCTGGAATTTTCCATCTGATATTTTTGGGCTTTAGTTGACTATACATAACTGAAACCACAGAAAGTGAACAAAGAAATAAGAGGACACTTACTGTATGCTGCAGAATGGCAGTGATACCTTCTGTGCTCCAACTTTCCCTTTGGGTCCCAGCTACAGGGAGATACACTCTTAGAGAGGGAATTCTGGGGGCTGTCCTTCAGCCTGGCCAGACTAACACTTCAAAAGGCCCTCACTGATGGAAAGTGAAGGATAAGAGTGAAACTGGCAAGTAGAAAAATTCTGACCTCATTGGCAAGGGAGTGGATCAGATTATAAAACTGTCTGTAATTGTCATAGCCACACACACACACACACACACACACACACATTATGCTATTGATGTTACTGCCTCACCTTCCCATGCAATTTCATAGGTTTCAAGAATTTTCCCATTCATTCTCAACACACTTTTATTGTGTGTTGGATTTGCTTTAGACTTTACACAACCCTTCTAAACAGGTGTAATGGTGTTATTCTCCAAGACGCTAAGAGCCATAAAAGTTAAATCATATGAGGGAGAACATACGATTTTTGGTCTTTTGGGCCAGGCTAACCTCACTCAGAATGATGTTCTCCAATTCCATCCATTTACCAGCGAATGATAACATTTCGTTCTTCTTCATAGCTGCATAAAATTCCATTGTGTATAGATACCACATTTTCTTAATCCATTCGCCAGTGGTGGGGCATCTTGGCTGTTTCCATAACTTGGCTATTGTGAATAGTGCTGCAATAAACATGGGTGTGCGGGTGCCTCTGGAGTAACCTGTGTCACAGTCTTTTGGGTATATCCCCAAGAGTGGTATTGTTGGATCAAATGGTAGATCAGATCAAGGGCAAACACAACAATGGGATTGGACTATGAGCACATGATAAAAGCGAGAGCACACAAGGAAGGGGTGAGGATAGGTAAGACACCTAAAAAATTAGCTAGCATTTGTTGCCCTTAACGCAGAGAAACTAAAGCAGATACCTTAAAAGCAACTGAGGCCAATAGGAAAAGGGGACCAGGAACTAGAGAAAAGGTTAGATCAAAAAGAATTAACCTAGAAGGTAACACCCACGCACAGGAAATCAATGTGAGTCAATGCCCTGTATAGCTATCCTTATCTCAACCAGCAAAAACCCTTGTTCCTTCCTATTGTTGCTTATACTCTCTCTACAACAAAATTAGAAATAAGGGCAAAATAGTTTCTGCTGGGTATTGAGGGGGAGGGAGAGGGAGGGGGCGGAGTGGGTGGTAAGGGATGGGGTGGGGGCGGGGGGGGGGAATGAACCAAGCCTTGTATGCACATATGAATAATAAAAGAGAAAAAAAAGTTCAGGCACCAAAAAAAAAAGTTAAATCATTTGCTGAGGAGGTCATAAGATTAGTGTATGGTTGGCCAGACACGTCCATATCTTCTGACACCATGACCAGGGCTTACTCCACTGTGTCAAAATGCCAGGGATGAGACTCAGCTTGCTTAGCATCCTCAGCCTTAGGTCCCTTGACAACATTTTCAGTCACTGCAGAATCTTCCACGGCACTAAGAGGTGACCTAAAAAGGTCATGTTGAAACTATGGCAATGGCCTGCCCTGACCTATGAATAAGTTCCATTTCAAGTAATTGGTAACCTTGGAAGTAATTGGAAACTGGTTATTCAAGGGAAAACCGATTATAAGCCCACAGGGGCAGGGATTTCTGTCTGCGCTCTTCACTGTACTCAGAGTAATGTCTGCCACATAGGTTTTCAATAAATATTTTTATAAGACTATGAATACTTAACAAAGCTATAAATCTTAAGTCAATTGGAAAACATATCTGTTATTGAGTTCTAGTAAGATAAGATCATCTAGCACTTAAACTTACTAGGTTTGTTAATGTGCTAGCTTAGGACCACATTGCGGTAAAAGTGCGCATTCTATACGCACTTTGACCATCCCAGGAACCATGTCCTATGCATCTTCAAAGGGAGGAGACAGCTGGAAAGACAGTGTCATCTCTCAGCATCACCTATAATTCTTTGTTCTGGGGTATGTTGTTGGTAGTAACCATAAGCCCATAAGAAAAATGTTTGTTTCCAAACAAGTAAGTGCCACAGACAAAGGGGGACTTTCATTTCTTTTCAAGGCAACACTAGGGATAGGATTAACTAACCTGTAATAATGGAAAGTTGCTCTTTATCCTGTGGGCACTTTCTGTCTGTTTAGAGTATATGGTTTGTGGCTCTCAGTACCTTTTCTTTGGTGGGGTTTGAGACATTACCCACAATACACCAAGTAGCCCTTGCCATGGAAAGTAGAGTGCAATGGTAAAAAGACCGACTCTAACATTATTCTGCTTGCACTTGAAACTGACTCTCACCATTTGTTATTTGATCGAGTTTGTATACTCCTCCTCCTCTGTGCCTCAGTTTCTGCTCTGATAAAAATGAGCCTAGTAAGCACATCTGCATCATGGGATTTTTGTGAGAATTAAAATGAGTTAATTATACAAAACATATGAAGGTGCCTGGCCTAGCATGAGTCCTCGGTATGTATTCTAGAGTAGTGAGCATCCTTCTGGAGTCAGCAGGATGTCACATTCCGGAGGAGAGGTCAGTCTTAGCTTCTTTCAGAAGCCTGGGCCTGCAAACCTGTGCAAGTTGGTGGCCATGGTCCTCCCAGGGTATCCAGGCTTCTGAACAAGGACAAATAGGGCAGAAACTTTCCCTGACCATGTCATGTTCCAACACAGAAATTGAGCATGTCTGATTCTCAGAGGAAGCCTGGCTAATATCTCCCAGGGGATTCTTCACATTCAGAATTCAGACAAATTGCTGCTTTTTAATTAACAGAGCCCCAACAACTCTGTTATCTGTCTTCTCATGAATCTATTTTCTCTCTAATCCCTTCTCGTTTTCCCACCCTGTCTACTTCCGAGCTGTAATCTTTCAAGCTTCTCCCTGAGGAGAGGGCTCTGGAAGGAAGGGGCAGAGAGAGGAGGACTGGGTGGTGGAATGGAGCTCAAGTGATGGATGACTGCTTGCAGTCCACGGACAGCAGTCGCCCAACTCTGTTTACAGCTGCGGGGCACACACCCCAATCCCCTGCTGAAGCACTTGTGGACTGCAGTGTCATCCGTGAGCTGGGTGTTATTAAAGAGCTGGCAGAATTCCCTTAACAGTAGTAAGTGGAAGAAGCACTTGGGGAGGGATCCCAAATATCTCATTAATTTAAGTTTAATAGGACAGTTATTGAATAATAAATAACCACCAAATCAAGGAAACATATTTATCAAGGACTTGTGCCCAGGTAATTAATGCAATTGTGGCTTCTCCCGTAGAGAAGCTGTGCCTCAGCTGTGTCCATAGCTACATTTCTGGGAAGAGATCACCAATGATCCTGAGAACAAACCCAGAGGAGTTCGCAGCTCTATCTTGTCCTGTCAGCCCCCCAGGGCCTCCTGTGCAGTACAGACTGAGGCCACCCATTTGCTGAGCCTGTGACATTCACAGTGGGCCACATGAAACTGTGATCTGGTTTTGTCCTCTTGAACATTCTCCACAAGGCCTGTGTTATAGAAATGTGTGATATGATCACCTTGTCTCAATCACCAGTTCAGATCTGACCTACAACTCTGTTGGAAGCACTCTTGGTTTCCAGAAAACAGCTTCTTTCCAGCTTCACTCCCAGCAGGGCATTTTAAAATGGCTTTTGAAAAAAAAAATTCTGAAGATAAAAATATCCCCTTCCATTCTCCTGCTCCTAACTTATTAGAACAATGCCTAAGGCAGCAGGGGTGGCACTGGCGGTTCTGCTTATGATGGGTCTGGAGGAGTTGATGTGTTTATGAATATTTACGTCTCTGGGAGGAGACTGCTGTTAAGTAGGATGATTTGTTTTTAATTCTGTAAATTTCCTCTTGTGGCATTAAAATGAACTGGGCCATAAGATATGCCAAGGAAAGAATTCCAAGGGGTAGGAAGAGTGGACCACTGTGTGGGGTCCTTAAAGCCTGTACTGCACAGAGCCCCAGATACAGTAGACAGGAAGGAGAGGAATGTGGGTGCCATGTCAGATGTCGATGCCTGGCATTGTTCTGAGGTTCCCTGGTCTCCTTTCATATAGTGCTTTCTGGCATAAAACAAAAATTTCCTGGTATTGCAATCTATTAGTAGAGGACAAGGGACAAGAGGACAAAAGGAAGGAATTCCTGGCTCATTCATGTGAGAACAGAGTGAGCACATGGGAGAAGGCTGCAGTCTGAGTCGGGCAGGACATTCGGCTTTGATATCTTCAGTGAACAAGTTCCTTCACAAATTTGTTCATCCATCATTTTCAGGCTGTCAAAAGGGAGCTATTGCTTTCTCACTGGGCTCTGTATCTATGCCACCTCCTTCCAAGACACTTAATTAAACATTTACAGTTTTGGAAATTTTTCAAAGGTATCAACCAGGTACAAACTAGGTATGATGTACTCCTTTGATTTTCCAGGAGAGTCAAATAAGTCCCTTGAGAACACAGAGCAAGAAGAGAAGCAAAGAGCAGACAAATTCTCACACAGGTCTCCAGGCCACCCCTCAGGCTGGTGTCTCCATAGCAGACAGATACAGACATCTCAGCTCTCAGCTTGGTCCCATGTCCCATGGGACCAAGAAACATTGCTGTTTTTCCATGACATATTGTCCCTGCAGAAAGCACCTTGTAGGCTGTGTATGAGAGGAGGAACTCCTGCTGATGGGGGTTTGGCTCACCCTGCACTTGGCTATGGGCGGCCATCAGAAGCAGGTGACCGTTGAGCCATTACCATACCCTATTTTGCAAGTTACTTTGCAAAGAAGTCTTCCTTTGGCAGGCTCTCTACCATGATGAAGATGTCTGATAGTTGGCAGGCTTGGGCACGTCTGTCCACTAATTTAGAAAAGCATGGGTGAATGTCTCTTAACATTGTATGGGATGCAGACATCAGTGGACACACATAGTTCCCTCAAGGCAATGATGGAGTGATGGCGTTCCTAATTGAGCAGGGAGGGGAGAATGACAGAGACCACCTCCCAGAACATAGTTCTCTAGCAGGTAGATAGTGCTCTTGCCTTGGCCGGGCAATGGGACCCTGACCCTTTATCTGTCACCATCTATTTTAGAGAAGCAGAATTCTGCACTTCTTCTTGTGTGAAGATAGTGCTGCTTTACTGAACAGCTGCTTCTCTTTCGGGGATGTGGTCCAGAAGCCTCTGTATTTACAGAAGGGATGAGATAAAATAATCTGTGACTGTCCCTCTGAGGGGCTGGGCCTTTGTGCATTCAGCAACCATGAATTATGGAGCAGCTGAAATAAAGCTTTATACAAAACTGTAGAAACACAAAAAGCCTGCAAAAGTGTTTCCTTGGCTCCTGAGGAGCCAACCACCTCCTGAAGAAACCACGTGCACATGTGACATGATGTGTCATGATGTGACAGGAGTTAAACCCCAACTTGCCAGCAACACAGATAATAGAGCACAGAACTAATGGCAAAGCTGCTTAAGGAACCCCAGGCGCTCCTCAGCATGAAGGACAGTGATCAGACCTGTTGGCTGGTCTCCTGCATGGCAGGCTGGTAGCAGGTCTTGGACAAGAGCCAACTTTTTTCTTAAAGATAATTTTTGTGGATTCTGGCAAATTCGATTATTCTGTTTACAACAGCAAATGAGAGAGCACAAGAAAGAGAGAGAGAGAGAGAGAGAGGAGAGAGGAGAGAGGAGAGGCTCCTTTTGGGAACACCTTGTGGTTTTCAGATTCTGCAGTTTGAGATGACAGGGCTTTTCTCATCTTTTGCAGCTTCATAATTGTTTACATCTTTTGAACTGTCCTTTGACTTTCAGCACACAGCCTCCAGATCAGACAGCCAAGATTCAAAGCCTAGCTCTACCATTGCTAGCTCTGTGATATTGGGGAAGTTGCTTCACTTCTCTGTGCTTCAGTTCCTCATCTGTAAAATAAGGATGACAATAACACCTACCTCCTAGACTTGAGCATGGACTAAAAGACACATGAACACATAGGCAGATTGGCAGAGAAACTGCTCAACGAATATGTCGTGTTAGCCTCTGAAGTCTGGGCTTCTGCTCTGATGAGCTTCTGGCCAGGGGTGTGTCTCAGTCCTCAGCACTGGGCTAGCCTGTTTACCCCTCCCCTCATATCCTGAACTCTCTGCCTGGTTATCTTATCCACTCTCAGATCCTGGTGTGTTCTGCACCCTAGCCAGGCATATCTTATAAAGGATTGCTCATTCTGCCTGTCACTTATCTCACTTCTTAGCAACTTTCTATGCATTTTCTTTGCCTTTCACCTGTACATCATTGTCTTACTCCTTTTTTGCAGCTCCCACCTCTAGTGGGAGAAGGCACATGGGTGCACACCATGCGTACCCACCCTCACCTCCATGCATACATGCATGTGCACACACCCAGACACACATGGCCTCTCTCTGCTGCACTCTGACTTCAGCTAGACCTGGCTCCCTTGTGGAAGCCTTTCTCGATCCTCTTCATGTAACAGCAGAGGTCTTGGACTCCTCCATCATAGCATTCAATTCACAAAACACTAAATGTCCGCATCTCCAGCAGGATGGTAAACCTGATGAGAAGAGTCATTGTTGCACCCCTCATCCCAGCACAATGCCTGGCTCCTGGAAGAGGGCTGGGAAGTATTCATTTATTAATTGAATGCACAAATGAATAAAGATTCCAACAGATACATTCATCCTTCAATGTATAGATCTACCCCTTTTACTGAAAGTACTTCCTGCTTGCAATTATTTGAGATCTATCTCTATGAATGATTGTCTCTCTTTCCCCCATTATTTTTTCTGTCCTTTTTATTTCTGTCCCTTTCATAATGCACATAAAAACAGCCACACATAATCACTCACAATTGGGAGCATCATGGATGGACAAGAATGCCTGAGAAAAAGGCTCGGCATGGGCAAAGGCGACTCTGTTTGGCAGAATGCACACTGTCAAATCCCCCGCCCACCAGTGCTGGGGACTCTGGCTCAGATCCTCCTAAAGCAATATCACAACGAGGCCGGAAATCTATTTTCCTGGGTGTGCACAGCTGTCACCTAACACTTTGGAGAACAGCAGGCGGTTCATGAAGAAGGCAGAAAGGGAAGGCTGGTTAATGTAGGAACTGAGGAGCAGAGGGGCCTGGTGAGGCAGAGGCTCCGGGTCAGCTTGGCTTCCACAGAGAAGGAGGTAATGAGAAGAATGGTTCCTTCAGGCTGGCATGGTGGGGTTTCATATGTGCTCTCTCATGGTCAATTCCAGGGGAAATTTAGGCCAGTTTCAAGTCAAAATAGGATTTTTCTAACAGCCAGCACAGAAAACTGCACCTGGACGTGCAATCCCAGCTGGGCGCTCCCTGCCTCTTGCGTTCTCTCCGGTAATAATGATTCTCAAACAAGAAGAGAGTTGATGATGTAGAAGATGGAAGGGAATCCATTTGGGGTTTGCTTGCGCTGTCTTTGCCCCACAGGAATCCAAATGTGTTTGTGTCAGGCACGTATGCTGAGGTAGCTGGGGAAATGTAGAAATGTTGCCTCAGAGCAAAGGCAGGGCAGGGCAGCTGTAAATGTTCTACAGGAAATCTTTGCTGTGTGGAGCCACATTTGGGGGACACTTGCTTTTCTCTGTGAATCTCACCCTCTAATTACTCCCTTGATAATTCAATTACAGTAGCAGGTTGACACCAAAAATAGAGGGGGCAGCTCAAGCATCTTCAAAATTAAATACATCCTGTGACAGGAAGATAATTTGGCTATACTGAGACTTCTGCACCAGTGAGTAGCACAGGAGTCCTCTGATCCCTTTAGAGACTAGGCAAGGTCTAGCCTTTGGCTTTCCAGAAGAATTTAAATGCACAGCTATCCTGGAGCTAACTATAGTTGGGACAAGGCACAGGGACATTAAACAGAGCACTCAGTAATCCTGCTGTGTGGAGCTCCATGAAGCCAGCGTGGGGGCGAGCCTTTGGATTAGAGACCCTCAAATGACACCAGGTGGGTAGGAACAGCAGCAGATTCCTGGTAAGTGGGACTCTAGCTTGAGCTCCTCTCTTAAGCTCTCTCATCCTGTCTGTGAAGTGATGGTCATGACAACTACCCTGAAGGATGGCTGAGAAGATGAGAATCTTCTGTTCAAAGATCTGTGATGTGTTCATCGCTGATAGGAGGGCTGTGTGTTTTCTCACTTTTCTATGCTGTACACACGAGGCCATACGTATGCACTAGGCTGCCAGAACCCTTCCTAATGAACCTTAGGAAAGGTGACCTGGCAGGGAGGTGAACAGCTGAGGGCTACCCACTTGGCTGAGGGCATTCCTGGAGGGTGCAGCTGGGCCAGGCCCCTGGGGGCCCACTTTCATTACAGGGAGCCAGGCAGCCTCTCCGCATTTCCCTGGCACATGTGACTGTGGGCCTAATGGTGGTGATTAATCAGCGTCCAGTGAGGTCAGCTTTGGACCATGTGCTGAGGAATGCATTCGATGAGGGGGATAGAAAGGCCATTAGCCAACAGGACTGCATATTGATCCAAGGATGAAGGTCTTGGGATTTGGAGGCAAGTCAACAGCCCTTCTTGTGGAATGCCAATTGTGATGCCCTCTGGGAGAGCTCTAGCCCTTAGAGGGCTAGGAATATGCTGCCCTTTGGGGCAAAGGGGCCCATAGGGAACCTCTTTACCAAACCCAAATCAGCCTCAGATTGATACAGAGTGAGGTTGGAAATGCTAGGACTTTTCCACTCTTAATTCACAAAACTGTATCCCCGAGGTTGCTGCCCACTGTGTAGACAGAAGACAGTTAGATTGAGCAACCGGGGGACTGCCCTTCAATAACACAAAATGAGCAAGAGCAGAGGGTAGGTGGGACCCCATTGCTGAAAGACACAGGGCATGGTGTCTTACTCCTCTGGAAGCTCCTCCTTGCTTACCTCTTGCCAAAACAGTTTGAAGGAAATTTGCACATGCAGAAAGAAAGGGCCAAGGTTGGCAGGGGACTGAACTCCAAGGTGGCAGTGGCAAACAGAGAAAAGAGAAGAAGTCACATCAACAGGCAGATCCAAACCACAAGGCATCACTTCAGTTTGAAAATAGATTCAATCAATATTAATAACAGGATGCTATCACCAAAGATTTATTGATATATTGAGTACTCACCATGTGGCAGCAGTGCACACCAAGTGCTTTGTAAGCACCAATTTTATTGTCACAACAGCCTTAAGAACTGGGTACTGTGGGCTTTCCCACAGACAGATTAAAAACCAAACGCTGGCACATAAATAAGTAAGCCAAACGGAGAAAGTGCAAATAACTTTTCCAAAGTCACAGCTAAAACCATACTTGGGAGCTCAATAAGAACCTGGGATTTGAACTGCTGTCCATCAGTTAATCCTGTCATTCGGCTTTCTTCCTAACCTGCCGTGTTTCTGTCTTTTATAAGCTAAGCCTCCATAAAACTTTCAGATTCCTTCCCTGCTGAGCTCTACCAGGAAAGAAGTTATCCTGTCTGGTGTTCCTTTCCATTCTTTGTATTATGAAACCTGTGCCTTATTAAGTTGCACAAACCACCTCCCTGTACTCCACCCTTTCTCCTCCTGTGCTGGTGGTGTTTGTGAATTCCCCACTGCCTCCCCACCCCTCAGCAATCCAGAGACTGTCCCTGTAGAACACACTCTGTCAGTGGGCACAACATGGGTGCCTTCCCACCACTCCATGCAGAGCTAATCCTATCTTTCCCCATTCCTTCCAAAGTCAAGTCCTTGTTTAGGCACTGGTCTCTCCTTCCCACACACATAAGCAAGAGTTAAAGCATTGCTACAGAAGCCAGAAGCGTAGAACACGGATTTGGAAAGACAGGAGGGGCCAATCAGGGGAGGGCTTTGGCTGACAGGCACAAGAGTTTGACCCTGGGAGGGGGTGGGGGCAGGGGGGAGAAAAAAAACAAGAGAAAAAAAAATAAACAGGGTGATGCTATTAAAAAAAAAAAAGAGTCTTACCCTAAATCAAAAAGCAATAGGAAATGATTGAAGGTGTTTGAGGAAGAGACCCGTGTTTTAGGGAGGTGAGTTAGGGGCAGGTTGAGTATTAGGAATGATTTGGGGAAGACTCTTGGACCAGAGGGATGCAGTGTGAGAAGGAGGTGATGTGAGGGAATTTTTATTTAAGAAAGTCAGACCGTGTGGTGAGTGCAGGGAAATGCAGCACCTTCCATCCATCATTCCGGACTGAAGAGCAGCTGAGGATGCCAGTGATCCAGGACATTTTCCATGTGACTGGGTGAGGAAGTAAGGAAGTGTGCGGGGTTGCCCCTCCCAGACCCTCAGGTGATTGACAAGTCTTCCTTCTAGGCTGTGACATCTGCCCAATGATTGCCAGCTCAGGCATCTAAAAGTGACAAGAAGAAGGTCAATGAGGCCATGTCACTAGGCTGGTTCCAGCATATGAGACACTTCCTGTAATGACCAGCCTGGACTTTGGGGGCTCTTCTGTATACTGAAAGCAAGTACCATCAATTCCTGTTCATGGTCCCAGCCTTACCCCTGCTGGGTTTATGTACAGTAGCCCCTCCTTTTCCATGGGGGATATATTCTAAGACCCCCAGTAAGAGCCTGAAACCCTGGATAGTACCAAACTCTCTCTCTCTCTCTCTCTCTCTCTCTCTCTCTCTCTCTCTCTCTCTCTATTATGTTTTCTTCTATACAAACGTGATAAAGTTTAATTCATAAATTAGGCACAGCAAGAGATTAACCTCAATAACTAAAAATAAAACAGAATGACAACAATATATTATAATGAAAGTTACTTAAAATGTATGAATTTTTGTTTGTGAACTTTCCATTTAATATTTTTGGGCCATGGTTGACTCAGGGTAACAAAGTCAAAATCAAAACTGTGGATAAGGGGGACTGCTGTACTTCCTGATTAAACCATTCCAGCTGAGGGCACAGTGAGTTCAGTGAACCCAAATCCTCTGGCAAGGGCTGGAGGGGTTCAGACAGAGGAGGCAAAGATGAGGGAAATCCAGTATCTCCTGATCTAACTCACTCCTCCCTGCACCTGTGCGGCCACCTTGGGCTCAGTGGTTCTGAGACAGAGGGACTCCGTGGATGTTGCTGTTACCTTTATCCTCCCCTTCTTTTCTCTGTCTCTCTGGACCCCTCCCCCTCCCCCAACCTGTGGAAATGCACTGTGAACTCAGGGGGAAGGTCCATGAGTTCTGAAGTCTGCAAATGCAAATGAGAAAACAAATCCCCTTCAGTGGGGAGTGGGAGGGGCATTTGCCACTTTACTGCTCACTACCTTGAAAGGAAAGAGACAGGTGTGGGGTCCTGCTGATTGCTGATACCATTGCAGCTGAAAAGCAGCATGAACAGGCGGGAGCTTTGTAGCTCTCAGTCTGGCACCCTTGCCAAGATCACAGGGACCTGGGGGAGGAGCTGTTTCAACCAAAAACAGCAGCAGGGTTCTTTTGGCCTCTTTGGAGGCACATGGTGAGTCAGATGAATAAGGAGTAATTCAACCTTGACTGTTACAACCAGTTTTTAGTTCTTAGTTTTTAGTCTTGGCCTGCACTTTAGAGAGCAAAGAATTGTGGGGCTTAACCAGCCCTGCCACTTGTCAGCTATGTGACCTTGTGAAATGTAAGTAATCTTTCTGTTGTAGTTTTTTTCATCTGATATAGCTCCCATACTTGGACTTTTAAGAAATTAAATTATACATTGTTTAATACATTTGGCCTTATATCTGCTAATATATAACTCAATTTTAGTTATATTTAGAAACATATTTAAAAATCACAAATCCTATAAAAGGATCAAAAGTCCTAAGAAAGGTCAAGACAATGGATAACCATAGTCTACTGACAACCCCAGTGTTTGTGTTTGGTGTTGGTTAGCTATCCACTCTGAGGTAGAGAAATTATTGTTTTTTCCACATATTTTAGACAAAGAAACAGAAGCCCAAAGATGTTTTACAGGAGTGTGAAAGGTAAAACGAGGGACAGCTGGGAGTGTACTACCTGAGCTGCAAACACCACTGGGGTGGAGAGTGTAAGGTACTGCTGAATAAAGACCACGCCATGTGTGGAAAGGAAAGGTTTATTGGTCCAGACCACAGGGCCGTCACTCTCAGGTTCAGAATAAGGTGGCTTGGTTGAATTGATAGTGGGCTTTATAGGAGGGGCCAAGCCATGGGGGAGGGAGAGAGTCTCTGGTCTCTGATTATCTGTGATCACCAGATGGAACAGGTCGACATGCCTGGCTAGTTGAGTAACTGGAAGTTCCTGAGTTGTTTTGCAAGCTGAGAAACAATCAGGAAGGGAGAAACAAGCAGTCATAAATCAGGGGGTCTGGTTTTAAGGTGCTAGCCTCGGGACGTCCTGCCTGCCCCAAGAATGCCAGGGACCTAACAGAGAGGCTAAAGGAAAGTGATTCTTACCCAAGGTGTACTGGGGCTACATTGCTGTGTGTGTGAAGTGCCAGTCGGGGCTCTGCCCCAGCTGTTCCACTGTGCATGGCCTGAAGCTGAGAAAGGCCTGGTTCTATTTGCAGGTGTGTAGATGAATAGTAAAGGCGGTTCCCAAGTTTTCTGCTGAAAGTGGAAATTTCCTCTAGGGAGACTTCACATCCTCCTCCTAGTGTGCACAGTTGGTGCCTAGGGGACTAGCAGGCTAAGTTGGATCCCCAAGCAGCTAAAAGGGGCAAGAGCATGTGAGTCACTCCCTGAGATGGCAGGTTATCTTAAATAACATAAACTCTAGCTCTTTCTAAGTCTTGGCCCCTTCCCTGCCCACCCAGCTAGCATTGCACCCAGGGCAACTTAGAGGATGAGTCTGCTTTCCTTTGAAGGTAAGTGCTAATTTACAAGGTGGTAGTGACCTTAGCAGCACAAGAGGGTGATGAGTCACAGACAGCTGAGTTCCTTCCTCTTCTCCAGCAGGATCTGAGTTTCCTACCCAGCAGCTGTGGAGGTCTAAAATTGACAATGAGCTGAGTATAAATTTCACTTGCTCCCTGAGAAGGTAGCAAAAGAGGCCATGTGTAAGGGGGCAGGTGCTCGTACTTTCCCGCCAGCCTGGAGCCAAATAAAAGAGAGTCCAGCCAGGTCAGAAGAGAATCTTAACCTTAGCAGTGACATTGGAAGTCATTCAGACCTCCCACTTCTTAAGGCCAGAATCCCCTTTTAAGGACCCCATGCAGTTGGTCCTGTAGCCTCAACTGATTACTTCCAGTCACAATGAGCTTAGCACCTGTAAAGTCAGCTGCATACCATTCTGAGTGGTTTTTTATTTTTATTTTTTTCCCAACATTAACCTTGCCTTTGGATTCCCATAACTCTTGCCTGGTGCACCTGATTCTGGGAGTAAACACACTGCATCTTTCTCCTCACAGTGTGCTCAGGGGTATTTTGAAGTTTGTTCTGTTGACCCAAATGACTTCCATCTTTTCTCTAGAATTCCCTTTCCATGTAAGTTGCCATTCTTTCTGATTTTTGGCCTTTCACTGTCCTCATTGTCCTCTTCTAGGACACTGGTTAAAGTCAGCATCCATTGGGCCTTGGTAGAGTGGTCAGATAGAACTCTGCCATCTAAGGCAGGGGGCTGAGAGAATTCAGACACTATGGGGAGGGAGGACCAAGGCTGCAGCCATGAAGCTCAAAATCAATATCATAAGCATCTTTGCTTTGGGAGGGAGCAGAGTGTAGGAACTGATCATGAAAAAGGAAGAACAATAGATTTGGGACAGCCAAGGAACCTGGTTTGTCCCATCCTGATAAACCAGGTCACCTTCCTGGTCTACTCCCATGTAGACATATGCTGCTGGTTTTCTTCCAAATGCAGGACAAAACCTGAGTCAATATCACCATATTAGTCTTGGGTTGTTTTTCCCAGAGATCAAGATTGTTCTGATTCCTAATTTTGACTGTTCAGGCTGTCACTCTGCATTATGTGGTTCATAGAAAACAGTAGGATGCAGTCAACATCTCTTCTCGGTCTCTTGTTTCGATTACTTACAGAATAGGACAAGGCCAAACCCAGACCTTGAAACATATCCTAGGGCTTGGCACCTTTAGACATGCTTAAATAGACCTATTACAATGTTTGGTGATTGAATATGAGTTCAGGAGAAGATAACAAAACATAAAAGAAATACCAGATCACCTAATTACAGCATATGGGCATGTAAACAAATACTAACAATAAAATTTAACATCTCTTTCCCTAGACCATGGAGAATATTTTATTGACCTTTGCAACCTTGGCAGTTAAGCAGTGCCTGGGCACATAATAAGAATTTGCTCCACATATAGTTTTAAAAAATGGACACACACACTTCCGCCTCATCCTGGGAACGAAGAAACCCCAGGGACCCTGCAAAAGAACCATCATTCACCATCCTTCAACCACTCCGAGCCGCTGGCCTCGCTCTTCTCTTCTCCACCCTCACTTGGCAAGTAGACTTTGAGTCTTCAGTTTACCAAAGTCTCAACTACCTTGAGAAAACCTGGTCTTCCTGTGAGGTGCTCCTTAGGAAGCACCTCAGGCTGGGCACTTTAAACAACAGAAGGTTATTTTCTCCCAGTTCCAGAGGCTGGAAGTCCAAAGTCAACATGCGTGCAGGGCAGGGTTGGTTCCTCCCGAGACCTGTTTCCTTGGCTTGCACGTGGGTGGCCACCTTTTAGGTGTGTCCTTACAGGGCCTCATCTCTGCTGTCTCTTTGGGTGATCAAATTTCTTCTTAAAGACGCTAGTCACAGTGGGGCTAGGGTGCATCCTACAACCTCATTTTAGTTTAATTATCTGTTTAGGAGCCCTATCCCCAAATGAGGTCACAGCTTGAGGTAGAGCATATGAATTTGTTGGGGAGGGTGGGTGCACACTTCATCCTACAGCAGTAGGGCACAAGAGGCCAGGAGGAACTATGTCTGAGAAAGAGAAACTATAGGGAATTAATTGCTCAGTACTCCAGCTGGGACCTGTTTGGTCCCCATCACCACACTCCTGACTTTTGCTCTTCATTGGCCTTTTCTATCTTGAGGTCACCATGCTGGGGTGCTCTGCCTGGGTTTTCAGGGCTCAGTTTCTCTCTTTTTTTCTGCACCCTTGATTCAGGCCTGAGCCTGAAGATGGAACTTGGTGAAGAGAGCCAGGATCCCACATCTGCAGTATTGCTTCTGCAGCTGATGGAGTAGAAAGTCTCTCTAGGAAGAGGCAACATGACAGACCACCCAGTGCCTGCCTTCCCTGCTGGCTGACAGAAGCCAGAGTGGAGATAATCTATGAGCTGCATACCAGCCACTTGCCCCTCCATATAAATCAGGAAGGGATAAAGCATATTGAGAGCTACTCTCCCAGTGCATCCTTCTGCCCGCCTATGGCATTATCCATCTGATGGTGAAGGTCACCTACACCTTACTGGGGAGAGGGACCTTGCAGAGGAGGCTGAGGATCACTGCTAAGAACTTCCACTGTACCATGCTGGAGTTGAGAGCATATCTCTGTGGGTGCCTGTATGATCAGGGTATGTGTGAGGGTACAAAAGAAATGATCCTGGGTTCAGAATGGAGGGTTTCTTCAAGTTAACACACAAGCTATCCCCCTTATAGGCTCATTTCTTATGCCTCAGTAACAATAAAAGAAAGAAAGAAGAGAAAGCAACTTTTTAAGATGCTATTATACCCCAGTCACAGTTCTAATGTCTGATGGTGTGATATTCACCAAGGCACTGAAAGTAGCAGTTTGACAAAGGTCACGGGGTAAGAAGGAGATAGAGCCGTCATTCAAATTCATCCAGTCTAACTCCAGATCCTATACTCTTTTTTTTTTTTTTTTTTGGTAGTACTGGGTTTGAACTCAGGTCCTCATGCTTGTTAAGCAGATGCTCTACCACTTGAGCCACTCTGCCATTCCTTCCTATGCTTTTAAAATGCTGCTCACCTATGAATAATCCTTAGGCTTGTTAAGCACTGGGCCTACTGCTAGCTACTAGCTTTCCAGCTTCCTGTACATGAGTACATGAGCTGGCATGCATCCTCTGTCTGTCTCTCTCCTTCTCCTCATTCTCTCTCTCTTTCACACACACACACACACACACACACACACACACACATGCATGAGATCCTCTTCTAGATAAAGTACTGCCACTTGCCTTGAGATAACTGCTCATGATCCACTGTTCCAAGGAGAACCCCAGCTTCATGTCAGAGAGAACAGAGCCTGGGCCTCAGGACTGATGGATGATGGATTTGGGCCCCCTCCCACAGAAGGCGCTGCCCCTCCCCTTCCTCAGCACAGTCCTGTGGTCCTCCCCAGGCAAGCATGCTCCTCTCCCCCACCAGGCCTACATTAATTGCCATATTTGCTTCCGGTCACACTAAGCCATTTTCTATTAACAAGAAGTTAATAGAGAGCGACAGTTAGACCTCTGTTTTTGGGGACTGATGGCCAGCCCACATCTGGCATATGTTAGTGAGCTTATCCTGGGCAAATTCCTTAATTTTCTCCATCACAGTTTCCTTCTCATTAAAGCAGGAATCTCACGTCTACTCAGTATAGCTGTGAGGATGATCCCCATAAGTGCATAGCTCCCATGTTATAGAGAGAGGTTCAAGTACAGGTTTGTCTAGGTCTAGGGATTTAACCACTTTTTTTTTTTTTTTTGAGGCAGAGTCTCACTATGTAGCTCAGGTGCCCTGGAACTTGTGATCTTCCTGTTTCTGCCTCCAAAATGGTGAGATTACAGATGTGTACCACAATGCCTGGCTGAATGTGAGCTTTTAACTTTATATAGCCTCACCGTTCCCACTCATAGAATACACATAGCAATTCTAACCTCACATATTTGTTATGATACATGGAGAACATGGTGCAGTTTCAACATGGCAGCTGTAAAGACCAACAAATTCAAGTTACACAAACCTCAAGGACAGCCTTTTCCCCTGCACACTGTAAATAAGAAGATACTTATATATGATTATCTTTTCATATATACTTCATATTTTAATTTCAGAATATGTGGATATGAGTGATGTATGTTAATTGGAGTGTCTGAGCTTTCAAAGTATCAAAGAAGCTAACTGGTGCAGAGGACATCAGGAATGCCCACTCCTAAGTGAGCATGCCTTTTGTCTTGAATGTGCCCCACCCTTGCACAGAAGGAGGGCTGGTGCCAAGAGCAGCTGTGGGGTGGCATTGTCAGCTTGGAACAACCAAAGTGCTTTGTCTTATCAGCATGCTGGTAATTCCTCAAAGGGAATAAGTGGGCAGAAGGCCTGTGTGAATCGAATCTCCCCAATTTACCAGACTCAATTCCCAAGAAGACAGGCGGTAGAACCCAAATGAGAGTGATAAGATGGAAAAGATGAAAGGGCCCTTTCTGGGTAATATCTCTGTACTCTTTTTTATGAATCCATTTTTAGTCCTTGAACAAATGGACATAAATAATTTGAACCATTAGCAGCTAAAAATGGACAACCATTTCTGGATCAGGAGAGAGATGGACTAATTGTATTAATGTAGAGTAATTATGTGTATTTATGTTCAGTACCCTCACTGCAGAGCAGAGATAAAACCTCCTCAGAAGGGAGTTGGTGTTCTCAGAGGAGGCAGATGTTTGTGAAGTTTCCTGTGAAATTCCATCTATCTGGAGGTAGAAGTAATGTTTGTATTTGAGCCTTTGATCTCTACCAAATGCCCGGTCAGAGCAGGGAGCCTGCTCCAGGTGATAGCTAGAGCTGGTTGACTAGAGTCCAGGGGGAGCCTTCTCTTATTATGTTCTTGTTTCAAAACTAGAGTGGAGTTGTATGCGTCCCCTGAGCATGTGTGTGGGATTATTACTAGAAGAAGAAGCTATATAGACTCTGTTACCATTTGCTGTTGTGAGTTGTGGACTGGTTGGCCTAGATTTTAACACAGACTTGAGAAGTCAGCTGATGTCCCCAAGTTTCTATAACCAGGGCCAATAGGAGCATGTGGTATGTGGTAATTTCAATTCTTTCCTGAGGCCCCTGTTGATTTGCAAGGGGAATGAGTGTACCGAGCTGGACTCAAGTACACATTCAGTACAGTGACCAAGGACACCAGTAAAGGCTGTGTTCCAGTACTTGCATCTTGTGCTCAATGGTAGACCAATCATTTTGACCAGAGAGACTGGTGAAAGTCAATGACCTCTGTTATTTTTAGAGGAGGGCTAGCTGCACAGAACCCAGTGAGCAAGAATGATACTCTCCTGTATTTTCAGAAGAGATTGAAAGAAGGGATGTTGGGCAAAGAAAACTACTGGATATCCACTCTGTACTGGGTCATCTTGGACAGAGAATGTAATGTCTTTTAGCTCAAGATAAATGGCAATCTTAATTTATCCCTCATAAGGTAGAAGATAAAATGAATTAACATACACAAAATACTGTGTTTAGCATAGAGGAAACACTCAAATGTTAATTCCTTTAGTACCAGATAGATACCTGTATTTTAATTGTTAAGAGGTCGCAAAGTACTCATTTCAAAGCTTGTTTCTAATGTTTCTGACTGACCTGTGATTTAGGAAAACAACAAGTAGGAGAAAATAAAATTTTAAGACATACTGCCCTATATTAGCCCTAATAATTCTGGAACTTCCCTGTATCCATTGGTAACCATAAAGGAAGCAAAAACCATGGCCACCTCTGCCATTGTCATACATCTGTCTCACATCCATCCATACATTCTTCACTTTATCAACCCTTATTTACCAACCCACTCACCCATCCATGCATCCTTCTCTCCATCATTCATTCACCCATCTATCTAATCATCCACAAATCCATCCATCTACCCACCTAGCAAGTCATGTACCCATCTATCCATTCATCAACCATCCATCCATCCACCCATCCATTGCTTCACCATCCACTCATCTATACCTTGATGAGGTATTTTTTGAGTAGCTACTAAACACCAGACACTGTGCTAAGTGCTGACTATACAATCATCTATTAAACAAAGCTCCCACCTAATGGAGCTAAACTGTGAAGTTGTCTTTTGGAATTTATGTACTATTCAAGTTACTTTGTAGAATGGGGGAAGGGGATAGAAAGAATTAGTA
This sequence comes from Castor canadensis, assembly GCF_047511655.1. Taxonomy (NCBI): domain Eukaryota; kingdom Metazoa; phylum Chordata; class Mammalia; order Rodentia; family Castoridae; genus Castor; species Castor canadensis. The sequence goes on from NC_133387.1 coordinate 164,334,802, forward strand.
AAAAAACATTTCTTCATCCTTCCCTAGTGCAAGCTTCAGTGACACTTTTAAATGCAGCTTTCATTGGGGATTCAAAAGTCCAAACTGGGTACAATACAAAGGATAATGGAATGATTTGAGTACCTTTGTTTGGTTGAGAGAAATTCATTAAATAAAAAAATAGGCAGAAGTTCCAACTTCTCTGGGTGGCTTCCTTAGAGATCCAGACCATCAAAATCATCTCCAAATAACCCTTTTAAACCTAAAAAGAAGAGTGCTGTTAATTAAATGTTTAATGAATATTGTAGCTAGTATGTTAATTTTAGGTAAAATTTATGAAGCAGTTGCCTGCATTTATATGCAGTCTTATTTTATGACTGTTGTGAATATTAATACTTTATACTGTCCTGTTGTCATCTTGATATGGATTCTTTTCTCAAAGCCTTGAGATGACTCTGTTAAATAGACAGGGCAAAATGCTCTTTTTTCTTATGCTGTAAATAAGGAAACCACAGCCCTTGAATAGATGGTTCAGATATTGAGGACTAGATATTGCAGGGCATTACCTTTTTTGGGCTTCAGTTCTATGATACCTCCCACCTACCATTGTTGTACCAGGGGCATAGTCAGTGGTTAACAGAAGATTTTTTTTACCCACTTGTCAGGCCTCTTGCATTATATTTGCTTTTTTTTTTTAATTTATGGTTTGAATATGTTCCCCACAGACTCATAAGTGGATGTCTATCTTCCCAACTGTTTGGGGCTATTTTGGGAGGTTCTGGAAACTTTAGGAGGTGGGGCCTTGCTGAGGAAGTAGGTCACTGGGGTGGATCTTTGAGCAGATCTTGTTCCTGCCCCCTTCCTGCCTTGCTCTCTGTTTCCTGGCCATCATGAGGTGAATAGCCTTTGTCACATGTTCCTAACACTAAGATGTTCCCTGTCACTATAAGCCCAGAAGCACAGGCCAAGTGACCATGAGCTGAAACTGTTAGCCAGAATAAGTTCTTCCTCCCCTTAAGTTGTTAATATCAAGTATTTTATTGTAGTGGTTTCTAACACAACAGTGTTTCAAGGGTTTTACTTTGCCATTTTGGTTGTTTAAGACATTTTTGAGACCTTGGTTAGGGGTGTGAGCTAGTATTACTTTGTCATGATAGCCAGGAGGTTCTTCCATTCTAGAAGGACATGATTGGGATCCTTTTCCAGGAATACATTGTGACCAGCAGAGGGCATTTTTCCCCAAACCCACTTCCAGAATTAAGGGGTTGGTGTCAGAAATGTCAGGAGCATGTCTAGAGCCAACCAATTAGGGACCCAAATCCTGGGACTGGCTCTTGAGATGATGGTGAATGTGACTAAGTTGTTTCACCTCCCTGTACTGCATCTCCTTCCTCTAATGATGTGAAGAGAAGCATTCCCTACCCATGTAACTGAAAGTAGCCAATGAATCTTATCAACCACATGGAGCAGCCTGGACAACTCATTCATGCATCTCTCTCTCTCTCTCTCTCTCTCTCTCTCTCTCTCTCTGTTCTTCCCTTTCTGCTTTGCATATGTTATAAACTTTTGCACAAAGCAATGTGTACACTTGTCAGGATGAATGGCATGGTGGGATTTGGCCAGATTATCTCAGGAAGTTTGATGTGAGCGGATGAGACAAGAATTAGCTTGGCAACTACCTTCAGGAGAGGGTGGTATGGAACACATCCCCAAATATCTTTCCCCAGCCTGCCTAACAGAGCCTGACTGCCCACTGTTGTCAGTGTTTCCCTAAGAAGATAGCGTATGGCTGTGGTGGAGTACTCACCTACCATGCTCAGGGCCCTGGGTTCCATCCCTAGCATAGGAAAAAAAATTGGGGTCTTAATTGTTGTTGTTTTTTTTTTTAAAGATGCTTCTCATATCCTTTAGACACTTGTAACCAAGTAGATTCTCCATAAGTATCACAGGGAGTGGTGCCTACATTTTGAGAAAGTAGCAAAGAAACAAAACAAAAGTCCCCGATGTAGGAATAATGTGGGAAATTTAGCAGCTCAAGATGAAATCTTCAAAATTCTCTTTTGTACCTAAAGGAGGGGCTAAGTCCCCATGTAGATAGATAGTGGCTTTAAAAATTCATTCACTCCACGTAGGATCTGTGAGAACATATTGATATTGTTGAGCTCTGACTCAGGCTTTACCAGTCTCCGTCAGCCTTCCTTTACATGGGAAAAGCTTTTATTGTGTGGAGATAGAAAACACACACACACACAAACACATACATGCACACACACCTGCACAGCACACGTGCACACCAAAGACCACATACCATTGACCACACATACCCTCAGCACACCACAGACCACAAACGCCACACCACTACATCCACCGCACACACTCAGCACATACCACAGCATAGACCACACAGGTGTGCATGCACTGCCCCAGCCACACGGGGCCCCTCTGTTGCAAGGAAAGACATCTTTGCAGAACAGACAGCAGCTGAGCATAGCATAGGGATTAGGACTACGTCCAAGTTCTTTGTTTTTGCTCTATCCAGCAAGTCTGTAGCAAGTATCTGCTTTGGGACCTGAACTGAGCTCGTGACACACAAGAGCTAAACTTTTCTCAGCCCCTCCTTAGCACTTGCCTGAGTTATTTCATAAGAGCCTGTGTGTTTTATGTTACACTCTTATCCTCCTTATTGAATTCAAAGGACGACCCTAGCAAAACCAACCATCTCAGTTGGCCTGGGACTGAGGGAGTCTGGGAACATAATCTGTTTAAAAAAAGTGAAAATCCAAGGATAACTAGAACAAGTGAACCTGAGCAACCTGAGCCTGAGGCACAGACAGGCTATGTAACTTCCCAAGGCCACACAGTTAGTAGGCCTCAGAGCTGGCATTTGAAGCTACCCAGGTAGCTACAGATCATTCATCTTAAATCCCCATTTGCCCCTTTAACTCGGCTCCACTTTTACATTACAATTCCCCACCATGATCAGTCTACAAAAATAAAAAATGTATCAAAGTTAGTGATGTATCTCATAAATTATCAGGTGCATCAGGATACTCACATATTTGTCCAAAGTATCAAGTAGGAATGGAAAACAGGTACGGTGCACAGTCCCTACACTGACACACTAGCTGGAAAGATGAACTTCAAATTCAGGTGGTTATTCAGATGACTGACTGCTGTATGCATGTTACTCACTAGGAGAGCGAGGAAGCCTGTGCAAGGCAGTGGGAGCAGGTGCTTTGGGAAATGGGGGACTTGAACTAGAAGGAATCTCAGTTGAATCCAGAGCAGATTTGTTGTTTGGAGAGGAGTGATTTCTAGGTAAGAAAACAGTGCAAAGGCAGACAATACCTAGTGCATGGAGGATGCTTGGCACAAGGTTGTAAACAGGAAAGAAGGAGAGAAGAGGGTGCTACCAGGTTTTCCTGAAGAGCCTGGGCAATGTGTACACTCATCCACCTGCATTTGAACTTCATTGGTCCAGCTAGTGTGTCAGTGGGCTCCATGGGGGATAATTGGCAAAAATCTTATAAATTGCTTTACTTAAGCCCAAGCCCCAAATCCATTCTGACTCTTTTTTAGACATGTGTGGAAACCAGGAGTTCTGCAGCCAACTTCTGTAACCCGGTTTAAAATCTTTACAGATCACAACTTTCACCATTATACAGACTATTAAAATAAAAATCAGTAAGGAAGGTGGTGCTTTCTGTAAGTTGTTATGTTCAAAAGAAAACTTTAACACATGACCTACGCTGTTCTCCAAATCATGAGGAGGGGAATAAAATACAGTAAAAATCAAACTGAGTTGGGTGCAGGTGGCTCATACCTGTAATCCTAACTTCTTGGAAGACTGAGATCCCAAGGATCATGTTTTTTTTCTGGGTGGGGGTTAGTACTGGGGTTTGAACTCAGGGCTTCATGATTGCTAGGCAGGTGCTCTACTTCTTGAGCCACTCTGACAGCCATTTTTTTGTGTCGGGTATTTTCAAGATAGGGTCTCATAAACTATTTTCCCGGGCTGGCTTCGAACAGCTATTCTGATCTCTGCCTACCGAATAGCTAGGGTTACAGACGTGAGCCACCAGCACCCAGTGAGGATTGTAGTTTGGGGTCAGCCTGGACAAATATATAGTTCATGTGACCCCATCTCCAAAATAACCAGAGCACAATGGACTGGAGGCAAGGCTCAAGTGGTCAAGTATCTGCTTTGCAAGTGTGAAGCTCTGAATTCAAACTCCAGTCCTACCAAAAACAAAACAAAGCAAAATCAAACCGAAGTGACAAAAAAAAAAAAAAAAAAAAAAAGACCCAAGCAAACTGCTCTTTTCCAGTTTCTGGTCTTGTTTTCAACTGAAGAATTTAGTGTTCCTGGGAGATTCTGTGAACTGAATCACTGAATAGTTAAGGCCTATAAAGTTTGAGTTTCTTAAATAGACATCCAGACTTCACTTGAGCCAAATATTTTGCAAGTACTTTTTGCCCAGTACTGGTTTCAAGAAAGTAGACAACAAGCTGTATAATCAAGAACATGGCAGCCATAATCACTGACAGAAATGCCAGCATTAAAAACTGACAGTCCCAGTACTTGGAAGTGCAATTCACAAGTGAGAAGAGGCTGAATATATATGCACAAATAAAAATAATTTCCATTCCTGTGAACTATAGAATGAGTCACTTCATATTTATGCTTCAAACTGGGCTGTGTACTACAGTTTAATATTCTAATTACTCCCAAATCAATGCCATTTTTCTCCCTATGGAGGGAAATGAGCTATAGGCTTATCTATGCAGATTTTGCATAGATCCTCAGCACGTCAGCCCAGAAGTGTTTCTCAAAGTGTACCTTGAGTACTTCCTGCCTCAGAATCATCTGAGCTGTGTGCTAAAACTCAGATTCATAGACCTAAGCTGCACATAAGTTTAGGAATTCAAAATTAGTACATAAAACTGCTCACTGAAGGTGAACTTTAAGCACTGATGTTTGGATGATCACTAGCATAGAAAGCATGTGACAGCAGCACTGCCCTTCACTGGGTCACCTGTGCCAATGATGGCATTGACCCCTGGAGTATTTTTTGTTCTCTACTTCTTTGGCAAATTCTCTTACTAACCCAGGTTCAAATGCTTGCAAAAATACATAGTATAAGGAACTCTACTCCCTCCCCTCCAAAAAAAAAAAAACCCAAACAAACCCTTTAATTGACCAAATGTCTTCACCACTGTCAGAATCATCCAGGGAAAATATGAGACTTGCTTGACATGTTTTGCAAGTTACAATTAAATATTCACAGAGCAAAAAGAATCCCTGTATAGTTCATTGTTGTTCATGAATTGCATGCAAAGGGTATATTATAGCCTGCAAAGAACTTTTTAAATCTCTGGTGGTGGGAACTGAACCCAGAGCATCATGCATGCCAGGCAAAAGCTCTACCACTGAACTACTTCCCTAGTCCTATGGAGAGCATTTCTTGCATTTCTTGGTTTTCCTGTTTTTTTTTTTTTGTTGTTGTTTTTTTTTTGGTGGGTGGAACTGGGGTTTAAACTCAGGGCTTTGAGCTTACAAAGCAGACACTCTACCACTTGAACCATGCCTCCAATCTTCCAGTCCAGTCCATTTTGCTCTGGTTATTTTAGAGATGGGATCTCTAGAACTATTTGCCCAGGTTGGCTTCAAACTGTGATCTACCAGATCTCAGCCTCCCAAGAATCTAAGATTACAGTTGGAGTCACAAGTGCCCCACTCCAGACACTATTTCTTAAACTGTACATCATACTAACGGTGCAGCCCAGTCCTCTCTGTCATGTGAGCAGCTGCTCCTCTTCTTGCATTTGTCTGACCTCCATGTTTATACCTTTCCAGATGTCTCCATTTTAATAGTGGAGTTCAGCAACATACGTGCCATTTCTCCTATTAGAAGCACATTTCTCTCCCAGAGCACACGTCTAACTTAGATCCACATGGCTCACCCCACTTGTTCTAGAAATCTTCCTTTTCCTTCTCTGACCTCCACCTACCTGGCTTGTCTGTTTGGTGAACTTTCCTGCCCTTCCCTAAAAAAATATGGAATGTCTCTTGCTAATGCAAACTGAGCATCCCTAATCCCAAAATCTGAAATGCTTTAAAATCTGATATTTTGTGTGTGTGTCCTCCTGTGTATCACCCAGGCCAGGCACATTCTCTACCATTGAGCTACACCTCCAGCCGCTTGAAAATTTCTGAATTTCAGCATGTTACAAATGGAAAATTCCACACTTGACCAAATATGATGGATCACAGTGAGAACACAGACTCACTAAAAGTAGTGTGTAAAATTACCTTCAGTCTATATTGAAAAGGTGTGTGTGAAACATAAATGCATTTTGCGTTTAGACTTTAGCCTCACTCATTAGGTATATGCAAATATTCCAAAATCCAAAGTCATCTGCAATCCAAAACACTTGTGGTCCTAGCATTTGGGATGAGGGACATTCAGCCTGTATGTACATGTTTCTGTAACACAGGCTTATGTGAATTGGTATTTGTCTGATTTCCCCATGGGCCATAATGATCTTAAGGGACAGAGCTGTCTCCTGTTTCCTTGGTAATACCTTATAAAACAAGACTCAACTTTCTGCCCAACAATTCACTCGGCCTCTGTGCCGAGTGGGGCTCAATGAGTGCTGCTGAATGACTCAGTGACTGGTTATTCTTCTTTCACCTTTTGATGCAGAGGATGAAAATGCTTCGTGCCACCCTCAGAATAAAACTCAATATCTCTGAGTGTTAATTTATAAGAGCAGAAGAACTGAGCTAATGTGAGGCCATCACTATGTATCAGCCTCATCACTCACATTGAGTAAACTCATGTAGGCTTTTCTTTCCTTTTTCTTTTTTTTCACCACTCCCCCATAGCCCATTTTTCAAACCCCTCAGTAAATACATTTAATAATCAGTTGGTAGATTAGCATACAAAACTAGTCTTAACTAAATCTGAATTCAGTCTTTATTTGAGGCAGTGATGGCTAATATTGACTGTTGCACAGAAGTATGAGGAACCCCTGAGTCGTCAGCTCCAGTGGAGCTGAGATCTATTTTTTAAAACCAGGTATTGATTTCTGCAAATAGGCTTTCCTTGAGGCTCCTGCAGATCCTGGGCTTTAGGTGAAGTGTGGTGAGGTGATGGATAGTGAGGGCTAGTACATTTTCCCCTTGTTCATCTACATTCTTATTAATAATAATATCTTTCATTTATAACTCCTTTCATCGCTGAGCATCAAGAAGTGCTTTGCAGACGTAATAATGCTGTAAGGAGAAATCTATCACCTCACCTGCAGGTGAAACACAGTGGTTGTCTGACTATACCACTAGGCTGCTCCACAGCCTAGGACACCAGAAGGAAGCCGATGGCCAGCCAAAGCTATTTTAAGGAAACAATTGCAGGTGGCTAAGTTGGAGTGAGGGTGAGCCCTTTCACCTAGCTCCCTCCAGCCTGTGAAAAACTCTGCCTCTGATAATGACACTGAATTCCTCAACTGCTACTCCAGGTTAGGGTTGTAACAGAGCTGGCCCAGAGAGCAATGTTTAATGTCCCTCTTCCAAAAAAAGATTGTAAAATGAGCCTAATAAGGCTTACGGGATGTATCAATGTGTACAAATCTGTGCTTGCTCTTCGTCCATGTGCAGGTTCACCAATAACAGCACATTTCCTGTATTGCTTTGATGACTTCAACTTCTAAGCATTTCCTCTCCAAAGCTCTCTTTCCTGTCTCTTAATTACAAAAAGGCCAATATGGCAGGATGACTGTCCAGATTGATGGACGAACCTCAAATGGCAGGTGTAGTTTAGATTGGATCTCTTCACCTCTTCTCCATTGATGTTGGGCAGGTGGCTTGCTGTTATTATACCACAGATAAACTCAAAATCCCATCCAGAAATTGGAGGCCCATCTTTGAACCCCATTTGGTTAATTTTTATCTGGATCGTTTTTAACTCCACCTTGGTTGAGTATTAGTACTATATATATATATATATATATACTAAAAATATGTTGGTTTGTTCAAAAGCAAGCTAAGAAACAGAGGAAAGGTGTGAGTGGGCAAGAAGGCTGAGTTCATCTGTTAAGCTTCCCTTCACTGAAGTTTGCCATCAGGATTTATAGGCTATTTCTTTCACGAGCGTACGGTACCCGGTCATTTATCTCATACACATCTTTTGAAATTCCAATGTCTCTAGGAAAACTTGCTGTCTCCATCAGCAAAGAAATTGCTGGCTTCTTCCAACCCATGGCAGAAAATTACAGGATGAGTCTCTCCGGGCCTTCTGCTAATTAGCAACTCAGATTCTTCTTACCCCACACAATCCAGCAACTCTATCCAAGATGTCAGTACATTTCTCTCATTCATGACTTCATTTAATGGTTTTACTTCTGTAGTTTGACCTATCCATGTCTACTTAGATCAGTCCCTATGCTTACAAAGCAGAGTCTTGAAGAATAAACCATCAGTCTGCTTGATTCTGAAGCACAGGACCCAGAACACTGCCATATCATGGGCAAGTGGATGCTGAAATGTCCCCTGATGCCAATGACTTGGGGTGTGCTATTTTGCTGCTATCACTGGATGCAGATTATTTTCGACCAGCTCAGTATTGGCTGTGTGAGCAAGATACTGACTTAATTACCTTTCCTAATGGCTGATAAGGATCAGAGGATGGGTGAGATGGAATGCTGAGTGGCAACAGCTGCCATCTCCCATTTCCTTGTGGTCCTGAGCTTTGTCTATGAGAGGCAATATTAGAAATGACATCCACTTATTGCCACTTTTTCTCCAATGACGTGTGGTTCATACCTTTAAATGAGCAAGCATCTCCCTTCTGCTTGTGGCATAGGGGGAAGCTATGGACTCACTGTCCACTTGATTATTTTCTCTCCAGCCCATGCAGCAAACCTAATTGCTGTTGAAGAAATCCAACTGACAACAGCACTGACCATAGGAGTCTTCAGCTCACTAATCGAGTTGCACTAAAGGAATGTTGTGAGGAGTGAGTGCATTCCACAATAAACATGAAAATAATATAGCAATGCATGTGGATCTTAGGCTAAATGCCCTGTGATGTCATGTGCACCCATCAGTTACAAACAATCTTTATGAAGGTCCATGTGTGCCAAGTAGGCAGGGGAGAAAAAAAGATTAAAATCCATGCATTGCTCAGGTCAGTAATGCAAGATTTTCTAAGAGACATAGGAAAAAACAAAACTCATTTCTGAGTGAGTCTTGTGATTGGTGTGAATGAACTCAAATCTCAATAGAAAAGCATTGCCTCTAATTTTTTTTTTACCCCAAAGTTATTTTTTTCCTTTTGTTTGTAATGACCCTATAATGTGACTAGGTACCAGCCAAGCTCTCCATAAATTGGCTTATTGTGATCCATCTTGAAACTCCCCTTTGCCCACTCCTTGAGTTCCCAGAATGTGAGGACAAAGAATCCCAGCATCCTTTTCTGCAATGCAGACATCTCAGGGTAGGGGGAGCTGTCACCCAAAGTGCTCTGGGACTTGGGACCTAGAAAGGCCTATTCCCCTTGGAGCACATGAAGGCTTTCTCAGGAAGTTTCTTTGGGGATGGTCCTGTGAGACTACAGTTCAGAGGCAATGAAAGGGGCTTAAGTGTCTACACCAAACAGCCATGCAACATCCTGGTGAAGGAAGGGATGGGAAGAGGTGGGCTCCAATCCACTTCAATCCAGGGAGGCCACACCTCAGGCTCTGCTCATTGAGATGTGCAGGCCGTTTTTGCAACTGTCTTTCTATGTATATTTATGTAGAACACCCAGCATCCCTGAAAGGAGCTGGGGCTTGTTATTTTGACTGATTGCAGGCGAGTGACTGCTTTGTAATGGCAGCAGTCACTCATTAGCTCTGGCGAGCCAGACAGAAACCATCAGCTCATTCCAACCGCATCCTCCCCTAGAGGTGAATATTCAACAGGAATTGATCTCCTTAATGAGAACACGGACCATGAAGCTTCGATTAGTAGCAGTGGAATTTTAAATAGCTAATTATGACAAAGGGTCAGCACAAGCATGTATGTGCACAGGTGAGCCATGTGTGCTATGGGCTTGCATACCGATAGTTGAGAGAACACTCAGGCAGTGTGTGACCTGGACCAGCAGCATGACAAGGAGGGCAATTCCAGAGAAAAGCACTGAGCCACCCTTGGTTGTAACAGGAATGGGTCTTGATCAGGGAACCCCTGCCAGGAAGCTCATGAGGATGAACTCTTTACTCTGTGCCCACAGGATTACCTAGGAATGCTGGCTTGGCACTGACCAGTGCCCCTTTTCTGTGACAGTCAGGCCTGGGGAACAGCAGGAGGTGACGAAGGCGAATGCAGTGGTCTAAGAGGACAGATCTGTCTGTTCAAAACAAAATAGCTCCCTTTAAAATAAAAAAAAATTAAAAAAATAAACCGAAAAACTGGGGCTGGGGATATAATTCAGTGGTTTAGTGTTTGCCTCGCATGCATGAGGCCCTGAGTTCAACCCCCAGTACCACAAAAAAAAAAAAAAAAAACCAAAAAACTGGCGAAAAGACCTCCTTCCCAAACCCAATGAACATACATAAGAAGAGGCTGGAATGGACAAGAAGACATGGTAATTGATTGTGGCCTTTCTGTGTGGCAGCTGCACTTAATTAACCTTTAGATTCAAATATCAAGTGGAGCAGCATGGGGAAGGAGCCAGCTGACCCCACTTATCTCTACTCACCTGAGGGACCAGTTCAGAGGTCACCTTGGGGCAGGGCCAAATCTCAGCTAGCCCATTGCCTTTCCCCCCCGCAGACAGCACTCAGTTGCCCAGTTTCTTCTCATCCTGAAGGGCATGAGAATGCCCCACAGGGGATGCTGCTGCTGTAGTCAGGCTGCAGCTTTGAGTCAAAGTCTGCATATCATACAGTGCCTGGGGATTCTCGTGGCCTTCCATAAGGCAAACAAAGCCATATGCATAGGCCAGGTGTCACGTGTCCAGGAAACAAAAGCTAGACAGTGCTGCTCTGGTCTTCTTTGTCTCTCCAGCCTGCAGAGGTCATAATCATTCACAGAAACATCATCTTTGAGAACAAAGCCCAGCGGTAGTGAGGACTATAGGTGGACACAGGGGACTGGGAATCTGCTGAAACTCGCTTCACTAACTGAAACCACAGAGCAGTTGCTTCTCGGTGTCATCCAGGAGAGCCAGAAACAGAGCTTCGGGCTCGTCAGTCCTCATCAAGGGCCTGACCTGGTGAGGACATATCAGTACAGCTGTCTTTGAGGCCTGTTGCTGGGATGACTCAGTGTGTGCTTATGGTACACAGGGCCATCAGGTGCAGTGCAGTCCACACACCTCTGCCCTCAGGGATCAGTTGGACTTGTTTCCCATCACAAGCCCAGTTGGAGCTCTTTATTCTGCCTGCTTCTCCAGGGCTGGGTGGACCCGAAGCAGCACAACCCTGCTGCCTCTAAACACAGCTCCAGCCCAGTACACATCCGTCCTCCTGTCAGCCTGGTCCTCTGACTTCAATGAGGTCAGATTTTCCTGATGGCAAAGGGCGTGTCTGAATTGACCTGTGCAGTTTGGAGATTGGTGTGAGTATTTCTGGTTACGTGGCCAAAGAAAAGAGTCGAAGAGAGCAAAAAAGAAGAGTGAAAAGAAACATACATGCATTCAGTAGGACAGGCTTGTTAAATGTACTTTTTTTTCATGTTGGTGCTGGGGTTAAAATTCAGGGCTTTGCACTGGCTGGGCATGGAACCATGCCTCCGCCCATTTTGCTTTGGTTATTTTTTGAGATAGGGTTTCACTTTTTTCCCAAGCTGGCCTGGACTATGATCCTCCTATTTATGCCCCCCTGCAGGATCTGGGGTGACAGGTATGTAACACCATGCCCAGCCTTTTCTGTTGAGATGAGGTCTCCTGAATTTTTTCTGAGTGCTTCTCACTGTGATCCTTCTAATCTCAGCCTCCCAAGTAGCTAGGATTATAGGCCCAGGACACTTCACCTAGCTTTAAAGGCATTTTTTACTTTCAATATTTTCAAATTATAATGGACTTATCCTATGTTCAGAATGTAAATATATATTTGTGTACCTATAAATGTGTGTGTATACATATACTTATGTATATATATACTTATGTGTATATATATATACACACACACATATACTCACACATAACAATAATTAAACTTACAAGTTTTTACTTTAAATTGGTGGAAAAACAATATGCTTTCAGTAGAAACCCATGCTTCATAGTTTCAATTTTGATCTCTTCCTGGGCTAGAGATAAGTGGTCCAGTTCTCTCTCTTGATGCTGGATGGTGGTAGGAAGTTGCAGCTCCCAGTCAACCATGCGATCATGAGAGGAAACAGCCCAGCCTCAAACGTGTACTGTGCTGTACACAGTGTTGCCAACATTTTAAAGATTTAGATATTCAATAAATAACTTGAGATAACCAACACTTTGTTATAAAATACATTTTATGTTAGATGCTTTTGCCTGCAGTAAGTAGACTAATGTAAGTGTGGTATATTGAATACATTTTTGACTTTTGATATTTTCCAACAACTTATAAAGGAACAGTGAACTCTCCTTCCTGGGATATCATAATGATGAGTTTATTGGGACATCCCCATCATAAGCCAGTAGGCCACCCATTTTTGGCTCCAGAAATTTCTCTACTTAGTCTTCATCTTAATCCTTACTTATTCCTTCCTCTCCAGATCATGCATGTTTTCTCTTCTTTTGTGAATTTCTTAAAGTAAATTTAGTAACCTTACCTGTCAAGCTCTTAAATACGGTAGGAATTACTTTTAACCAAAATGACAGTTATGGCCAAGAAAGATCTCAACTCTCCAACAAGCCCCTGATCCCCCACCTGGTTCCTGGTCCCCCACCTGGCCCTTCCCTGCCATGACTACAGTAATCAGGAAGCCTTCTCCCATGGTGCAGCCAAGGAAGACAAGAGCTATGGCTGCTTCTTTCCATTGGTTGTATGGTCTTTGGCAACTGAAGATTGGTGTTCAAAATGACTCCTTGATCACTCCAAGAGTGTGAATGCTGTGATTCCCCCATTGCAAGAAAGCAGTGAGCCTGTGGTGGACTTAGCTATCTTCTGGGAACCAGCGTAAAGAAAAGTTGGGCATCACCAGTTGACCCATTGAACACTGACATAATGAGTAAGCACTAAAATAAAAATACAATCTAAAGGAGACAGAGGTCCTGAGGGTGGTTCTGAAGTATTCAGTGACCTAAGAATCACATAGGGACCTTGGTATGAGCTGAATGCAGTGTTTGCTCCAAATCGACAGATCAAGATCTTAGTCCCAATGTTTCAGGCTGTGAAGTTTTAGGGAGGTAATTAAACCAGGATGATAGAGCCTTCATGAATGGGATTAACACCCTAAATAAAAAGAAGCCAGAGAGCTAGCTGGCTTTTTTTTTTAACTTGTAAGGACATAGGAAAGAAGTGACTAGGGAAAGCAGGAAAAGGGTCCTTGCCAAGAATCCAATCTGCTGATATCTTCATCTTGGCCTTCCAAACTCTTGAACTGTGAAAATATTTGTAATATTTTAAATATTTATTGTTTAAGCCACCCAGTTTATTGTATATTGATATAGCAGCCAGAGCTAAGTCAGAAATTGCTTAAAATGCGTATTACAAGCTTTGCACTCAAAGATTCTGATTTATTCCATCTGAGGTGGAGCCCAGTCCTTTGCATTTTCACAAGCCAGCATTATTAATCCAGATTAATAAAGCATCCTTCCATTTTTTTCTCTCTGGGGGACATTTCTCCAATAGCTCTTTGCACCAAGAACACAGGCCTAGTTATAAAGGAACAGAGTGGGCTCTGCGTCCCAGGATATCATAATAGTGGAGGTTTTATGTGAGATGTTTGTGCACATGTGTGTGGGGCAAGTGGAGAGTCACAAAATCAGCCTTAGAGGTTCTCCTTTCCTTTCTTCTCTCCTTTCTTTTTATTCACTGTGGCAGATATTGAATAAGGCAGGCAAAGTTTCAAATATGGTCTCTTAAAGATGCCCCATCCTTTTTCCAGGAACCTGAAAAGATGATGAGATTTCACTCTGTGATTGTCTTATTTTCTTATGTCATAGTTGACCTTAAACTAAGAAGAGGGTCCTGGTTATCCATGTGGGCCCAGTGTCATCATATGAACCCCTAAAAGCAGAAATCCTTCTCCAGCTGGTGACAGGGGAGACATCAGAAAGAGCTGAAATTCCTAGGGGCATTGGCAGGCCTTTGCTGGCTTTGAAGATGAAGGGGGCCCACATCCCAAGGAATGCTGATGACCGTTGGGAACTGGAACAGCCCAAAGCTGAGACTGGGTCCCAAAGCATTCAGCCAACAAGATTAGCAAGCTTAGAAGCATATCTTCCCCTGAGCCTTCAGATAGAAGCCCAGACTGCCAATACCTTGATTTCAACCTTGTAAGTTCCTAAACTAAGAATGTGGTCAAGTCCACCGGACTTCTGATCTACACAACTGTGAAATAATAAACTGTTGCAATAAACTGTGGTAGTTTGTTACACAGCAACAGGAACCTACAACACTTCAGGAATATCAAATGAAGAATCTAGCTCTCCTTCAAAATCTCACAGTAAAAGAGAGGCTGAAAATATACAACCAATTAAAATATGATGTACAAGGCATATATTAAAGAGATGCACATACAGAACTAGAAGGGGTCATTCTTGCTTGTGCTGGGGTGAAGGAGTCTCAAAATTCCCTTCTTGCCTCTCTCCCTCCCTCCCTTCCTCCCTCCCTCCCTTCCTTCCTCTCTCCTTCCTTCCTTCCCTTCCTCCCTTCTTCCTGCCTTCCTTCCTTCCTTCCCTATATAATGCATATTTTTTAGCCCTCCATCCAGAGAGAGGCAGTGCATTCTTGGAGGATGCATGGAATTGTGTCAGGGATGGGAGGGCATAGGTAGAGGTAACACTGGGCACAAGACCGAGTGGTCGGAGGGTGCATGTTATAAATGGGAAGATGAGCCAAGAGTCAGTCGCAGCCAGAGACCAGAGGTGCACAATTACCAGGAGTGATATTGGAAAGTTAGGTGGCCAGCAGGCTGTAGAAGGACTTTTCCAGTCATGCTAAAGAGATTGGGCAATAGCTTGTATTTGCACTAGGCAGTCAGAGAAGTAAGTAAAAGAGTTACTAGTCAAATTTTTGTTTCTCCTTGGAACTCAGGCCCACAGAATTGCGCTCCTGCCATGGCTGCAATCTCAGAGTCTAGCGCCCTCCAGGGAAAGATTTTTATTTTCATTTTTCTTTTATTATTCATATGTGCATACAAGGCTTGGGTCATTTCTCAGGGAAAGATTCTTGACAGCAAGTGCTATGCCACCTCTAGCACAGAAGCCAACTACTTCTTTCACTTGCTGTTTTTGTTTCTTATCACACTTGGACAGTTGTCAGATGCAGTGTTTTTTCTCCCTTCCTTCTTTCTTCCTGCCTCTCTTCTTATCTTCCTTCTTCCTTTCCTTTCTTTCCTTCCTGAACTAATGCATTTTTTCGTGGTGTGGGTCTGGGATTTGAACTCAGGGCTTCATGCTTCACCATTTGAGCCACACCTCTAGCTCTTTTTTATTTTAGTTATTTTTTAGGTAGGGGCTTAGGCTGTTGCCTGAGGCTAACCTGGATCACACTCCTCCTACTTAGCTTCCCACATAGCTTGGACCACAGGTGCACACAACCATATTTATTGATTGAGATGGGGTCTCACTAACTTTTTGCCCAGGCTGAATTTGAATCATAATCCTCCCAATCTTTGCCCCTGGAATAGCTGGGATTACAGGCCTGAACCACCATGCCCAGATATAATGCACACCTTTTAACACTCCAGAACATTAGCAACTCACATCTACTTTTGTGTGTTCTCCTTATCCTCCTATCTTTCATTGATCGATTGAGCTATTGTTCTATCAATCTGTTTTCCAAACTACCTATCTGGCTTTGTTATGTCTATATGCAAGAAGTCAGAACATTAGCAACTCACATCTACTTTTGTGTTTTCTCCTTATCCTCCTATCTTTCATTGATCGATTGAGCTATTGTTCTATCAATCTGTTTTCCAAACTACCTATCTGGCTTTGTTATGTCTATATGCATTTTTAAACTGTATATTGCATAGTGCTTTTTAATTTATAAGCAAACATCACGTCGTTATAATATTTTGTATTTGTGATTGCATTGTTACCTTCATCCTGTGTGATGCCTGTAGCTACACTGCATTTATTTTGATTGGTGAATATTCCATTGAGTACATACATGGCAATAAATGTGCCTATTCTCTAGTTTTTCTGTCTGCAGAAATTCAAGAGGATTATGCAAGAGTTCTCTTACTAGAAAATGTGTCACCAGTACTAAGGTAGTAGATGAGGGCTGGACAGAGAGACCAGACTAGAAACATACGATAGATAAGCTGTCCATGATCAATGTTCAAAAGTGTCTAGCTTAAGACATATTTTCTAATTCAGATTAGAGTCATATACTTGTTCCTCCCCCTTCTTCTGGATCTCATGTTATATCCATGTTCTTCTGGATCTCATGTTATATCCATGTTCTTCTGGATCTCATGTTATATCCACACAAATGGAAGTGTCACCCAGTTGTGGGCTAAGAGGGCAGAGCAGAGCATGCAACTCAAAGTGTCACTACCTGCTGTGCCTCGCAGAGGAAAAGGAGTGGACTTTTTCCTGTATGAAAGTACAGCTCTAGGCCTCAGCCTTCTGGATTCTGCTGGTAGATCATGGTGATGTTTGAGTGAGCTGTGAGGCCTTTCTTTGGAGATTCCTACCTTCTGTGTGGGAAAGGAGCCTGTAATGAAATAATTCCCTTGAGAAGGAGATGAAGCAGAAACACAGTATCTGGCAGCTGTAGGGAGAATAATAATTTTTCTTCCACTCCCACTGCCAACCATAGGGTCTTATTTGGAACAGATCCCTGTAACAAAAGGACAAATTTAAAATAATGAACCAAGGAGAGGTTTATGTATATCTCATCTATAGATGGGACACATATGGGGAATGAGAAGTTCAAGTGAAGGTTTTGAATTCTAGTTTTTGTAGCATTTTCAGCAAAGATAAAGAACTGGGGCTTGAACTCCTCCACTAGCCCTTTTCTTTTTTTGTGAAGGGTTTGTCAAGATAGGGTCTTGTGAACTATTTGCCTGGGCTTTGAACTTCCATCCTCCTAATTTCTGCCTCATGAGTAGCTAGGATTACAGGCATAAGCCACGGGTGCCCAGTGCATTTTCAACAATATTTTTTAGAGTGACAAGACACAGGAAATGTCTTTGAGTCTCTCAGGACAGCAACTTGTGGGAAGGCAATTAAGCGGCATATAAAGGCGAGTTAGTAATCCTTGGGCGTCACCTCAAATCAAAGCAGACAGGATGTGAAGTTGTCTGCAGTGGTTAAACTTTGTATCCTGGATGAGGAGGGGAAGGTTACCTCTGTTCTTTGTAATCTGTGCCCTACTTTTAGGCAACTAGAGGGAGGGCAGAAGCTGTGCTGCCCACCTGGTTTATCTTAGTCCTTCATGTTTTGGAGGGACTTATGCTATTCTCCCACAGCCTGCACGTGAAGGTGGGAGTCATGGATATTCCACTGTTTTTGTGACACGAGGCACATTCATCACTTGCTGTGGTGGGTATAAATACCACCTTGAAGATTCAGGAGGACTACTGAGTACTATTGAGGAACCATGATGATTTACTCTAGAGCTAAGAGTTATGGGAACATAGAACAAGGGGCATTTTCGACCATCTTTCTTTAAAAATGTGTTACAAAGCAGGGTGGAAGAAGAGCTATTTTTAATTTTTCATTTTTATTAGAAATTATCCTTACATTTAATTTTTCTGTCAAGTGGACCATTATGCTTACAATTAGTAATTATCTTTATCATCCTTAAATACTTCATCTTCAAAAGAAAATGTTTAAATAAATCTGTTAGAATATTTAAATATGATATGCTGTACTGAGTTTCATTTTAATGAAATTTGGCCTTATTTGGGGGGGGTTGGCATAAATTGAATGTGTACAGTATTTAAACTAATTCATTTCATTACTTGAAATACTTCATTTTTAAGATACTGTATATCAGTCAAGAAATGATTTATATAATGAAAATGGAAAGATTCTTTTATTTTTTTAAAATGTGGCCAAATTTAACTGCTTTTTCCCCTACAAACCAGACAGAGTCCACCTGGCCTGGGAAAGCTAAGTGGCACCTGCCAGGGAAAATGATTCTAGCAATTCTAGCACTAAATAGCCAAGTGACAAGAGCCAGTTACTCAGCCTCTCTCTGGCTGTTCCCTTGTTTGGAGAATGAGGGCGTGGATTTGATAACACTGGTGCTAATTTCTTTGGAAGGTCCCAGCCCAATTCAGATTCAGATAAATATCCAGCCATTGGGGTGCTGGTCAGAATGCTAAAAATATCAGGATGCTCTGAGAAAATCCAAGGTCCACCCTACTTTTTTCAGTGTTACAGAATCTCCTAATATACTTTTTTTTTAATCTAATGAATTTAAACTATGAGTTTAACTTCTGCAATGCATCACTATTAAGGAAAAGTCTTCTTTGAGGAATGCTTATATTGAATAGCTTTATGGTTGATCTGAGTTAACACAGAGATTCACTTTTCCTCTCTGCTTTCCAAGTGCTTCCAATCCAAATTTTCTAGGTTTCTGTACTAGTTTGTGTTCCAAAAGTCAAGCAAGAGGTTGAGTTTGATGCTGAGGACCTTGGACAGGCACAAAATATCACTGCCTTGTCCACACCAGTGTTTCTCAACATTAATAACAATGACATTTTGATCTGGAAATTCTTTGTTGTAGAGGGTTTCTCTGTGTGTTGCGGGGTGTTGAATGTCATCTCTAACCTCTACCCACTAGATGTAAATAAAATAACCTCCCCCCCACACACACATATAGAGTTGCGATAACCAAAAGTGTTTCCAAGGTTCCCTGTGGTACAAAATTGTCACAACAGAAAGTGCTTATCTGGATAAGGAGTTGGAAAATTATTGTTCATGATCCAAATCCAGTCTCCTGTTTGATAAATAAGCCTGCGTTGGAACATAGCCTTACCTACTTATTTGCTTCTTTGTTTTCCATAGCTATTTTAATGCTACAATGGCAGAGTTTAACATTTAATAAGACCATGTTACTCACCCATCCTAATATGCAGACTGATGATGGTTTAACTTAGATTTTTTTTGACTTATGCTAGGTGCCCATGGCTCACACCTGTAATCCTAGTTACTCAGGAGGCAGAGATCGGGAGGATCATGGTTTGAGATCAGCTTGGGCAAATAAATAATTTATAAGACCCTATCTCACAAATACCCAACACAAAAAATGGGGTGGCAGAGTGGCTCAAGTGGGAGAGCTCCTGTGTAGCAAGCATGAGGCCCTGATTTCAAACCCCAGTACCACCAAAAAAAAAAAAAAAAAGGCGGGGGGTTGTCTTTATGATGGTGTGAAAGCAATATGCATTCAGTAGACACATACTTCCAGTTCTGAATTGTAATCCTTTTCTAGGCTCGTGATATGCAGTGTGATACTCTCTTGCCATGTTGGGCAGAGGCAGAAGCCACAGCTCCCAGGCAGCCACTTGATCATAAGGGTGAATAAACCATGCTAAGCTTTGACGGTTGGGATGCTAGTTGTATGATATCAACTTACGATGGCTTTATCTGGACAAGAGATAAATTTATCTTGGACAAGAGACCAATTCCAATAGTGAGGCAGATGCTTCCCCTTGCAGGAATAATTTAAGAGTTAGTGAACAATAAGATTCAAATAAAGACAGTGCTAATAATAATGTCAGCACATGAACCTTTTATTACCATTAATTAACTTTGCTGGAAGTTTTTGGTGCATGCTATTTTATTGGTTACTTCAAAATTCTTAAAAATAGGCAGAAATGGCCCCATTTTGCAAATGAACACGCTGGGTGAAATGTGGGATGTTGACTTGCCAAGTTCTGCCAGATCCTGCCCTATAACCAACACCTTCTGATGCTCTACGCCTTCCAACACTACCTCAGTCGTGGATATTAAAGGGACCTTAAAGACCAACTATTCCAGCTTCCTGCAAATATAAGTATCCTCATTCTAACAATATCTCTGAAGAAAAAGAAATCACCGCTCTAATTTTTAGAAAGTTTTTCCTTAAAGAAAGTATAAGTACATTTTCTGGAGCTTTCCATCATGCCTCCTTCAGGTACAATCATGGAGTCTCAGGAACCCAAAAGACCATGCACTCCAGTTACCTACACATATATGATTCTGTACCAGAGATTATGCATGTATCTCTGGGCATTATTGTGCAGGCTAAAGCCTCAGTACTGTAGACCTGCTCCTAGTGGAGCTCACGCTTCTCATGGTGGCCTACACTGTTGTTGCGTATCTATGACTAAAAATGTCTCCTTCTATCAAGGTGAAGTCAATTTCTCCATTCTCGACACCATTCAGTTATCATTGTACCACTTAAAGTCTGCAAGAGGAGCTTGACCCCACTTGCTAAACACAGACCTTTAGGTTCTTTTAACAACAGGGTCTCTCAAGACTGTTCTTGTCTCCATGTTTTTACTCTGACAGATCCTATTTCTTTAAACAACACTGTTTCAAGAACTCTTTCCATACTTGGTTGTTCTGTTCTGAACACAACTGCAACAGTTAATCTATATCCTTAAAAATTGCAAACACTTTACTATGAATCATGTTTGCTTAGTTTGAATGAAACATTTTTTCAAGTGGATTTATGCGAATTTACCATGAGCTTACATACAACCGAGTTCCCTGTGGCTGCACCAGTGGTACAGCTCATCTTTCTTTCCTTCCTTTTTTTCTTCCCTTCCCTTCCCTCCCTTTCTCTCTCCTTCCATCTTTCCTTCTCCCCCTCCTATTTTCTTTCCTTCTTTGTTTCTCTCTCTTTCTCTCTCTCTCTCTCTCTCTCTCTCTCCCTCCCTTCCTTCTTTCCTACTTATACTGGGATTAGAATTTAGAGTCTTGCACTTGCTAGTCAAACACTCTATTATTTGAGTCACACCCTTTCAGATTCCTCTACTTCAATTTATTTTTTAGGTAGGATCTCATGCTTTTGCCCTCAGCTAGACTGGGACCATAATTCTCCTATTGCCACTTCCACATAGCTGGGATTATAAGTATAGACCACCAAGTCCAGGTTGTTTTTGAGATAGGGTATTGCTAACACTTCTGCCCAGGCTGGCCTCGAACCAGGATCCTCCCATCTCTGACTCCAATGTAGCTAGAATTACAGGCATAAGCATTGTGTCTGGCCCAGCATCCTGTTTCAATTGGTCTATTTTATAGTGTTTCAAGCTTTTTATTTATTTCTTTTGAATGTCAACTTGATGAACCCATATCATAACTCTAGCCTCTTGAGATATTTTTGTATCCTATTTTTGTCTTCTGATTTATTTGCTATTCCTTCCGATTTGATGTCATCCACAAATTTTGGTAACTATGCTTTTTTGTATATTTATTTAAGATGTTGATAAAAATGTTCCAAAGCATAAAGGTAGAGATAGAGTCTTAAAGCTATCACTAGAGACTTCCTTCCAGATTGACACTAATTCATTAATCAGAAACTTTTGGTCACAGTTATTAAATTAATTACAGATTCACATCATAAAACTTTGATCCAGTTCATATTTCTTTATTGTGTTACAAGAATACTTTAATGCCTCTTGAAGTATTTGAAGAATCTTCCACTTTTTATAAGCATGCTCTCTTCCAACCTGCCTCCTCTTGCATTTAGAGTTTGCTGACTCAATGTGTTCGTTTATTTATTTGCAAACTTCATTTATTTATCAAATAGTGATGGACACATTCTGTATGCCAGACACCCTGCTGGGTGCTGAAGCTACAAAATTTCATATACTGGCAGCCCTTTTGTAGATTAATGCCACGAGAGGGAAAAAGTGTAGTGATAAATGTGTGATAGAAACTGTTCCCTGGAGCACAGAGAAGAGCCCTACCAGCTCCACAGGTATGGGGGAGTTGGGTTCACACCAGAGGTGACTTCTAAGCTATTCCTTGAAGAATAAACATGATCATTTGAAGTGGATGAGCTGGTGGGGTAAGACTTGCAAAGGCATTGAAAGAATAAAGAAAAAGTAAATGCTAACTAAAGTCATTGCTCTATGTTGAATAGGATTGTGTCAGAGAATACTTTTAAGCCCACTGGAAACTTCGATTCCTGTCATCTTTGGTTAAGTAATCAAAACTTTAGATACAGTTGCCCAAATAGCAATAATCTGTGTCAATGCATAATCTATACAGATGTCCTTGGTACTGTAAAACATTTGTGTAGCCTTCTTGCTG
Organism: Castor canadensis; assembly: GCF_047511655.1. NCBI lineage: Eukaryota > Metazoa > Chordata > Mammalia > Rodentia > Castoridae > Castor > Castor canadensis. The sequence continues at coordinate 164,357,169 of NC_133387.1, forward strand.
TGACTCCTTAATCAGGTGTGTTTATGCACATGTCATTCATATTGCCAGACATATTAGGCTGGGTCTAAACAGACTCAGAGGGAAAGTTTATAAGACTAGACAATTATTGTGAAGAATCCCTGTGACAAGGGAGGGACTCAGAATTGGGCAGTTGCACCAAATGTCCAGTTCATCTTGTGGGAACTGGTGCTCAGATGGCCTTCAGTTTGCCCTCAAAGGTGAAGGAATGGGGTGACAGATCTTTATACTTGCATGCAGCTCAGATCCTGGAGGTGGGCTACCCTCACAAATGGGGTGACCTTAAGTGAGGTAGCTCCCTTCCACTGAGAGCTACTCCCAGTGAGGGCTCAGCTGTAATCTTTCACAGAAAATGCTCCTCAAATTTGGGTAAATGCACACCCCTGTCCCAAAGGGGGACCTAGGATGCAATGAATGCATCATAATTCCCACTGTACTAGAATGAAAAATCAGGAAAGGAATATGCTGAGCACAGTCTCGTGCCTCTCCTGAAACTGTGCTCTGATTTTGATGGACTCATTCTTTTGCACTCATTTGTCCTTCACATTCCCATTTTAGCTGTTTACAGATAGCAGTGGTACACCATAATGGATTGTCATTGCCTTATTCCATGCTCACTTTCTTGCTAAATCACAAATGGCTAATCTATGGTCTGAGTTTAATTCTGTAGCCAATCCCTGAGGTGGCTCAAGGATTTCTTGATCACTGATGCCATTTGTCATCTATCTTTCTCTCCCAAACCCTTGGAAAACTGAAGAGCACTGGCAGGAGGTAAAAACCTTGAAGAATAAAAGGGTTACCAATGCAAGTAGCCTCACCAAATAATCACATTGATGTGATTACTCTATTGATGCTGTTATCCTGCTGAGTGGTCTAAGAAGACACTAGTCCAGAAGATCCCAAGTTCTTGTGTCATCTGAACAGAAAACTGAACAGAGACACAAACTGCAAAACATTAGCAAAACTATTTTTAAAAAAAGCAAAGAAACATTAACAGGAAGCATACCTCAAGAGAAAACCTGGTGGACACCTGCCAGGTAGCACAGAAGCATCAATCTCTTTGTTTAAAGACAAATTAATAAATTGTAAGGCAGGAAAAATCTGGGCAGTCCTTAGGGAGGGGCTAGGAGACTGACAGGCTTAATTAACACAACTTTATCACATTACATGGGTTATTCTGCACATGAGCTTATGCTAATTTCCAGGCCTTTAATTCATAAGGTCTTAAGTAGAGGCAAAGGCCTGAGAGATCAAACTGGGGGCAGACCTCCCTTTTACCAGACAAACGTGAACCAGAGGTGCCCCTTTGGACACTCGTGCAAAGATATTTATGATTACCAAGGTATTTACAACTTACAGGGGATTTACTGCTCTAGAGATGGCTCAGGGTGGTGCTGGGGAAGTAGTGAAAGAAAAAAAATTTTTAAAAGAAGTCTAGCATAGGGATATCTGTTTGCTTAAGAGAAGGGAGGCACATGGCAAGTTATTTTCCCTGTTGCTAGCTTGTCTTAATACAGCACTCCAGTGCACTTGAAACTTGTTGAGATGTATCTACCCTCATGGAATACTCAACATTTCTGGGAGGATAAAAACGCACATTCTCAATAGATCCCAATTATTAAATACTACATACAAGAAAAACAGACATTTTCCCCAGAATCCCTTGTTCTTGGATAGAATTGCTACCTATGTACCAATTGCAAAAAGCTAAGGATACATGTGCTAAACTGTTCAAAAGTTCTATGCCTGTCATCTTTGTGTGGGTCTGGAGCTGCTTCTGTCAGACACTAAGTTTTTCTTTTCAGCCAAATTCCTATGTCTCTCTGTTTGATGCTATTTCAGTAAAAAATTAAAAGAGAATAAAAACACAAAATAAAATAAGCTTGTGTATCTCAGCTTCCACAAGCACTTCTAAACTTCTAAGCTTTACCTCTGAAGGCTCAAAACCCTTTAAATGTTCAATTCCCCACCATGCCTTCCAAAGGAAT